>NC_047521.1:16320041-16670885 GCF_902827115.2 Pseudochaenichthys georgianus | reverse complement strand
GCTCTTAACATCCCGATAGCAATGAATATCTTAATGCTTTGACAAAATATCCATAACAAAATGTCATCTGTGGAAGCCGTAGTACTGTAAAAGCACGACCAATCATTTTAGCCGACCCGCTAAAATAACTGGATGGCCTACCTGCCTGTCAGCCTTCCATCTGTGCACAAACTTATCTCGTGCCCTCATTGGTCATGTGCGCGTTCGTGTGTGTTGGAGGAGGGGCTCTATAAGGAAGTGGCAGATTTTTTCCGGCTGTGTATTTTCAAATTCTAGCGCACTCGAGCTGGTTTCTCCAAAATTACATACCCTACCTTTAAAGGGGCGAAACTGCAAAACAAACAACCAAGATATGAGTAGAGGTAAGTGGGAAAATATATACATTTTATTCTGTCATGCTTCAATGTCATGAATACAACATATACGCACAGTTTATTTTATCAATTTTCCAACAATGTGTCTGTATGTTAACATCTCGTATTCTATTTAATCCTATTACATTTTGGGTCATATTTATCAAGTTTGTGTATAATGACAGAAGAGACACATGACCAATCAGCATAAAACGACAAACGTACCAAACATAAAAAAACAGGGACGACAGCAGTTAATTAAAGTGACATTAGAAGAAGCATTTTGATGAAGTGTCTAAAGAACAAGTGTGAACAGCAGAAAGCCATTCATGCTTGAGGTCCAGCAGGACACCTGACACCACACAAGGACAATCCTAAGGGCACTGCGTCAACCCAAACACACACACACATCTGCTCACAACGCAATGATGATCCAAACTTAAGACCTTGGAGAAGCTAAACTATCCTCATGTTAGCGTTACGTTGGTGCCAACTGTCAGAGGTGTCTCTTGACTGTTCCATAATGATGATCAAGCGTTTCAATCCGTGATGGCGTTTTCTCTTTTTTATCCCCCTGCCCTGTTTACCAATTGATAAAAAGGCTTTTATGATCCTACTTTTCTCTTCCTACATGTATTGTTTTGAACATATGTTGTCCCCTATATTTCACCTGACCCCTCCTTGAACTCAATACATCCATTTAATGCAGTGGATAAATGGCGGAGAGTGAGTCTCAGCTCTGGGACCTCTTGGCACTCGGCTCAGTGCTGAAAGAACACTTATCCCCACTCACCCAGATCAAATTCATTTTCTGGCATTGACGCGGAGCAGCACCGTGGTCAGATCATTTAGAGTCAAGGTAAACTGCCAATAGTACACGCCATGAAACAAGATGAAACATGAAATATGTTGGCACACAATGAGCAGTGTGTGTCTCCTTCGCAATCTTCCCCTCACTTCTGCTCATTTTCTCTCACTCTCACTCACTTGAGCTTTAGTGGCGCCATAACCCCCCGAAAGGCAATTACCATGACAACAGCAGTCAGGCTTTGCACCACAGTAATTAGTGCGGTTAAAAAGGGAATTATGCGTTTTTGTCTGAGAAATGATATGACACACATCAGAGTGTAAGGTGCAGCCCTGGGGATGAACCTGTGGGGGGAAACGAGGAGGTAAAAAAAATGGTGGTGGCACACAAAGAGAAAAGAGAAAAGGCTAGCTGTATCAGGTCAGTGTATTAAGATCTCCATTAATCACTATGATACAGTGGAACCGATGAATAGAGCAGCCACGTCTCTATGGAAGTGATGTCATGTCCGTAGTTAAAAATGATGGTGGAAAAGGGGCTGCTCCCTGTCTCAGCAGGGTTGCAAAAAAAAATCATAAAATATCATCTGATGAAGAGACTCTTTCTTTCAAGTATGTAAACAGCGGCTGTGGCCCTTGATTCCTCAGCGTTGAGAGAAAGTGGGAGGGCCATTTGTTTTATTTTTTCCTCATTCTTGTTGAAATTCCCAGTGTAGTGCAGCTTGAATCTCATTGCCCTGGATTGCAGCTTGTCGGAGGTGTGTTCAGGCTCACCTCCAGCCTTGCTCAGCCGCTGTAATAGATGTGTTTGTTGCTAAGTGGCGGTTGTAATGGGATGCTTGTTTGCCTTGCTCGGTGCACTTTCATCCTTCACTGTAGTGCTAATGTAACGCAGCAATTTGTCTCACGGCTGCAGAGCTTTCTGCTAGGGGAAGAAAACAAAGACGCTGGGAGTCGGGCGTCATTTTATACTCTGTGTGCACATTTGAATTTGTGTTGTACATGTGAGTGTTTGTAGTCATTTGCCACCAATTGGGAGGGTGAAACAGCCATATCCCTTTCTTCTCTCATGCTGCCTCTGTGCAGAAAAGGTGCAGATTGTACAGATGGAGAAGGGTCCCCCGTGGGCTGCAGTCCAGTACTGAAGCGCCATATACACTGCAGTGCTCCATAAATAGAGGAGAGTGAGGGATGGGCAGAGGTGGAGGGAAGGGTAAAGATAGCACCAGTTCTCATCCCACACACTCGGATTGTCACTGGCCTCAATGAATCATCCAATCGTGGATAATCCTCCAAAGAAAAGTCCCCGTTGCTTTCTCACAAACACACACACTCGACGAGTCACTCCAAGAGGCCCCTTAATGTCGTGCACAGTTATAGCTGTTGTCAATGCATCATTTATATGTCTGAGTATCTTGGCCTCTACACAGGATGACCCGGGGTCGGCCCGTGGTGTCATGAAATATTCAGCATCTCGCAAAGCAGAGACAAGCTTATTTTTTGCTCTGATGAAGTGGAATCCTCTTTGTCTCAGCATCATTAAAGAAGCGTTCTTGTTTGTATTTTCAGATGCTGCCGCAATACTGGTGCAGTCACTGCAGCATAGTGTGTGTGTGGTAGAAATACTCCATGCTGCCTGTAAGTGACATTTAATTTAATTAGACATAATCATGGGATGGCGCATTGTTGTGAGTCGCAGCCACGACCTGGATATGTGGATTTGTGCAGAGAAATCTGCAGCATTACAGAATCTGTAACCTTGTTTGTTCAGGACACGTGCTGTTTGCCCTTAATTTATGTGTTGTGATCTCAGGGTACATGTATTAAGTGTATTTGCACATGATTATTATGATAAAATAAATCACATTGAAATGTCAAGGAAGCATTGCGCAATAAAAGCGCTATATAGCTCAGGTTGTAAGTGTGAATGTACGCCTCGCCTTTTATTATCCTGTTCCTTTTATAACCTGTATAATTACTGTTGTAGGCTACAGTGGAAAAGGTTTCAACACCTCCCACTATTTTTACATTTTATATCCATTTTACACGTCTTGACTTGAAACGCAGCCAGCGTCGAGGCTTAAGTGGAATTCTCGCTGTGTTTTGATAACTGGGCAGTGCGAGAGTTCGCACAGTGGACCCTGAGGAGGCTCTGATTTCATGTCATAATGAGACCCAGCTGTCAGAAACAGAAACCAGAGTCTTTGTTAACAAATGTTTTTTTCATCTCGGTTCCACAGTAAGTCACATCAGTGAGTGCTAAATGTACAATTGGGCTAATTGGTAAATACATTGGATAATTGGCTTGTAAAGTTCAGTTTAAGTAGGTGTCATCTTGGTTAAATAAGAAAAAAATGTATGATTATAACCTGTGACATCTTTAGGTGAATGTTGCATTTGCTTGTCTTAATCGTAATGTGGTGTAACTCATAATATCGAAAGCATTGTGTATTTCCTACATTTGCAGATTTAACTACCTGCTATTTTGACAAATGGTTTGGCGCACAACACACAATAATACCACAATAATACTAAAATAATTCTACAAAGAATATTATGAAACCATGAGCCTTTTGCAACAATAGAAGAAGCCACAACAGACACACAAACCACAGTAATGTTTTTGTAGTCACAGTACACATCCAACGGACACCATTATTATTTCTTCATGACTTTCTACTGACCTATTGAATGTAATTCCCAATTTTGATCCCATTTTAGCTCTGAATTGGTCTCCACCAACCCCTGAGAAAAAATAACCGTGTTATATAAGTGTGTTAAACATGTATAGCCACTAACTCTTTCAGTCTGCCATTTGGCACTGGGCATATACTGTAGCGTGCAGAAGGATGATCAGAGCTTTTAAATTGAAAACAGCTGTTTCGTTTTGCTTCTGGAATTAATAAGGGCAAGGGGGGCTGGACTGAAGATTGAAAATGTGATGTAAAACCAGAACAATAAAAAGATAATCAGTGGAACTGTAAGGGCAAAATGGTATGCTCACAAAGGTTGGGATGTGCCCACACACTCCAAGACTACGACACCTTTTACAGTCCTAAACTACAAGACCAATATAATGGTGCAGCTGACCATCAGAAGACACATACTGTACTCTTTGGGCAGCTTCACTATAAGTGGTATGGTTGTCCCTGTGCAAAGAGCTGAAGAGAGTAGCAGAGGAATGTATTTACTTGAGTGACCTCAGTAACAGTCAAAAAGCTTGACTTGGTGGTTTGCTTGATGATATTACAGAAGATTTTCTGAAGAGTTGGAGTTCATTTTCTGTCTAAAGTTGTGAATTCATCATCGTGAAGTAAGTATAGGATGAACTCCAATGTGCGCTCAAGGACATGAGCCAGGATCCAGCGAGAGGAAAGTGTAATCTGCCAGCACCGACACAGAGCGCTGACCCACGACCAAGGGCTGATGGGATACAATTTCAATCGACAGGCTCAGCCATTGGTAGGTACGGACCTGAAGCAGTTCAGGTCATATTTCTCTGGCCTTCATTAATTGGTATTTTGACTACAGTCCTCTCTCTTGTGGTAGACCACCAGTCCACCCACATGAAGTCCTTGAAGTGTGACATTGCAATTACACTCACAGTGACACATGGGAGAAAATCCCAGTCTGCTAATAGAGATCTGGTCGGCCTCTTCCCCTCTCTGCACTGAAAGGAAAAAGGAATTTTCAATAACATGGCCATTTATAGCTGCTACCACATGGCATTGGCACAGTAAAGCATAGAGCAGAAGGAGAAGTACTTTTCACTATTGATGGTTGTATAAATGCTAATGGTTTGGCAATCAATACAGCATTACAGTGCCCCCGGTAAATAGAATTATGATCCGGACACACTGTATAAATGATCACATGATTGATGTGTTAAAGCAGCACATTATGTCTTGATTGTATATTCAGCACAAAGAAGAGGTCAGTGATATGGAAAGAAAATAATCAGACTGGGTCAATAATCCTGGTATAACATCGTATTTGTCAATAGTGATGTCCAGCCTGTTTTTTTTTTTTACCAGTAGCATTATTCATTAATTGGCAAAGTGTCTCATTTGCAATGGGATAGAAGCCTCTGTAATGAAAACACACTTCTTCTGTGTTCAGCTAAATGAATGCAGAGCAGTTTTTTCATTCCAAATACCAGCGCCATTTTTCAAACATGATGCGTACATATATTCAAGAGGAAATTCATAGCAGGTGTGGCTGAATAATCCTCAATTTGGTTCTACCGAAACCCCTTTCGTGCATACGGACATATACAGAAAGCATTTACATAGAACTGATAGAGTGTGTGTGTGTGTGTGTGTGTGTGTGTGTGTGTGTGTGTGTGTGTGTGTGTGTGTGTGTGTGTGTGTGTGTGTGTGTGTGTGTGTGTGTGTGTGTGTGTGTGTGTGTGTGTGTGTGTGTGTGTGTGTGTGTGTGTGTGTGTGTGTGTGTGTGTGTGTGTGTGTGTGTTGTGTGTGAGTGTGTGAGAGAGAGAGAGAGACTCCATTTAAAATCTGACTTTGGCTTGGAGGCACAACTTGAAATGCATGACTAACAATATTTAATGACTGAAAAGCTTCTCTCTAAAGCAAACTCACACGAATTAATGATGTTCTAATTGAGAGAGGTACTGCAGTTCACATACATGAAGGGAGTCTCTCATATATTTCCAGTCTAGATAGTAAATGCCTTGTTATTCTAATCTTAACATGTCTCCAACGGCAAAATACGATGTGTGCCGGCCACTTTGATGAGCAGCAGACTGTCAGTGCTTCCTTTGAATTGATTTGCAGATGTTGTTCAGGAGTCAAGTCGGCACCCAACAAAGTCTAAAAATTGCAGTTTTTGAAACAACTTTTTAAGGTACAATCAAGGGCACTGGAAGCGGGGGGGCCAGGGGGCCATTGGCCCCCCTACTTTTCAGCCCTGCCTCACATTTTCGCAGCAGCAGATTCTTTTTTTTTTCAGTCTTTATTTCGAACAGATTAAAAAATAACAAATAACAAATGTGAAAAACAGAATACCGTATTGTTATAATACAGTATTTATCCACATCCATGGTAATATTTGTATATTAAAAAAAAAAAAAAAAAAAAAAAGTCTTCATATTAATAATAATAATAATAAATCATATGTGTCCGAAAGGGAGTAGGAAGCAAATGCTTATTAATTCCCACCCCTTACTTGATCAATGATTGTCCTTTAAATCATTATGCAAGTTATTCCTACTTCGATTTACATTTATACATACATAATCATTTCTCATCTTCAATCACCTTTCTTCATTCTCATATTTTTCCAAAAAAGTGTTTCTGTACATCCTTTTAAACTGAATTATGCTTGTGCTTTTTTTTAACTCCTGCTCCAAACCATTCCATAAAATCACCCCACAGATTGTTATACTCATACTTCTCAGAATTGTTCTGACCTTGAGTTGTTTAAAATGTAGATTTCCTCTCAAATTATACCCACCCTCTCTGTCTATGAACAATGTTTTTAATTTCCTAGGAAGTAGATTATGTCTGGCTCTGTACATGATTTGTGCCGTTTTAAATGGATAGTGGAAATTGAACCCCAAATAGTTTCGTTTTAACTTATATACAAGCATAATTACGTACCAAAACAATCACACCTGATTAAAAAAATATAATAATTGCCTTACGCATGTTAGAAGCACTTCCCCGAACTTTTTTAGAAACAAAATGATCGATTCAGCCAAACCGGAAGTGAGGAAAACTCAGGAAGACGAAACAATAACAAACCATGGCGTCTATGCAGAATGAACGTGGAAGGGCAAATATACCAGACAAAGAAGAAGGATTGTACGAGGTATCCAGTGATGATAGCGAGTCAGAAACATCCTCTCGGCTTTCCTGCGAAAATGTAGTTTTAGGAACTGAATCTGAATCCGGTTCACTAAGCGACGATGGTGAGAATATTGAGCCAGACGATGGACCATTACGTCCTTATTTGTTCGAGCCCGAGGTGATGGAGTTAGTTCACGGCATGGGCAATGGCGAGGATGACCAGGACCAGGCGCCAGATGATGCACCCCTACGCACAAATAATCTTGACTGGTAGGTCCCTAAGCATAGCTCACGCTAGGCGCTATATTATATATTGCAAAAGTTGGCATGCATGCACTGTAGGCCTATGGCTATGCCCGAGGATGACTGCATGTAGGGTACATTTCATAACATACCAGGGTCAGGTTCACATAAATTATCTTGTCACATTTATTATTGTATATGTAACAGCCTTATGGGTAGTGCTGAGTACCTGGACTCACATTCAGGTTCAGGTCCGGACTCAAGTCCAGAGGTTCAGGTTCAGGTCCGGACTTATAAGTCCGGACCTGAACCCATGGCTTGTGTCAAGTTGTATGAGTAACTAAAGTGAACTTATTGTGAGCTAATTATCAATTGAAAATTAACTCATAATAAACTCAAATTCAAACTCGTCAGGTTTATTGTGCTCCCTTCCAACTTGTGTCTACATTTCTCTACAAAGTACAAATGTAAAAAAAAACACTTTTTGCCACTTAGTCTACAAATGACTTATGACAGCAACTACAGTGAACTACTACAAAGTTCAAACGTTTATTTCATTTACCAAACTAAAGTAACCAAACAGTCCCTGAGCTGACTGAGCCTAAATCCCTAAAACGTTGCTGAAAGGTAGAGTGTAGAGTAGACTATACGCATTACACTGTTACACACCTACTATACAGTATAGGCTACACTGTAGTGGCTGTACAGTCAGAGTGTACTGTACTGTCTGTACACCATGTATTTTCTACAACTCTACATGTGTACATTATACAGTACATACTACATACATAGTGATGTACAAACATACTGTTAGAAATTAAAATCAATGTTGATATGGTGTAATTTTGAATTAAATACACTATTTAATTTAAATCAGTTTTATTCTGAAAAAACCGGAAGTTCACACTATTAACTTTTATTCTGAAAATTATTCACTTCCGGTTAGCATTAGCATGTGGCGAAATGCTACGTTTTCAAACCGTGAATCAAAGGTGAAATGACATGTGATGTTGTACACTGAGCACACTGGGATTAGCACTCATTTATTGACGCTGAATAATGTTTATCAGGGAATGTTTAAATGACCACAGAAACCAGAATAGACGTAAGTGCTAGTTCTTTTGCGAGTCCAAGTACCGGTTCCCGACGTTCCGGTTTTAACCGGACTTGAACCGAAACTTTTTACAAGTCCAGTACCGGTTCGGCGTACCGGTACGCAGCACTACTTATGGGCATTAATTACATGAATGAATTTAAATGAATTGTATACTAGCATGATATACAGCTAGAGCCAATCGGTCTTTTGACGTAGTATGGTCCTAATCCTAGGCTAGCCAGGCTGCCTGTCAAGTGTAGGCTGTACTCACAGTACTGTTAGTCTATCATGTCTATATGATGACTGTAGTGTACACATTCGACACTGTGTACCGGATTATCGGATGACGAGGCCTCCGGTCGCCTAATCGACAGGCAATAAATGGCGTTGTACACAATGGTACAGGCTAATGATGCATTAAATCAGCCAGAAAACATAATAAAATACTCGTGCCTCGTCCAATGTTTGTGCCCGTCTTCCTTTGTTTTCATCATCACCCGAAGATTCCCGAAGTATTTCGTTTCATTGAGAGGGCGTGGTCGGGAGCAGTAAAATTGAAAATAAAATGAAACTAGGCGCATGAAATAAAAATAAATGGTTTATTATGCTTATTTTTAATAAAAATACATAAGTTAAACCCAAAATTCGCGGATTTCCACTATCCCTTTAACCAGATCAATGAACTTCAATATGTGTGACTTCAAAAATAATACATTAGTGTGTTCAAGATATCCGGCTAGATATCCGGCTGTAGGTTGGTTTTGTACGTGTTTCCCCAAATCTCCACACAGTAAATCAGATATGGCTATATTAGTGTGTTATATAGAGTATACAATGAGTTATAGTCCAGAATGTATCTGGCTTTTCCCAATATTGCGATAACTTTGAAGCTTCGGCATAATTACAAGCGGAGAACGGAGTAGCTTAACGTCACAGCAGGCATAACAACAACCGGTGTTTCTCGTGAGTGCAGTAATCCAAACGAAAATATCTTCCCTCCGTAGTATTTTGATCATTTGCTCCGCTAATAATCAATCATGATGATTAATGATGAGAAATTATGGATTCAAGAGAAGAGAAAACTTTAAAGGCCTTTTTCTCAAAATGATGACTCTGTAACAGTCATTATATAATGTGACATATTTTGCTTAATATTTGGAGTACAAAAACAATCCTGATATCATTAGAAAGCTAGGAATCAAAATGTGTCTTCGCGTCAATGCGACTGATTTCGATGGAGCAGGTCACTTTGCATTAGGTAAAATAAAGCAGGCAGACATAACAGGAAGAATATGTACATTTTAACCCAATCAAATAGGACATTGTCACACCATTCAAATGTATCCATGTAAATTACAACCAATAAAAAAGCTTAGATTTGTTTATTTGTTACGTTGTTTACTTTATTTGTTACGTTGTTCTGTGTGTGTCAGCCTTTAACCTAGAAATAATATATACACTTGCAAACATGTCAGAAGAACCAGCACAGAAGAAAACTAAATACAGTCAATCTAAACTTCAATTTAACAACTGGAAGGTCACATCCCTGACATCCACATCTCCGGAGCCTGGACCTTCATCAATCATAGAAACAGCAAAGCCAGATGAACCCAAAAGCAGCACCTCTGCGGCCGCAGAAACTGTCAAAACCGCCGCCGCCCCCACCGCCGCCGTCGTTGAACCGAAACAGGCTGGTTCCGACTGCATGGAGGTTTGTTGTCGGGAAATTGAGGCGGGTAAAGCTGTCCAGCTAACTGTCGGAAAAGGGAGACCGCTTGTAGATTATTTGAGCAAAGAGAAGGTACTTCAACGCAGAATGGTACAAAAACAGAGAGAGGTTAATTCTTTGCAAAACTACTAAACGATAGTGATACATTGCGATGTTAACAACCTCATGATAACCTCATATGTTTTTAACTTAGGATCATACCTGTGTTTAGTCTAGAAAAAGGTAAATGTGTGCATTTTATTATAAAGTTGTGTATATTTACAGACTATTGCAAAAACTAAGAAGCTTATAAACATCAGGTTTAAAACTAAAAGAGCTTTACAAAAAGTAACACAATTAAAGATGTTTGGAGTTTTATTTGAGTTATTAATTTACATTTTTTGTCAAAGAGATGCTGATTTGAAACCGTTGTTAGGCCTACATACAGTTACGGAATTTCCTGTTTCTGCCGGAGAGAGGGGAGTTTGTCCCAAAGCTTGCCGCTGTATTTACTGCCTCCATCTGACAGGAGGGAGCGTCATGTGTCACTCCACGGAGTTCACTCCGTCACAGAGGGGGAGTGTGTAGGTGTAGGGCGTGGTTTGGGATTGGGCCATACACACGCACTTGTTTTGGCCCCCCCACTTCTAAAATGAATCCGGCGCGCCTGGGTACAATATGTTATATTTGCTGGCCCAAGGGGTCTCAAAATCAAACAATAACAAGAGATGGAGTTTGGAGCTGTCATGAAGTAGCGTGGGGTGGTAGCAGTCGTTTATGGTGTTTCTCTGAAAACTTAAAGGTCACATGTCATGGCCATTTCTACTGATCATAATTCCATTGTTGAGGTCTACTAGAATAGATTTATACTGTGCAATTTTCCAAACTCACATTGGTTTCGCATACAGCATCTCCGTAAAGTATGTGTATTCACTCTCTCCACTAAACGGCTCGTTGCAGCTCTCCCCCCCCCCCCCCCCCCCCCCCTCCCTGTGAGCACAGTGTGCTCTGATTGGTCGGGACGTTGTGAATCGCGCTAAGCTCCGTGGAGGTGTGATTTCCTTGTTTAGCGATACACAGCGAAACACAGCCAAACTCACCCTGAGCACACACAAAGTCTCAGCCGAAGTAAAAATAATAAGTATGGCTTGATATTGAGTAAGAAAAAGGTTGATGAACGCTGTGAGAATGGGTCTGCAGAGAGAATTTCGCCGCGATCCCAACTGTCTGTTATCAGCCTGCAGCCAGGGAGGAGAAATCAGCAGAGCTGCATGCACTGAGTGTGTGAGGAAGTCCGTGGATTGGTCAATTTGGACCAATCAGCGGGGGCTTAACGTAACGGATCCGCGGACGTAACATAACGGCTCCACGGATTGGTCCATTTTGTTCCGGGGACGACATGACATCATGATGTCCCCGGAAGAATCAAATGGACAGTGACGTATCTCCAACGAGGCGTTTTGGGGAGGTATTTTCTGTTTTAGAGTTTTACTCCCTACATGGTGTACTTTGAGGGTTTTGACTCTGCAGACCGTTTACATGCATAAAAACCTTCATAACACACAAGGGGACGGGCAATAACCGGAAAAGCATGACATGTCACCTTTAAGATCCATAATTCTGATAATTAATTTCCCTCATCCAAAAGATCTAAAAGTTCAAATGTGGCTTAAAATGTAATGTAATAATACATTGAATTAATCATTTCTGAGAACCACAATGCTGATACATGTGCAAAGATAATATGACACGGATCATTAACTAGATTTAAATTACACATATCTCTAGGCTTAAAACATTTAGAAATGGTACGTTTTAACTTGACAAAAGATATAATATAGATCTTATAATTTTAAGATATTTCAAAACAGAAACAGGATTTTCTATGCGTCTATCTAATGGTCAATAAAACTGTATTGATACACTTGTACAATGACAGTTTTGAATCAAGTAAAAGCACAAGCGTGCACATGTCACTCAAGGCTCCACACATCATGTTGGAGCCCATTAGGAGCAACACCTGACCCTTTACCACCAAGTGACAGGGACAAAGGGTTAGCAAAACATCAATTACACAAAAACACATCAATGACAGTAACACTGAAGAAGAGAGTGGCATAAAGTGTTGGAGCAGCCATTAATACGTCGTTTAGGCTTCCTTGTTGTGAGACTTTAATTGGCAATGCAATACAACACAATTAAAGAGGTAGCTGCAAATGCACTTAATGCTAGAACCACTTTGTATCTATATATTGTAACTAGCCTATGATAAGGAGGTTGCTGTGTTATTTGAGTGACTACTCTTTTTCAGGGTTTTCTTATACTACTTATATATTTTCCTTATTGTCACAACAAATACTCTATTCAAGATGACCTGCGACACCCCACTAGATCACACATTGACAACCTCTCAATACACTCTCATCCCACACAATTTCCCTTCCCTTTTCCTCAGAAGAGTCATTCCCTCCTGCATCTTGTAAGCTTTTCTTTTCTTCCTGAGGAGGGGAATAAAGGGGACCCCATTTCTCTCCACCTCCTTATCCCTAAATCCAGGCTGGTTTCCATGAGAAACTGGAAGGAATGTGTTTCATTAACATTCTTTGAGGAATGCATATGCACTTCTTGTTCATCAAATCTAAAGCAGCCTACCGCCTCCCTAATCGAAAGCAGCCCATGACGCCTTTTAAGTGGGGCTCAAGTGTCTTCTAAAGAAGCAGCATGTCCATATGAATGCCACAAATGACCACATGTTTGAGGGTGTGATCCCCTTGCTAAAGAAAGGATACAAATCATTTTGGCAAGATTATGGGACAGAAACGACGTAAACGTGTGCCGCAATATCAGCAATGCAGAAATAACAAACTGATCTTGTATCAAAACTGAACATCAGTTATAATTTTTCATTTGTCATTTTTTTTTTTTTTTATAGCTGTTCTATCTTGTTCCCTTTCCCATGTTTTAACCCTTTATTTCCAGAGTAGAGCTAGAGGGTCCTATCTTAATTATGAACAGTGAAAGATCCCAGAGGTCATGAGGACCCTTACGCTAAAGGGACCTCTGGGGTCGAAGCACACACAAACACAGACAAACATACACATGGATACCAAAAGGAAAACTCGTCTCATACAGCTGTCCGTCATCCAAACACTGTTTTGAGTAGTGATGCTACTTGATGCAGCTCAACAAAGATGGATGCTTCATTGACAGGAGAAGGATGAAACCGTTAAAGTGGTAGATTTGTTTAACCCCAATACAAATCCAATTGGATCATGGGAAATCTCTGCAGAGTGATGGATGCGGTGAGGTCTTGTTACTAGGATGTTGTTGTTTTTATCTGTGGTGTGTATCCCTTTGAGACATTTCTTTGAGTTTCTTTAAAGGGGCCATTCAAAAAACTTGTCAGAACGTATTTTATTACTCAACCTTAGAGTTGTCTGGCCCTGTAGATAGTTTTGGTGTTATATGTCAGGGCAATGACAAATCATTTTCTACTGTTTACATGTAATGAAGATAAATGGAATAGCACTTTCAGCATTTCCAAAATCTTGTTGACTGACGATAGGAGATTTCTCAGAAGTTGTTAGTGGGAGGACACGTTTTTTAGATTCTTCAGTAGTAGGCAAACTATCAAGACTAACAAATAGCACTACAGGTAAGAGGAGAAATATGTATTTTTTGTCATTTCTGTGAGGTGTCCAGTTGAAATGTGTCACTTTCCCAGCAGCTACATCACATCCTTTACCTCTTTATGACGAGGCTTATGACTCGAACACACATGCAGTGAGTATACTAGGAAATGCTGTGACTCAACACAGTGACTAGAAGGTACTCGGCTGCAGGAAACACAAAGCAGATCAAAACAGGCTCTGGTAAATCTGTGTGGTCTCTTTGTGGTATGGCGGACATTGGGAGGTAGCATGGAGCGAAGGGGGGAGGCCGCGTGTTTCACCTCCTTGAAAATCAGACAGAAAGTCATTGATTTTCCCATGACATACCCAACCCCCCAACACACACCCCTTCGGATTCAGACGGCTGGCGTGGGGAACATGCACACCATCTCACATACAAACATGCTCCTCAAACCCGGAGCCCTACCCCCCACCTCGGTCCCGGCGACCACCCCCTCTTCCCCTATCTCTCCCTAGCTGTCTCTCTCTCCCTTTCCCTGTCTCATTTATGCCTTTGCGGAGCAGCTGCTGCCCAGAGAACTGAGGGAGCAGCATTCACATCTGAGCACATTAGTCACCAGATGTCACCTTTTGCTGCCAGCCCATCGAACATCCAGGCAGACAATGCCCCATGCATTCTGAACATCTGACTTACGACGTCTCCTACAAAGGGGGCTGGGTGGCGCTCTGGACTCCAACAGCCACGGCTGGTGGAGCTCAAAGCCACGTCGACAGTGACACCTACAGCTTGTCCACACACAGTTGAAGTGGAAAGCTGCTCATGAGGCATTCATATCACAGACCGCCTCGAGATACACAAGCTGATAAGGGATATGAGCTCTCTCTGCAATATGGATGACAGTATTTTTGTTTACACCAAAATAGGCAGTTTTTCTAACTTCATACCAAACATTTTATACAGAAATGTGCAGAGAATTTTGAGTGTTTACCAGTTTTTATGTATCCTAAATATGTCTGAGCTGCTCAAAGATGCTTTCTGACAACCCTGATGTTGCCTTCGACACCAGCCACAGATCTGCCGCTGTCACCTTCAGGGTATCAAACCTGTGTTCAGACTCAGAGAAGGCAGCACGGCACGCCCCGCAATACAGACATAAGGAGAACAGACATGAGGACATTAGAAGAAAGCCAGGTATAAGGTCTCACTCACAGTAGTAAACAGAGCACACAGAATAGCAAAAAAAGCCCAGAGGCATAACACGTAAGAATTGTAGAATGCCATTAACTGGCACATGTACTTCTCTAGGCCTCATGTCAAAGTTTTCTATTTAAAAATATGCTATTATCAGGTTTACTTACACTCTTAAATAATGCATGCCAGTCTGAGAGCTGATGTCACGCTTATATGACCTTAGGAATGATCTAGTTTTATATTCTTTGCGCTCAATAGTTAATAAAAACATAGTTTTGTGGTTCAGTGATTTTCGACAGGGGGATTATAAGAGCAGCTTTAGCATTGCACTCCTATGACAAGTCGGACCCATGACAAAGAGTCTAAACATTTAGAGAACCAGAAAAATGTTGTCTTCTTTACTCCATAAATGATTCTTCACTGTCAAAACCTGGTGCCTACATTCCCCATACTGCAGCTCAACCCCCAATTAGCTGTTATGCTAATAGAAGCTAACGTAGCTTCAAGTCGCTAGCTTCAAGCTGAAATAATTTGTTGCAAAGGTCTGGTAAACTTAGATTTTTTCAGCATCACTTGAGGTAATTTATCCGATTTCCCGCAGGGTTCTGCGAAAAAAAGTAAATTATTGAAATTCATGTTTGGCAAAATGGTAGGTTCCGTCTAATTACTCAAATGAATACTTACTTTTCGGGATGCTCAATGTCTTTTTTTACTTGTTCTAGATGATTTCCCTAAACTGTTGGCTTATATACAATTTGTGAAAACATCTGTTTAATGCTCGCCTTGTTTAGCAATGTCATCATGTTCCAAAATTCCAACAGTTATTTTGGTGATTACAATGTTTTCACAACAGATAGAAATGATGGCCAACATTATATAAAAAGGTCATGTAAAAAAAGAATACTCATTAGACAAAGCTTTATTAAAGGTGTCAAAAAAGGTTGAGCACAAAATGCTATATTGCTATAGACACCAAAGACACAAATCACATGAAGTTTATGACATCACAGTGCAGTCATATATCCACAGATCACTGCCCTGGATCAGACAAAACAACAATTTAAGTGCTCTTTTACTCCCATTGTTTATCCTTGTTACGCCTTATCAGCAGAGTGATGCCTCCTCCTCCACCCTCCCTGCCTCTCTCTCCTTCCTTCTCTCCATATATTAAACGACGGGTGGCACTTTCCCCTCACAGCGTTATCTGCTACGTCGAGTCACCTCCAGACATATTAGCATATTTATCATCAGCTTCACAGTCTTCAAAGTCAGTGCTTGCTTCTCAGAGAGATGGGGAAGCGCCACCAGGAAGCTGCCGCAGATTGCAAAGCACATGGTGTTCCCCAGGGATCAAATATCCATTTAGGTAAAAGGAAGGGGGAGGCTATAAGCAGAATTCAATTCATTTATTTGCAGTGGTGATGATGTCTTTAGCAGTGACTTTAAATATTTGCTCAGCGCTAACCACACCTTCACCACAGTTTTGTGATGTTAGCACGCAGCTAATGCTGGAGGGAGCGCTCAGGATTCTTTAAGAATGGATGTGTTTGAAGAAGGATGCTGTCAAAAAGACTATTTACATGTCACACAACATAACAAACATCAACAAAACAAACAGAATGCAAGCTCATACATGAAATATCAAATCATAATGCAAATGATCGCCCCAAGTGTGTACTTTATCTGCTTCTGTTTGTTGTAAATCCTCTAATCTGTACATCCTTGCTGCTAGGAAACTGGATAAACAGATCACTACATCTTCTGTCAACAACATCACTCTTACCTGCAATATGTCCATCCTGATGGAAGCAGCTTGGGTCAGACTGCATTTGTCCTCACTCAATGCACACTTGATGGACAGCTTGTCCCAGCGTGTGGCTGCTGAAACAACTACGAGGTTAAAGGCAGGTCAGTGAGCAATGGGTTCCCCTTTGCATTACTGTACTGCAAGGCTGTACGACAAGCTTCAAGTTAAAGAACTTACGTGTTCATTGACTAGGGGAAGCGATACGCCCACATTCAATAAACAAAGCTGGTTCAGATTATTCTTTTATTAAGATTGTTTTTTAGTTATATTTTTGGATAGTACAAATAGAGGGGCATGAAAGGGGGACTCCCTTTATTTAAGTTGAAAAATCAGCATAAACTCTAATAAAGATTTTAGTGAAAAGTGCTTATAATAAAGTAAGTGAATATGATGTTTGTTTTTTCATAAACAGACAAAAATGTCCGAACTGCTACATCTCACACAGAGGATTACAATATAGCGGCATCATATTTCTGTTGTGTGGTTCTACTACATGCTTTAATGTTTAAAAAGGTTCTTTATTTGTCTCCTACTGCTTTTGCTGCAGCACCTCTTTTCACCCTCTGTCTGAAACCAGAGCCCAGTCTGCTCTGATTGGTGAGGGAAGTAAGTATAATTTGTCTGTTAAGCATTAGAGGTTCAAATTGGTCATTGTACTGTGAACAAGATGTGGTGCTGTGTTTCCCCTATTACATGTTGTCATTCATTGAGCCTGACTGCAGAGGGCACCTTTATGCATGACAATACACAGAATTTAGCTAGGCTACTTTTCTAGTTTGACTGTGCCTTCACTGCAACCTTTGCATAAGTGTCTCACCTGTGCTGCATAATACATTTTCAAAATTGACGGATGCTATTTTGTATTCTTTCTTTCTATTTCTATTTGTCACATGGCTTGCACAAAGCTTACTCTTGTTTTGATCCCTTTTTAATGTGCACTGACATTTCCTGTGAACCACCACTGCGTGAAAAGCCTCATTTTTCCTCACACATTCTCTCTTGATTCCTAAACATACATGCTCTGGTAATAATGTGATTTGAATCATTAATACGCTACATTGTAGGCACCCATTATAATTGGAAAATTAGTTACAGCACAGTGTCTAACTGCTTCCTACAACACTAATGCCATCCCTCTCTCTGTGTCATCTAAACCCTATGCTAATGAGGCCTGGGCACACAACATGCAGGAGGTTGAATATCAATTTAATAAGGCCCTCCCTGCAGGGGCTTTCAGAGAGAAATGACAGCCAAAGTGCATTAGTAATTCTACTGCTGTCACTTCTCATAGCTGCTTACCTTGCAAACAAACTGCTCTAATGGCACCTGCCTGCTGGGCAATTTAGACACTGTAGAGGCAACAGAACATGAAATGGACTGGAGACCACTGACCTAAATGAAAAAAGGCCAACTCTAAACAAGGAGTGGCTGTCTTATCGTTGGAGTGGAAAATATGTGGGCAATGTGTACGGACAATTAAAATACTTTACTGTAAATTAACCTCCAATACATCATTCAGTCTAAAATCCTTTTTTCTTCTCTGCAGAAAAGCTTCTTGATCTCAAATGTATGTGCCTCTCCTTGAATCTGAATGTTCCGGAATAATATACAGATAAAAGGCATAAAATAAATACTTTAATAAACAAATGAATGGTTAAAAGGAAGGGTTCATTACCTCCACTCATACAATTGTATTGCATTGACATAATCCCCTTTATTCCTCAAGGGGATGGGGGAGGGAGAGAGCATGATGGGATTGTGTGTGTGTGTGTGTGGGTGTGTGTTTGTCTGTCTGTGTGTGTAGGGGGTGGTATGGCTCATTTCCGTGTCAGCCTCTGTACGTCAGCAAGGGGGAAAATATGTCATTTCTCACTGCACCCAGTGTAGCGGCCCATGTTTTCATTCACTCTGTGTCATCGTAACACACTGATGCTATTGAGTGTGTCAGCTTTGAGGCCTGATTTGAACACGTTGACTGGTGAGCTAGCGCCACCTCTTGTTAAAACTCACATACTGACTGACTTCCTGACCTACTGCAAGTGTTACATCTTGTGTTGTCTGACTCTGAAATGAAATCCATCATGCTGCTTTTTATTTGTCCTACAGTTTCTCTCTTGAAAATCCTCTCCTCTAACAGACTGCTTGTTCAATATGCTGCGGCCAGATGCCTCTTAGCAGCCATGCCCCTTCACATCAATATGTCAGGTCAATAGTGTTGGGTGGTATTGAATGTGTCAGAGAAAAGAACTTCACTGGAGGAGGTGGGTTGGTGCTTGTGGCGGCAGGGGAGGGGGCCTGTAGCGTGCAGGTCTTCTGAAGTCGATCAGATCCATTCCAAGACTGCAGAGAAAGAAAGAAAAACATGCCGTAATCAGCTGGGTAACACAGAGTAGGGATATGTCAAGAGAATAGATGGGTCAAGTCTGAGCATCAGATCTATAGAGTCATTCTACTGGTAAAATCCACTTGTAGGTCTGCCTATAAAAGCACCTTTCAAGAATGTCAAACACTTCTAAATCACACAAAAATGCCTCCAAAGCATGGCTCTCAATTACATGACACTGTATATGAAGTACCCCAACACTTTAATCCCTGCTGCCACACCTTGTGTTTTACAGCAGACCTTATGTAAAGCCATAATGAGAGTAGCCTGGCGTGATTAGTATTGTCTTGGGCACATATTAAAGCCTGATAGGATGACACAGAGCAAGACTAAACATTTCCCATCCAGTCATGGCGACTGCTCATTTAACCATGGCAGATATCGAGGCAAAGGGGGCGTTTGTTTGAGCACCGCGGCTGGTTTCATTTCTCCCTTAAGTATGTATGAATATTTAAGGTGCTGCATGCAGTCGATGAGACTACCTGGTCTGTTTAAGCAAGGCCAGCTGCTTTTTCAGTAGACTCCCTCTCGTCTTTAACTACTACAGCACCCCAGTGAGAGTCCCCTTGAAAACAATTGATTCATAGTCATCTATCTCATAGCCGAGGGCTGGGTAATCACAGCCAGAGAATCAAATCTACCACACTCCTGTTCCACCAGGGAAAGGACTCTGTAATGAAATAACCCTCCTCTCAGCCTTAATTGTCTTTGTGGCCAATGGCATAAAGATTCAGCAGTTGCGTTGTTGTTTTTTTCCTCTGGTGGAATTAGAACAAAAATATTTAATTAGAGCATGTATTATTACGCTTCTGAATAAATATGCAGGCTTTTATTTCGTCAATCACATAAGATGGCCTACCCAGTGATATATTTGAAGGGTCACTTCCCAAATTATAAACACATATTGTCTCCTATACTTATGGTATCCAGGCATGCAAATAGCCTTGGCTTTCGGTGCAGAGATTTTGAGAATGTTCTGCCAATGCTAATGCAATAAAGCTGAAGGGCTTTTAAAAACTCAACAGCAATGTGATTTTCCATAAACAACTACTTGGTTACACTGAATAATCCACACATCTCACTGTCAGCCTGCCAGGACTATTTCTTTAGAATAAACTAGTTTCAACAAAGGTATTAACAGTTTAAAACCACATTTCTTTGCGATTTAGATTAATTGACCCTGTAGATGAACAACAAGGTGATAACAGGGATGGGCATTGATACACACAGTTATAGTCGACACACACACATACAGTTTCACGCAGCTCTGATCTCTCAGATTGTGCAGTATGCAAATGTTGTGCCATCAACTCAGCCTAGCGGAGAATGACAGGAACATTTGATGCAGCGCGGCTTTTTAGTGGAGTCCCTGCAGAAAGCTATTTTCACAGGATGTTATGTATGCATTTTTCAGACAGATTGCTGCAGGAGACAGGAGCTCAGGAGGGAAGCAAACACGACTGGAATGAAACACAAGCCATAGTCTGCTGAATGAAGTCAACCACAGTGCTGGCCGTAAAGAGTGCTGTATTCATCTCACATTTTTGCAGAGCCAAAATAACATGTTCGATACATCTTTTACATCTCTGAATAAAGCTTTTTAGGGGGGCAGGAAATCACAAGAACATTTTAACATTTTATTCTCATAAGCATAACTGATTTGGCTGTTTCATGATGCTCATTCACACAAATGAACATGCAATACTTGTTCATTTATTGGATACATTATTCAACCAATTATAGAATAAACACATTGTACACCACTGATTTGAACTGTGCTGTTCTTTCTTTATCAGTAAATGAACACAGTTTCAGATTTCTACAGATTTATGTTTTAACTATAAATACTGGACAAATGTGCAATGACAATGCATCGCAAAACCTTGCATGCTAATACCACTGTCACGGATTTGACTCAGGGACATTTGTGACTGAAGAGCTGACAACTACACACAGACAGACAGAAATCTGAAGAATTGAAAGATGATATTATCACATTAAATGATACAAGTAATACAACGTGTCCAAGTCTGAGGGGGATATGTTTAAATGCATTGTTTTAAACCTAAAGATATTCAGTCTAACATGATGTAAACAGATAAATGCGTTGCAGCACTTCTTTAGTCTCAATCTTTTTAGCATGATATCATATCCTTCTGACCCAGGCTTAGCTTTGAATGTTAAGAACTCTGAGTTTGACATTTTTTTTTTTACCAAATCCTAGAAATGTAGCGCTCGTTTGAGTGTTAGCATTAGCTTACGCAGAAAAAAACAACTAACATCTCCAAAAGAGAAGCCTACTTTTGAATCAAGTCAATGACTCATGGTTTTAAAAATAACTATTGCTGTAACAATAGTCCATCCATCCATCCATTTTCTCCCGCTTATCCGTGGTCAAGTCGCGGAGGTAGCAGTTCCAGCAGAGAGCCCCAAACTTTCCTTTCCCTGGCCACATCAACCAGCTCTGACTGGGGGGTTCCAAGGCGCTCCCAGGCCAGCGAAGAGATATAATCCCTCCACCTGGTCCTAGGTCTACCCCTTGGTCTCCTCCCAGCTGGACGTGCCTGGAACACCTCCCTAGGGAGGCGCCCATGGTGGCATCCTAACTAGGTGCGTCAACCACCTCAACTGGCTCCTTTCGACGCAAAGGAGGAGCGGTTCAACTCCGAGCCCTTCCCGGATGACTGGACTTCTCACCTTATCCCTAAGGGAGACGCCAGCCACCCTGCGGAGAAAACCCATCTCGGCCGCTTGTATCCGCAATCTCGTTCTTTCGGTCATGACCCATCCTTCATGACCATAGGTGAGGGTAGGAACGAAAATGGCCCGGTAGACAGAGAGCTTTGCCTTCTGGCTCAGCTCTCTTTTCGTCACAACGGTGTGGTAAAGCGACTGCAGTACCGCTCCCGCTGCTCCGATTCTCCGGAACAAGAACAAGACCCCGAGATTCTTGAACTCCTTCACTTGGGGTAGGGACTCATTCCCTACTTGGAGTGGACAGTCCATCAGTTTTCTGCTGAGAACCATGGCCTCAGATTTGGAGGTGCTGATCCATGAATATTACAAACAGGATTGGTGACAAAGCGCAGTTCTGGCGAAGGCCAACCCTCACCAGAAATGGGTCCGACTTACTGCAGAGGAACCGGACACAGCTCTCGCTTTGGGAGTACAGAGATTGGATACCCCATACTCCTGCATCACCTCCCACAGTAACTCCCTGGGAACCCGGTCATACGCCTATTCCAAATCTACAAAACACATGTAGACTGGATAAGCGTACTTCCCTCCAGGATCCTTGCGAGGGTAAAAAGCTGATCCGTCGTTCCACGACCAGGATGGAATCCGCATTGTTCCTCCTCAATCTGAGGTTCGACAAACGCCCTGACCCTCCTTTCGAGTACCTTAGAGTAAACTTTCCTTGGAAGGCTGAGTAGTGTGATGCCTCTATAATTGGCACACACCCTCTGATCCCCCTTTTTGAAAAGGGGAACCACCACCCCGGTCTGTCACTCCTTCGGTACAGTTTCCAACTTCCACGCAACGTTGATGAGACGTGTCAACCATGACAGTCCCTCAACACCAAGAGCCTTCAGCATTTCTGGGCGG
Organism: Pseudochaenichthys georgianus; assembly: GCF_902827115.2. Taxonomy (NCBI): domain Eukaryota; kingdom Metazoa; phylum Chordata; class Actinopteri; order Perciformes; family Channichthyidae; genus Pseudochaenichthys; species Pseudochaenichthys georgianus. The sequence goes on along the minus strand of NC_047521.1, from coordinate 16,648,251 downwards.
ATCTCATCCACCCCCGGGGCTTTGCCACTGTGGAGGTGTTTGACTACCTCAGTGACCTCCCCCGGGGAGATTGGTGTTGATCCCCCATCATATTCCAGCTCTGCCTCTAACATAGAGGGCGGAGTTGTCAGGTTCAGGAGTTCCTCAAAGTGTTCCTTCCAACTCCCTAACACTCCATCAGTTGAGGTCAACAGCGTCCCATCCTTACTGTACACAGCTTGGATGGTTCCCTGCTTCCCCCTCCTGAGGTGTCGGACAGTTTTTTTTAACAACTTTGGTGCCGCCCGAAAGTCCTTCTCCATGGCTTCTCCTAACTTCTCCCACACCCGCTGCTTTGCCTCGGCTGCTGCCCTTCGGGCCTGTCGGTACCTTGAACCTGCCTCGGGACTCCCCCGGGATAACATATCCCTGAAGGCCTCCTTCTTCAGTCGGATGGCTGCCCTGACCACCGGCGTCTATGGTGCTCTGGTACCACGTACACTTATGAGCATCCTTATGTTCGAACATGGTGTTTGTTATGGCCAATCCATGACTGGCACATAAGTCCAGTAACAAACCACCACTCTGGTTCAGATCAGGGGGGCTGTTCCTCCCAATCACGCCCCTCCAAGTGTCTCCATCATTGCCCACATGTGCATTAAAGTCTCCCAGCAAGATTAAAGAGAAAAAGTCCCATACAGGACTCTTTCCAGGGTCTCCAAGAAAGCCGAATACTCTGAACTGCTGTTGGGTGCATAAGCACACACAACAGTCAGAGTTTTCCCCCCCATAACCCGCAGGCGTAGGGAGGCGACCCTCTCGTCCACTGGGGTAAACTCCAACAACGAAGCACCTAACCGGGGGCTTGTGAGTATCCCCACACCCGCCCGGCGCCTCACACCTTGGGCAACTCCGGAGAAGAATAGAGTCCAACCCCTATCCAGAAGTAAGGTTTCAGAGCCGACGCTGTGCGTAGAGGTGAGCCCAACCAGATCCAACTGGTACCGCTCCACCTCCCGCACAAGCTCCAGCTCCTTCCCCCCCAGAGAGGTGACGTTCCACGTCCCCAAAGTCAGCTTCGCCCGGGTCTGGTCCGTCGAGACCCTCTGCTTTCACTGACACCCTTCTGGCAGCGCACCCGACCCGATCACTGTTTCCCGTAGGTGGTGGGCCCGCGGGACGGAGAAGCAGAGGTGTTGCCCACGTTGCTTTTTCGGGCTGGGCCCGGCCGGGCTCCGTGGCAAGCCCGGCCACCAGACGCTCGCCAACGAGTCCTCCTTCTGGGCCTGGCTCCAGAAAGGGACCCCGGGCTTCCTCCGGGCCGAGTATCCTCACTTTGTGTGTCGTCTTTCATGAGGTCTTTGAACAAATCTTAGTCTGGCCCCTTGCCTGAGACCAATTTGCCATGGGAGACCCTACCAGGAACACAAGGTTCCAGACAACACAGCCCCCAGGTCCATCAGGGCACACAAACCTCTCCACCACGGTAACCCCCTAAACGCACCAGGAGCGTCTGCGCTGCGTTACGGCCGCGCCGCGGCGTTCGCAAAGATCGCGGCCACTCTAGTCAATGGGTGCTATTCCACCAGACGCGCCGCGCCGCGGCTCGAAGCGTCCCAGAAGCTCCTCGCCGCAAGGAATTTCTAAAATATAGGATGAATCCTATTTTTGACGCAGCGCGGCGCAGGCAGGAAGTGATGAAAATCACCTTGTTGTCTGCTTTGCTGGTTGAGGGGGTGCACCCAAAACCGGCTCCTTCTCCTCCCCCCCACCACCGTCTTTCAAGTAGGAGAATACATGCCAGCGTTCTACTCCGGTTTACAGGCACTGTCAATTATATACAATAATTATGATGAATGCATATTTTTTTACCACTAAAATACAGCAACACATCTTTGATTCATGTCGTTTATAACTGGAATATTACAATTATTATTAACTGTGTCTGTAGTCTACAACACAACAACATAGGAAATAACAACAATAAACACGATTTAAACAGACACAAACATAAACCATTTAACTACATAGCCTACTACTTGTAGAAGTACAAATGTCCAGGAAATATTCCAAAATCAACAACAACAGCGAGGCTGCACACACGACGCTCCGCTTCCGCAACGTTTTGAAACGCGCCTGGTGTGTTTGGTTGCAGGAGGAGGTCGCAGGAGGAGGTCGCAGGAGGAGGTCGCAGCGTGGTGCAGCCGCAGCGCAGCGTGGTGCAGCCGCAGCGCAGCGCGGCGCAGACACTCCTGGTGCGTTTAGGGGGTTAGGTGCTGGTTATTCAGGGAGGTGGCTAACACATAGTGTGATATATAAATCAACCATGATTTTATATAATTTTAGAGTACTACTATTTAGATCCTCTCTGTTATCAACCCTATCAAGTAAGCTATAAGCCTACAAAGTACAAACTGTCCATCAATTCTCAGAGGACTCACACCTTTTTTCTCTCTAAAACTTGGCTGAAATGAGTGCACATTATGCCCAAAAACGACTGGATAGCTCTGTGACGAATACCTTCATCATGACAAAGAACTGGAAAGATTTCCATAACATGTGCACTCTGCACTGTTGAATAGTCCACATACAGTAAAATAAAAATAACTGTAAATAGATCTTCTTATATAATGCTGCCATTTTTCTGTGATGGATTAAAGGAGCACAGTGAGTGCTTCAAGAAAAGTGACTGTTTTCTTGTCTTTCTGCTGTCTTTCCCCTAAAGGGCCCAGACCCAACCCTGCCATCTGCTGGCTCCATCCAGGTGAACAAAAACTCATGATGGCAGATGACCCAGAGCACGCTGCGTTCCTACTGTTTGGAAAATATGTCAGACGTCCTCCAGCAGCTTTGAGTTTGATTTTAAAAACAAGAGACTAGTATGAGTAATATCAAGTGCTTTTAAACAATCACAGAAGAGGTTCATTTACAGAGGAAATAGAGTGCAGGAGGGAAAACACTGTGCTGTTATGAGGAGAGAGCGAAGTGTGTCATTGGTCATTGAAGGGGGTTTCAATGCTTATGAGAGGTGCCTCATTTTCCAGCACCATCTGTTCATGGTTCTGCTTGCTGGAAGCCTCGTTTGTGTCTAACACCTCCCACATGCTCGGAGCAGCCCGACACCAACAGCAAGGACTTCATCACCTGTTTCAAACAACTGCACAATGTGACCCGCTGCATCCGTTAGCTACTAATCACAGTGTGTTTGATGATGTTGTTAACCCACTGGTTGAGAGGTTCCTTCCCTCAGGCTCCCTTACAAAAGTTCCAACCAGCCCTGAGCCACTGCTAATCTGTACTTCGGAGGAGGACGACGACAATGAGAAAGGTTGATGGAGGAAGAGAGAGAGAGGGTCGGACCTGGAGGCTGGAGTCGACCCTGCTTCCCCCTGAGGAGGACAGAAAAAGGAGGAAGACAGAGGCGCATGAACAAGGCCATGCTCCTCCATTTCAATCAGCTGCTGCCGTCTCACATGGCAGCAGAGCATCCGGAGGGGAGGTGCCGTCATGAATCCTAATTGCTCCCTTTTCACCATATTGCAGGGTGTTTCTATGTAAATCTGTCCAGAGAGGTATCTAGTTTATGCAAGGCAAACTGTATGAACTGAATTGTGAGGAGGAATTTTACTCAGACAAAAGCTTGCTGGGGAGATGCTGGTATTATAATTCATTTGGATAAATTATTCATTTTGCACATGGCTCTCCTGAGTGCAGGACAGAGCGCGGTTTCACACACGTTGCTAATGTTTTGACATGTATGTATTCCACTCAATGGGCACTGGCCTCAAGTTAAGATATATGGCTTTAATAAGAGTGACGAAGATGCAAAATAATGAGATGTCTGGGAGGGGAGCTCCGGGGTGTCCGTGGAGAGAGTGAGAGAAACGAGAACATTATTCCTCAGCATGTCGACTTATGTGTCTGTTAAGCAGATTCTACCACATTGTTACACCTTTATGAATACCAAGTGATGCACACCCTTACACATGTATGGATTTGTAAAACTATAACTGTTTAAATCTTTAAATGTTCACAGTCAACAAGATTGGCATCATATAGGGACTTTGTGGTGACATGATAACATATTTTATGTTTAACATAAATCACTATGTATATTTCTACAGCAGCCATACATGCACTCAGGGATCAATCAAAGTCATGATGCTTTTAAAACTGTCAGGGACTACTCTAAGTCTAAGAGTATTATTTCACATGCTTAAAAAACAGACTGACGTATGATTATTCAATATGTTTGTCAGATCATAAGTCAGTTACATATATTATTCAAACAAAGTATTTATGTTTCACATTGAGCTGGAATTCTCTCAGCTGGAATGTTAAGGATAGCCTTCTTCTTAGGTCTATGCTATCTTTAACGCTTAAGGTTTTTCTCGGTGTCACAAGGATGAGGCAAGGTGGTGGCAAAGCTATACCCTTTCTTAACTTTCCTTTACACATGTCTTCTTTGTGTGTTTGTGTTTATCACAGTGTGGATAGCACATTTATAGCGAATGTTGTGCCAAAAGACACGTTTGGAAGATTGATTTGTCAAACAGACCGCAGAATACTCATATTAGATTTGGCTTATTCTCTCTCAACAATATTTGCATAACAATGCAGCATCTCTAGGCAGCCTGACAAGAGTTTGGTATCAGAAGCGTTCTGGTTACGATTTGTGGTCAGAGGCGAATTGAACATTTACATTTGAGCGGGATTTGGTGGCATGCAAGTTAAAAGTCTGTGTGGAGGACAAAAGAGGCGGAAAGCATTGGCTAAAATTCCATCAAATAATCCAATAACTACCATCTATTTGCCAAAAGAAATTAAACAGCTGAGTGTCTACTTGTGAAACAATATGTTTGGGAACCTCCAACTCTATTCTAGTGAATTCTAAACCACTGGTAAACAATGGCCAGTTCACAGAGGATGAAGTCTTGGCACGAATATTCAAATCGTCTGGAACACCATAAATATTGGAATTGTCATCAGCCTGAAAGCCGATTGCCTTTTGATGAACTCACAACGAAGACTGTTAGGATTTATTTTGTCACCCATGTCCTCCACTAAAAATATATTTTTGGTACGAGGCAAGAACAAGTTTAACGGGCATAGGGACACATGAGTTTCGTTTTAAGACATAATAAAAAAAGGTTGAGTAATTATCCTTTGAGTGATCTATTATTCTCAAAATAAATTCTAAGGCCTTCAAAGTGAACAATGTGTATCATGTGATATTCCACAACCTGTCTTCTCTCTTTGTTTTGTAAAATAGGCTGATTGAAAACCAAGAACATCTCATAGATCAAACATTATTGCTCTTGTGAGACCGATGGTATACAACTCAATATGCATTGTGCTGATCAAAACGAGTTGTGAGAAGAATACAATGAAGTCCATCTCCACCCCCGCCCTCAGAACACATACCCATACACACAAATGCACTCTGACGCTGAGCTCTTATTACAAACCCGTTCCTCACAAATGACCATAATCTATACTGTGCTCCCAATGGCTCTCCTGGGAAGCTCCCCTCATTTCATTTTTCATCTCATCCTCTTTCACTTTATTTCCAGTAATTCAAACCCACTAAATCCAAATGTGACGAGACACAGAGCCCTGCTGTTTTGAAAAGTTAAATGACTGAAGGCAATGATGTGCTTCCCAGCCAGTCTGTAAGCAGCACACGTCGCCAGCCACCGCCTCGCTGTGTGCTTAAACAGAAACCTGTGTGTGTTGATGTGCAAGCTTTTTTCCACGTGCACAGTGCCCCTTATTCCTGCAGCCGCCCGACCCTCTGCAGCATCTTTTTGAGGTGAAATTGAAATGGATTGTGTAGTTCAATATTTTATTGACATCAACTTCACAGAATGTAGCTGCAGTGACACCGGGGATAATTATTTCACCACAGATTTCTCCCTCTCTCTTTCTGCCTTCCTCCAAGCCCTTCCATTCCTGTAGAGAATTAGTTCTGCATAAATTACCCGGTGGAATATTGAATCAGTCTCCAGCCACCAAAGGCGAGTATGTGTGGCTGATTACCGAGCAGTGCGCACAACATGCATGCAGACAAACACACACACAGAGCAAAAAGGGAGAGGGGCCTCTAAGCGAGGAGCTGACACCATTGCAGAAAACATGGTAGAGGAGGAGGAGGAGGAGGAGGAGGAGGAGGAGGAGGAGGAGGAGGAGGAGGAGGAGGAGGAGGAGGAGGAGGGATCATCCAATCTGGATATGGAGAGCGAAAAACAGTATTAGCCACCCTAGCTATACACTATCAAGTCATTAGCAGGGGCATGGTTTTAAAGGAGGGAGGGATCAATCAATTGTCATGGGTCAATGTTTTGCAGCCCCATTATGAACCTTGGGTGGCTCTGTAAATTAAGCACAGTAATTACTCATGTTAATTACACAAAGATGGTGGTCACATTGATCTACAAATACGTGTTGCATAATGTAAATGGTATGATGAGTAAACACTGGGTTGCACTTGAGTATTTAAACAGACCCACACTCATCAGATGAGAGGCAGAGAGCAGCACTCCTCCCGGGTTTGAAGGGTTTCTAATCATTTATTTATTCTGCAGGCTCGTGCTGAAACCATTAGTTATCGATTAGTCAATTAACAGAATAAACAATTTGTATGATTGATTAAACATTTATTAAGCCAACATGCCAAATATTCCCTTGTGCCAGCTTCTCAAATGAGAGCATTAGACATGTTTTGTCTTTTTTATTTCACTGTAAATTGAGTACTTTTAGATTAATTGTAGGTCAAACAATACAATCAATTGAAGGATGTCATGTTGGGCTCTGGGAACTATTTTCTGGCTTAATGGACTTCTTGATTAGTTAACAATCTGGAGATATATGCATCAATTCATATTCATATTTGGTGGAAATTGTCAGTTCATCACATACCGTGAGAGCTTCAGTACATACAAGTGAGCAAAGGTGAGTTTTGCATAATTTTTCTTAGATCATTTATCTGAATCAATGAGTATTGATGAGTAAGGACAGTGATCAAATCCCTGGATACACAGTCCTGAGAGACACCAAGTGTTCTTCATCCAAAGTGATCTGAGGTATTACATTCCTCCAAAAGGGATTTCAATGTGTGTGTGTCCCAAAGTTATATGTCCCCAGATGTTAACATTTAGAGAGACATAGCTCTTTGGGGATGCCTTGCCTTGAGAGACTGATTCAGGAATCCCAGACCATGGTAAATGTGTTATTAGAGGTATAATTAAAGTCCCTTCGTGATGCAAGTGGAAGCAGAGTAAAAAATGGAAAATCAGATTCATGCAGGCAATTTTCCCTGTTGGTGGTTATCAGTTGACGGAACAATTCATCAGCTCAAGCAGCGTTGTGGAAGGAAACTCATCAGGAAGTCATCAGTCTCCCTCAGTGCTCCCTCCCATATGTATCAAACAATACCTGTATAACAGGTTTGTTTAGTCTCTGCACCTCCTATGTCTTTACATTACCAGCTGTTAGAAATGCATTTGGTGCCATCTAGAGGCAGGATTACAGACTAACCTCATTAGTTCAACTTCACCACTGAATAATATGAATGCAAATATAGGCACAAAAAGGTATGATAACATGCATCCAGGCATTTATTTGCTTTCCCGATGCCAACTTTGCCATCTTATTCAGTATAGAAAGAAAATGGTCTTCTTTTGTTGAATTGTCAATGAATCAAAACAACACGGTTACATTTTGTTTAAAAATATGAATGATGAACATTTCCTGGGGTGAGAACACTGCCAAAATATAGATAGGCTACAATTGTTTCAGAAAAATCATAACTAAAAAGACATTTATTTGTATTTATTTATTTCTTATTTTGCCATTTACAAACGGAAACTATCTCCTCATCTTGGATATTGCAAAAAATAAGCGAGCAAATATTTTTGAAATGTCAAACTATTCCTTTAAATTAACAATACATTCACATTTTACTAAACTAAATAACTTCCTGTAACTTATTTCAGTTAGTATAATTTCATTGACTTTTAGTAGATAAAACCTATTCACCATTCCCATTACATGTTTTTACAAATGTTAGCCGCTAGGTGTCAGCACTGATTTGAGACTGATCGTGCTCGTGCTCCCGTGCCTTCTTTTTCTTGCTGTTGTTGTTCAGACGCGTGTGCTGCTTTCAGGCACTTCTTGTAATATGCATACTTCAAGAAAATCAATTATAAACAAGCGTTTTCATGGGCTTAAAATCATAGATTTTAGAATAAACGTACTCTAAGTGATCTCTTAATGAAAATAAAGAACAATTGCATAGCACTAAACTCAGTATAAAATGTGCTTTTTCACCATTTACTATTAAAGTCGCAAGATTTCAGATGAACCCTGAAGGCAGTGTTACGCATGCTATCAACACATTGCATGATGCTGACTGCTAGCATTTTCACAACATATGAAAATGATATGACAGCGTGCTGGTTGCAGTAAAGCCTGGCCTGCTGGAATGAGGACAAAATAACAATTACAGTAGTTTCGCTGTAGCTTGGTTTGGAGAAGTTGCCAAAATGGTGAAGGAACAGTTCAGAGAGACAGATGTGGCCAAAAAAATGTAAGTCAAACAGACTGAGAAACACTGCTAGCTAACTAGCTCACCTGTTAGCCAGTGTCAGACAGTTTGCTATGAAGCTTATATTAACAGTGTTAACTTAAAGTTGGGTTAATATTAAAAAGGATACGTATGATTAAGTTTATCGCCGTTAGCTAGTTGTTCTGATAAACAAGTTAACGCCAGCTCACTAATGCATTGTGGAAAAGACAACGTGACATTCTGTCAAACTCAGTTAAAATGTGACGATTGAGCACATGTTGTAATTATGAACGTATTTAAGTGTTAAATCAATGGTAAACATGCATTAACCACAATTTGCATTCAATAAATATGTTGTTAGAATCTGTTCCTGTTCACTTCTCATGCAACAATGTGTCAACAGCAAAACTTGTTTTGGTTGTTTGTCAAGGTTTAAGTGCAGCTGATGATGCACTGTGAGATATTCCTTGCTTAATCGTTACTTTTTGTGCTTATTTGCAGAAGCCACATCTGCTTTGGCATGAAATCTGCTGAACAGATGCGGAAGCAGGCCCACATCCAGGTGGTCAGTAAGAATCTGTACAGCCAAGACACCAAACACACTCCACTGGCCTATGGAGTGTTGGACCACCGTATGGTATGACTTGCTTAGCATCTCCCTTATTTGCAGGGAAAGAAGATACTCATTGTCAATACACCAACATGCAAAACATGTCACTGTTGTCACTCATTTCAAATATTTATCACGCCTACCTTTAGGCCAACATCACACCATAGGCTCATCCCTCTGCTCATGTGTTTTTGCAGGGCACCAGTGAGAAAGACAGACCGTGTTTGACATGTGGGAAGAATCTGGCAGACTGCTTGGGACATTATGGTTACCTGGATCTGGAGCTGCCATGTTTTCATGTCGGCTATTTTAAAGCCATCATAGGAATCTTACAGGTGAGTTCACAGTCTAATCAAATACAGCACTTTAAGAGCGCAGACCTCAGCCAAGGAAAATTGCCCTTTCTCGAAAAGTCAACCAAAAGTAAATATGTTATGTTTGCGCCATGTGATCCAGATCTACTCAAATCTAATGGGTTCTTCCTAAGTTTCATGACTAATGGGCCGTTCATTTTTCTTTAAGCCTTCTGACAACAAACAAACAAACAGGAGAGTTTTTAGATTTATATAGTATTTATTTTGTTTACATCTTGGGCACTTACACATTTGTGCAAGGCTGTATTATTTGGTCAGCTTAAACAATAGTAAGACCAAAATTCAGAGCCTATGTTCCACACTGCAAGAAGAAGCATTGATACAACCAAAGTTAAAGATACCTCCATCGGGAATAAAGCAAACATTACATTACATTACATTGCATTTAGCTGACGCTTTATCCAAAGCGACTTACAATAAGTACATTAGACCAGGAAGACACAACCTTGAAGAAAACAGAATCATAAATACATCAGGTTTCATAGAGCCAAGTATTTTAAGTGCTACTCAACTGGCTATAGATAAGCCAGTCCTTTATTAGTATATAAGTGCTCTGTTAGCAGTTCGTTGTTAGTAATTCTATCGCTCGAAGTAGAGTCGAAAGAGATGAGTTTTCAGTCTGCGCCGGAAGGTGTGTAAGCTTTCTGCCGTCCTGATGTCAATGGGGAGCTCATTCCACCATCTTGGAGCCAGGATAGCAAACCCACGTGTTTTTGCTGATGGGAACTTGGGTCCCCCTCGCAGCGAGGGTGCAGCGAGTCGTTTGGCTGATGCAGAGCGTAGAGCACGCGCTGGGGTGTACAGTTTAACCATGTCCTGGATGTAGGAAGGGCCAGATCCATTCGCAGCATGGTACGCAAGTACCAGTGTCTTGAAGTGAATTCTAGCAGTTACCGGAAGCCAGTGGAGGGAGTGGAGGAGCGGCGTGGTGTGGGAAAATGTAGGAAGGTTGAAGACCAGACGAGCCGCTGCATTCTGGATGAGCTGCAGAGGTCGGATGGCACATGCAGGTAGACCAGCCAGGAGGGAGTTGCAGTAGTCTAGGCGTGAGATGACGAGAGCCTGGACCAGAACCTGCGTCGCTTTCTGGGTCAGCTGGAGACGTATCTTCCTGATGTTGTAAAGCGTGTATCTGCAGCAACGGGTTGTAGCAGCGATGTTTGCAGTGAAGGACAGTTTGTTATCTAGGGTCACACCCAGATTCCTTGCAGTCTGAGTCGGGGAAACAATAGAGGTGCCGATGTTGATAGTCAGGTCAAGAGTGGGACAATCTTTTCCCGGAAGGAAAAGCAGTTCAGTCTTGTCAAGGTTGAGCTTGAGGTGATGAGCAGACATCCACTGAGAGATGTCAGCTAGACAAGCAGAGATGCGTGCGACCACCTGGGTCTCTGAGCGGGGAAAGGACAGAATTAATTGGGTGTCGTCAGCGTAGCAGTGGTATGAAAAACCATGCGGGCTAATTACTGATCCGAGCGAGTTTGTGGTCTTTGAGGTATGAGGTGAGGAGGGAAAGTGCAGAGCCTGAAACTCCAAGTTTTTGAAGAGTGTGAAGGAGGAACAGAAATATATATATCGCCCTTATTCCACCTAGCTTAGTACTTTTGTTGTTATTTTGTTTTACCTGCTTGTAAGCGCTTTGAGCACCAGGAAAAGCGCTTTATAAATGTAATGTATTATTATTATTATTATATATTTCCTCTAGATGTCACTAGAGTATCACAATTATAACAGTAGGAAATGGATTGTTTTTGGCAAAGTTACTCGGCTAATCTTGTGGCATTGGGTCAGCTGTAAGGTTGGTGGTTTGAGCCCAGCCGCTGCAGATAACATTTCAAAGTGCCATTGGGCAAGAGAATGAACCCCTAATTGCTCGTGATGGCATGGCCAATGGTGTGTGAATATTACTCTCCCCTGAGCAGGTGACATCTTGTACAGCAGCCCCTGCCTCTATATCAGGGGTGGGCAATTATTTTGCCCAGGGGGCCAAATGAGCAACTGAAAATATTTTGGAGGGCCGGGCCAAAATGCCGAACTCAATTATACATAATATACATTTTATTTCTATATAGAAAGCAGTAAATGGCATTGTTTTGACCGCTGGTAAGAGTGTATGTTATTATTTGGCAATTAAAAGGTGAGGTTAGCTTTCAAAAATATCATTTATTCAAATAGAATTTCAAAAATGATAAACATTTTCAGTAACATTAATAACAAAGGGCATTTTGAGTTTCATATACTATTGAAACAAGGATTTTCTTAGCTTTCTAAAGACATCACATCATCTTTGTAGCCAAAATAAACGAGACATATCACTGAACTGTGTAAAGAAAAGTGTCCCAGTTTTGTAGCCTTTTTACATGCTTATATTAAACATTTAATGTTTTCAGAACTGCGCAAAAAAAAAAAAAAAAAAGATCAAGTGTCCCATTTCACTTGTTATATTTCCACATTTTAGTGTTCTTCAGTTCTTTTTTTTCATTCAGTGTGAGAAATCCAGTCTCTGTTGAGCTTTAACAAGTCCATCAAAGTCAGGTTGAATGTCTGAGGTGGAGATGCGAAGCACAGCTGACAGATGTTCATCAGTGAGAGAGGATCTGTACCTGGATTTGGTAAACTTCATGACTGAGAATGTCTGTTCACATGTGTAGGTGGATCCAGCTTTCACATGGCTATGCATTTCATGAGCAACAAGGCCCTTGCCCTGCAGTTGTGTGTTCAGTGCATTCAGCATTGCAGTCACATCAACAGCAAATGTTAAATCTGCCATCCAGTCCTCATCAGACAGCTCTGGGATGGTTTTGCCTTTCATCTCACAAAACTCTTTTATCTCTGATTTCAGAACCCAAAACCTTTTCAGCACTTTGCCCAGGCTGAGCCATCTGACAGCTGTGTGGTACCTGACATCACCATGTTCGCTCTCTTGCTCCTCCAATAGTGAAACTGCCTGTGATTTAATGCTCGCGCTCTGATGAAATGAACTGTTGTAGTAACAACATCAACCACATGGCTAAGTGTTAGCACTGACTTGCACAACGCTTGCTGATGAATAATACAATGTATAAACACCAATTTCTGCTCTGCGTTGAGTTCACTCACTTTATCTTGCATTCTTTTCAAAAGCCCAACATTTTTCCCTGTCAAATTTGGACATCGTTTACCTCGGTGAACAGATCACTCCCCGTTGTGGTTCCTTTCATTGGCCGCATTGCTGCCAGCTCCTCCGTAAGCTTGAAGTCGCGCGTTATCCCCCGGAGAAATATGAGCAGCTGGGCTGTGTCACGGACGTCACAGCTCTCATCCAAAACCAAAGAAAAAACGTCGAAGCTTCCCACTTCACTTTGCAGCTGAAACTCCAGATGTTCTGCGATGTCCTCCGCCCTTCTCGTCACGGTGCGGCGGGACAGCGGGATGTTTTCAAACGCTTCTTTTTTCTCTGGGCATAGCAGTGCTGCAGACTCGACCATGCACTCTTTCACAAACTCCCCCTCCGAGAATGGCTTACTGTTCTGGGAGATTTTGTGGGCTATCACAAAGCTGGTTCTGGTCGCTGCATCTCTGTCTGCATGCAGCTTTGTAAAACAGCCTTGTTGTTTTCCTAGCTTTGCTAGTAAATCAGTTGATGTCCGCGCTCGTTCGGCATCAGTCAAGTTTTTGTATTTCGCGGCATGTTTCGTCTCGTAATGCCGTTTCAAATTGTACTCTTTAAACACGGCGACATGCTCCCCACAAACCAAACACACAGGTTTACCCTTGACTTCAGTAAAGAAAAAATTAGTAGTCCATATTTGTTTGAACGGTCTGCTTTCGGCATCCACTTTCATCTTTTTGGCATGAGCCGACATTTTCGCATTTTTCAGGGGTGACAAGGAAGGTAGACACGCATTTCACGTGCACAGTTGACGTGCACGATTGCGTGCACTGTGAGAATAAATGGGCTTCAAAATAAAAGCAATGCGGTTTTAGTCCACCCATAAGATAATTAGAAAATATGTTTTATTTTCTAATTATCATGTAATCTTTCGCGGGCCGGTCAGAATCATCCCGCGGGCCGTACAATGCCCAGGTCTGCTCTATATGAATATGTGTCAATGGGCGAATGCTAACTTGTTGTAGTGAAATCAGGGATCAAATAAGCGCTAAATAAATTCATTTCATTTACCATTTATCTCTCAAGTAAATATGTGAAATATGAAAACAAGCAAATATGTTTATACCTCTCCAATAATAATAGTTTGTACATTTCTGTAAATGATTCAAGCACCTATGTGAGACAATGTTTTACCACCCTCATTGTGATCATTGTAATTTGTCATGTTTCCAGATGATCTGCAAGACATGCTCGAGCATAATGCTGACAAAAGAGGACAAACTGCTGTTCATGGATATGTTAAAAAGGCCCAACCTGGCCTATCTCCAGAAACGAGGGTTGAAGAAGAAGATCTCTGATAAATGCCGCAAAAAGACGATCTGTATGAGTTGTGCTGCTTTCAATGGTAATAAGAGAAATTGTTTAGTTTTACTTTTTGCCACATACGTTTCATTCTGATTCAATAATTGGAGAAGCTGAGTCGTGTGTCTCTTATACTTTTCAGGACCAGTGAAAAAATGCGGCCTGCTAAAGATCATCCATGAGAAGTACAAAACCAACAAGAAGGTGGTGGATGTCTTTGTGACAGATTTTCTGCAGTCCTTCGACACTGCCATTGAGCACAACAAAGTGGTGGAACCTCTGCTGACCAGAGCACAGGTACAATGTTTCACAGTTGGTCTCATTAGTGTTCCCATGCAGAGGGTGAAAGGTTACAGCAGTGTCAAACCTTGATGTTTTTTACCTTGAATTTAGTGATTCTACTTGTTGGTTATATTCTTAATCTATTATTTGTCGATAATATATTTCATCATGTAAATCAGGAAAAGCAAATGTTTAACACCAAGTATTGATTTATTAATAATAACTTAAATGTATATAGCGCCTTTCAGGGGTTTTTAAAGAAAAGAATGTTCCATTACATTCCAGTAATTTACTAAAAGGAAAACTTGTTTTTATAAACCATTGGTATATTACTCAAACAACTGTTTAGAAATAAGTATTTTAGTGTCATCAAAAGCATTTCAAGCAACACTGAGCCATATATGGAGGTCCTGCACATTCCTGTATTTTGCCTTGATTATTATTTCCTCTTCAGGAAAACCTGAACCCTCTGGTGGTGCTGAACATGTTCAAGAGGATCCCCCAAGAAGACATTCCCCTGCTGCTGATGAACCCTGAGGCAGGGAAACCCGCGGACCTCATTCTCACCCGCCTCCTGGTGCCCCCTCTCTGCATCCGGCCCTCTGTGGTCAGCGACCTGAAGTCCGGCACCAACGAGGACGACCTCACCATGAAGCTCACAGAGATAATCTTCCTCAACGATGTCATCAAAAAGGTTGGTATCTGTTATTGAAGATGATGGGGCTGGATGTCTGCAGGGACTTGTAGGACTTTAGCCTCTAGTTTTGAAGACAGAAGACACTAGATGATTGACCTCATTTCAAAGTATTGAGCTGTGGTGGCTTTTAGCAAAGAGAAAAAACCATCTTGTTTTTTTGCTGAGCATACAGCCTCTGAAATATAAATCCGGCGGCCGAACTCTGGGTCTAATATTGTCTTTAAGTGTAGAAATCAATTTTCTATGACTTCAAACCTGCCTATTAGTTTTTTATTTAGAGTTTTATTGTTTGTAAAATGGACTAACACATTATAACAAAGCTAACCCATTATGAGCTTTACAACAAAAAACGTCCTAAATGCAGTAATAACATTTCATCATTTCATTGTAGACGGTCCTCATTAACAAAGTATTTGATCATTTAGCACCGTATGACAGGGGCGAAGACCCAGATGATCATGGAGGACTGGGACTTCCTCCAGCTGCAGTGTGCGCTGTACATCAACAGCGAGCTCTCGGGCATTCCCCTCAACATGGCACCGAAGAAATGGACCCGAGGCTTTGTGCAGAGACTCAAGGGAAAGCAAGGTAAAGTGAATATAAAAATATGTGAGATCTTATTTTGCCAATTTTTAATGTTTTAAATAAACTCTGTAATGTGGACACAGTGTATTTATTCAACTCTTCACACTAAATGCCATTATCAAGTAAATAAAAAAACTAGGGCTGTCAAACGATTAACATTTTTAATCAGATTAATCACAGTTTAAAAAATGAATTAATCAGGATTAATCACCATTCTAACTATGTCCAAAATATGCCATTTATTTATGTATATTGTTGTGGGAATGGGGGGGGCTAGTGGAGTACTCCGTGACCACAGAGTGTAAACGTTGTGATCAGCTGTTTTAGCGCAGTTCTCCAGTGAAGGGGGGAGTCTCCCTCCGCAGCCGGTTGGCGTAGTTTTGGCACAATTCCGTTGTACCGAACGACGTTAACAGCAGCCCTGTCTGTGCACACGGAGACCGACTCTGTCGGTACGCAAATGCGCTTTGTGACACAAGTGACGGTACGCATTTCAGATTACGCACATAACCTGCGTACTAGTTAGTTATGTGCACCCCTGTACTACAGCAAAAGTATTCTCCGTCCGGACTTCCTGCAACAGCACGACGCCGTTATCTTGATTCTGATTGGCCAGAAGACATTATCAAAGATGTTCTATTGAGAAGTCGATCACTACGTGACAAAAGTTTTCAAAACCGTGGCTACTGAAATCAATCTGACTAACTGCTGTCTGTGCAATTTACTCCGCGCGAGTTGGCAGACTTTATTTTGCTTACTTTAACATCATTGTTCATGGTGGGGCTAAGCCATTTCTTGGTATGGGTGTAGCCTACCCCAGCCATACCCTGGCGCTGCCACTGGTGGCACGTATGGGGCGGGCCATTCTGCACATGCGTTAAATGCGTTAAATATTTTAACGCAATTAATAAAAAAAAAAAACCGCGATAATTTGTACAGCACTAAAAAAAAACACTTGGTAATGCCAAAAGTTGCACCTAAACATTTTGTTTCAGATTTGTCCATTTTTTAAAGAGATTAAAGTAGTCGGGTACAGTGTAAAACATAAAGCAGAGCAGATGTGGGTACCTATCCTAGCTTTCTCACTCTTGCACTCACATTTGAGTGAGATTTTTATGTCGGTATAATGGGTTTAACAATCCAAGAAGCACTTTACAGAAATTGCGTGTGCAACTCGGTGTAGAAAAGGAACTGAACATTTTAAATTGCAGACTGACTGATTCATTTACTGTGAAAAATTCAGGTCGATTCAGAGGAAACCTCTCGGGAAAAAGAGTGGACTTCTCTGGCAGAACCGTCATTTCTCCCGACCCAAACCTGAGGATAGATGAGGTGGCCGTCCCCGTGCACGTGGCTAAAATCCTGACATACCCAGAGAAGGTAAGCCTCCCTACACTAAACAACCACTTGCCAGGACTAAAGTCATCTAAATGTGATTCTTTATTATAGGTGAACAAAGCCAATCTGGAGCTATTGAGGAAACTGGTCCGCAACGGGCCTGAAGTTCATCCCGGAGCCAACTTCATCCAGAATCGTAGCACACAGATGAAAAGGTAAGGCTGGCTAAGTCTTTGGCAAATTAAAAAACATTCCTTACCTGACGTGGTTCACCTTTTAAAACAAATATATATTTTTGTATTTGTATCTTCTGCCAGGTTTTTAAAGTATGGAAACCGTGAGAAGATAGCTCAGGAGCTGAGGTTCGGAGATGTGGTGGAAAGACACATGATCGATGGAGACATCGTCCTCTTCAATCGACAGCCCTCCCTGCACAAACTCAGCATCATGGCCCACATCGTAAGCTTGGTTTTTGAAAAGAACAAATGAAAGAAAAAAAACAACCTTGTTTCAGTACACCGTGCTTTCATCACTTAACATTTATGCTATTATCAGGGTCGTTACCTTTCTCCCCTTCTGTCTAAAATAGCGTTTTCTTTTTCTTGATAACTCATGATGAATCCTCCACAGTTAACTTGCCAAAACAGTTAATTAAGGTCAGTGCAAAGCTAAAAGCTGCTACTTTTATCTGTGAAATGTTTATTTTTCTACAGTGGCTGGCATAAACACTATAAATTAAAATGCCCTTTAATGTTAGCAACAGTATAATTGAAGCATCTTTTACAATTATCTACTGAACAAAAAGTATTATCTACTTCAGATTAATTAGGTTGGCAGGCTTGACAGATATTTTTGGCAGTTAAGAAAAGAAAACTTTAGTAATTATCGGCGGTGCCTGAAACTGCTTCTATATGTAGGGAGGCGCGTGGTGCAGGGGGTTGTGCGATGGGGTTCGGATCAGGGTTCAAACCCCACTGCAGTCAGCATGTCGTTGTGTCCCTGGGCTAGACACTTCACCCCAAATTGCTCCTGTGGGGATTGTCCACAGTATTGAGTATGTAAGTCGCTTTGGATAAAAGCGTCTAATAAGTAACATGTAATGTAATGTGTCTAAGTAAGAAGTATGAATTTATAAACACCTGTTTTAAAAAATGAAAAAAGCTGTACAGTATTTAAAACAAATGGATGGAATGGGCCAAGATATGTTGAAATGTTCACAATATTAAGAATAATTTCACTGCTAAAGAAGACGCCGGGTTACACATGCAGTAAGTCTTCATTATGAATGTCTCTATTTTTACTGTCCCCAACCTCCCAGGCCAGAATCAGACCTCACAGGACGTTTCGGTTCAACGAGTGCGTGTGCACCCCGTACAATGCCGACTTTGACGGTGATGAGATGAACCTTCATCTACCTCAGACTGAAGAAGCCAAAGCCGAGGCCCTCGTCCTGATGGGGGTACATTTCATCACCACGCGGCTCCATTCACAACACACACGTCACCTAACAGAGGGTTCCTGCGGGGTCTTAAAAAGTCATTAAAAAGTCTTAAATTTGATATTCAGAATTTAAGGCCTTAAAAAGTTTTAAATATGATCAAAAAAATAAGAAAGGTCTTAAATATGATTTTAGAAGGTCTTAAAAATGATCGGATTTGAAAGGTAGCCTACTTCTGTGTTGCGATCACGTCTAAATGTGTTTTGGGGAAAATGTCCGGGCTGCAAAGTAACCAGCACGGTAATAGCCTTTCAGTTCCCCCCAACAATTTGTATTGAAATAAATCAACATGGAACCAGTAATCACTAACTTTGTTCCCCCCAGTAACCTAGCAACCAAGCTTCAGCTTCTAATCGACTTGGGCTACAAATAAATATGGGGAAGTGTAAGTTCAACCGTATTTGGTTGGAAAACATCAACTTTAGTGCTTGGTTGAAACCAGTGCAGGGAAATGTGTTTGAAGCCCGCTGCACCGTTTGCAAAAAAAATTAGCGTTCTTTTTTTGCAAATGTAGCGTTAGCTAGTGCAGCAGCTCCCACAACAACATCGGGGGACGTTTGGGTCTACGTCAACCCTAAAAACAGAGGTGTTGTGGACGCTAAATACCATACTGTAGTTAAACACCAATCCTACAACAGCAACGATGAAAGATTGTAGCCAAGGCAGCAGAGCTCAGAAGATAGCTCTTGTCACACACACACACACACACACACACACACCCTCACACATACAGACACACACACACTAACAGAGACACACACACACACACACTTTTTGTCTAACACGCTAACACAGTTCTGTGTACTGTTATGCTGTTATGTTCAGTCATTGTTCTTATGTTCAACATGAATACATTTATTTTGTAAGTATTATGGGACGTATTTCTTCTTTTATAGCAATTTTCCTTCATACTGTCTTGCTGTGAAATAGGGCTTAAATTCTATTCAAAGTGGTCTTAAAAAGTCTCATTTGAGTGTTTACATTCAGCGATTAAACCCATGTTTTTATCTTTCTTCCAGACGAAAGCAAATTTTGTCACTCCAAGAAATGGTGAACCTCTGATTGCTGCTATTCAGGACTTTCTGACAGGTCAGTGCGCTGACGTGGTACACTCTTTCTCTCTGTGCTCTTTATGTGATGTGAGAGTCCTGCTGCTTTGAGATACAGGTGGAGGATCATTTATCACTGCAACAAGGGCAAACTGGCTATGATGGTATAAGAAAATGTTCATTCTTTTTTTCCTTTGAATATTTGAGTAATCCGTAGGCATTCAATAACCATTTGTACCTAATGGGGGTGCACTTAAGCCAGAAAATACGAAAAACCACTGTATTTAATTTCCATTAATGTATTAGCTTATTTCTACCTCCTAGGGGCCTACCTCTTGACGCTGAAGGACACCTTCTTTGAGAGATCAAAGACCTGCCAGCTTGTGGCATCGATCCTCGTGGGGCATGACGAGAAAGTAAAAATCACTCTCCCCCGCCCTGCTATCATGAAGGTACTACACTCTGGTGGGCTTGTTACATAACTCCATGTCTTTGACCCGGCACTAACACTTTGCTGTGTGTCCATCAGCCCATGGCTCTGTGGACGGGCAAGCAGATCTTCAGCCTCATTCTGAAGCCCAATAAGGAATGTCCAGTGAAGGCCAACCTGCGGACCAGGGGCAAGCAGTACTGCGGCAAGGGAGAGGATCTCTGTTACAACGACTCATGTGAGTCAGAATCTGCTCTAAACATTTCAAATTAAAATGTCTTATTTGGCTAAGTGATGAAATGTATTCTACGATAATACTTAAATGGTCAGATCAA
This sequence comes from Pseudochaenichthys georgianus, assembly GCF_902827115.2. NCBI lineage: Eukaryota > Metazoa > Chordata > Actinopteri > Perciformes > Channichthyidae > Pseudochaenichthys > Pseudochaenichthys georgianus. The sequence continues at coordinate 16,628,058 of NC_047521.1, read as the reverse complement.
GTCTGAAATGCAGCTATATGTATAACATCAACATAGACAAATATCAAGACACAATACATGAAAAACAAACATTTAACATAACAGCACAATCGCTGAGAGAAAGCATGCTCAAAGACCCTTTAGCGTGCATTTGATCTGCATTTGTTCAGCTCTGTATTTACTGTGAGGATTGACGGATGCACAAAGGAGTGCTTCAGTCTGACTTTATTATATGTGATTCCTTTATTATCACAGTTTTCAGTCGGTTAATCCGATTTATTAATATACAAGAGGTTTAGAGACACCTGAGTAAAGCCGGAATTAGTTTTTAACAATAAATAACAGCCATCTTGGTGTTTTTTTGTATAATCACAATACAATGATGTACATCCAAGAGCTTACCTTATAAACAATCAACAACCTTATTAATGAAGTTTCAGAGGAGAAGCGATTGGGGATATAATTGAAAGCAACATAACAATACAAACATATTTGGTATGAAAAATGAATGCAAAATCCCATATCAAACAAACAGAAGAATGTTCAGTGCATTGAGATGCGTTAGAAAGAGATGCGTTAATGTAAAGAAAAGTGTGTTCTCATGTCAAGTAACAACTTGGATAGTTTCTGATCAGTTCTAATGGAATAATCAATTTCGGAATAATATATTGATAATAGTATTGCATTATAGATTTTCTCTAGGAGACAGTAAATGAAAAGGAAACATTTTCTTCTTAACTTTTATCCATGTATTTCTTCATTTGATTATCGTTGCTTTTTAATGACTGTTTTTAAATGCCATATTCTTAATGTCGTTCATTGTTGTAAAGCACTTTGAATGGCCTTGTGTTGAAAGGTGCTATATAAATAAACGTGCCTTTGCTTGCCTTACCTGAGAAAGCCAAGCTACTTTTTCCATGAGCTAAACCATATAATTTACTTAAAATATAATTTTTTAAATATCCCAAAATAACTTCACACGGCACCAGGTGTCTCAGGGCGAGCATCACGCTGCGATTTATTCCCCATGGTCCTGTTTTTCTATTCTGGGACTTAATGACTACAATTCCTGTCACATTCTCTCGTCACATTTTCAGTCGTGGTGATCCACAACAGTGAGCTAATGTGCGGCAGCCTGGACAAGGGTACCTTGGGGTCCGGCTCCAAGAAGAACATCTTCTACATCCTGCTGAGAGACTGGGGACAGCTGGAGGCGGCGAACGCCATGTCCCGCCTGGCCAGACTCACTCCGGCGTATCTCTGTAGGTGGCCTCCAGGGCTATAACAACTCTCTCTGATATTTGAATTGATATATATCAGTATCAACAGAAATAAACCTGTTGGTACATATAAGTTGATTAATACATTTTCAAGACTAAATGATCCTGCAAACTGGGTAATCTATAGAGATATTGATTGTAACTTCAGTTGATGTTGTTGTTGTTGTTTTTTCTTTAGCCAACCGAGGCTTCTCTATTGGTATTGGTGATGTGACACCTGGCCAGGGTCTGCTGAAGGCCAAACAGGACCTGCTGGATGATGGGTACAAGAAGTGTGACGAATACATCCAGGCGCTATCCACGGGCAAACTGCAGCAGCAGCCCGGCTGCACAGCAGAGGAGACTCTGGAGGTAGGTGTATATTCATCACAATTAAAATCTTCAATTCAACACTTTTATTTGCCACCGATAGCCTCTCACCCCATGGCAATTGTTGAATGCTCACACCATGGCTGAGTCATCAGAGATGTGACAGGTTACCGGTGAACATTTCTAAGTGAATTAGATATGAATCGTTGGCCAGGCAGTTTCATAATATCCTTTCAGCAAAGGCTGAGCATGGTCACTGGCTAATAATGGAGATGCCAACAAGACTGTAGAGCTGCCTGCCCCCTTTTAGTCCACCAAGCCCAATTCACACTTCTTCTTTGGATAAGAGACACCTGTGCTCTTTTGGGACACATGTCAACACATTTTGGACATCAGCTCGCTATCTTAACTCTCCGGTATCACTGTGGACGTTTTTGTCCATATGGGTCATTTTTCACTTTTCATTTTGCAATAACTTTGGTTATGTTTGTGCAAATGGCCTGGTTTTTTGTAACAAGGCTATTTTCTCGATCTATTTTGGAATTCCAACTTAAATGTGTCAAATCGGTCTTTAATTCACTGTGTAACAAATCGACTACGCTTATTTTACATTACATTGCATTGAGCTGACGCTTTTATCCAAAGCGACTTACAATAAGTGCGTTCGACCAACAAAATACAAACTTGAAGAAGACAGAATCATACAAGTACATCAGGCTTCATAGAGCAAACACATTTCAAGTGCTACTCAACTGGCTTTAGGTAAGCCAGCCCTTTATTAGTATATAAGTGCTTTGTTAATAGTTATATTGCTCGAAGTGGAGTCGAAAGAGATGAGTTTTCAGTCTGTGCCGGAAGGTGTGTAAGCTATCTGCTGTTCTGATGTCAATGGGGAGCTCATTCCACCATTTTGGAGCCAGGATAGCAAACCCACGTGTTTTTGCTGATGGGAACTTGGGTCCCCTTCGCAGCGAGGGTGCAGCGAGTCGTTTGGCTGATGCAGAGCGGAGTGCACGTTCTGGGGTGTACGGTTTAACCATGTCCTGGATGTAGGAAGGGCCAGATCCATTCACAGCATGGTACGCAAGTACCATTGTCTTGAAGTGGATTCTAGCAGTTACCGGAAGCCAGTGGAGGGGTTGCGGTCTTTGAGGTATGAGGTGAGGAGGGAAAGTGCAGAGCCTGAAACTCCAAGTTCTTGGAGAGTGTGAAGGAGGATCTGATGGTTGCAGCAGACAGGTCCAACAGGATGATGACAGAGGAGAGGGAGGCTGCTTTAGCAGTGTGCAGTTCCTCAATGACAGCAAGGAGGGCAGTTTCTGTGGAGTGACCTGCCTTGAAACCAGACTGGTGCGGATCCAGAAGGTTGTTCTGATGGAGATAACAGGAGAGTTGTTTAAAGACAGCGCGTTCAAGTGTTTTAGACAGGAACGGGAGGAGAGAGACAGGCCTGTAGTTTATAACATCAGACGGGTTGAGAGTGGGTTTCTTCAGGAGAGGGTTTACTCTTGCCTCCTTGAGACTGTTTGGAAAGTGACCAGAAGTTAGAGAAGTGTTGATGAAATGGGAGAGAAACGGTAGAATATCAGGAGCGATAGTCTGAAGGAGGTTTGAAGGGATAGGGTCCAGAGGACAGGTGGTAGGGCGGGCAGAGGTAATGAGGGTAAGAACCTCACTTGGAGAGAGAGAGGGGAAAAGGATGTGCGGGTGAAAGGAGGGTCTGGTGACCCAGTGGTGAGTAAAGGTGAGTCAGAAAAAGAAGAGCGAATATCATCAACCTTTTTTTCAAAGTGGTTAACAAAGTCGCTTGACAGAAGGGAGGAGGGGGAAGGGGCTTTGGGCGGGTCCAGGAGGGAGGAGAAGATGGAAAATAGTGTTTTGGGATTGGAATAGGAAGATTGGATCTTATCTTGAAAGAAAGTGCTTTTTGCCTGAGAGTTCGAAGCAGAGAAAGAGGAGAGGAGAGCCTGATAGGTTAGGAGGTCGTCACGGTGTTTGGATTTCCACCGTTTCCGCTCTGCTGCCGAAGGACGGTTCTATTAGCACGCAGTGCGTCATTTAGCCAGGGAGCAGGAGGGGACTGACGAGCCTGCCGAGATGTGAGAGGACAGAGAGAGTCCAGAGAGGAGTAGAGAGGAGAGTTTCTGCAGCAGAGTTTGGAGGTAGGAGTTGGAACGATGTCAGAGGAAGGGAGGGCTGAGAGCACCGATGAGGCAAAGGTAGAGGGGGAGAGGGAACGAAGGTTACGGCGGACAGGTGCAGGATGAGAAGAGATTAGTTCGTTATGTTTGGAAAGGGGTAGAGAGAATGAAATTAAGAAGTGATCGGATGTGTGGAGCGGGTTTACAGAGAGGTTAGAAGTAGTGCAGTTCCTTGAGAATATGAGATCAAGGACATGGCCAGCTTTATGAGTTGGTGGGGACGGAGACAGTGAGAAAGCTTATTGACCATTCGAGACAAAAATGTCCACTGCAAAAGACTTTGATAAAAACATTATATTAAAAGGTTTTTAATTTTCTTCCGCTCTAATAGAAAATACCAAGAATGTATTTTAACCCTTTAAATGCCATTTTGAATACATGAAACTGCTGGTTTTTTTCATGATGAAAACAGAGAAAATTAGCTATTTTCCATAAAATACATATCTGGGGACTGGCTCTTTTTTTTTTTTTTACAACAGACTTGGATATGTCAAAGATTAGCAACAAAATTGATTTGTTTGCATTATTAGTTTTTGCACAAAATCAGATTAAACAAAAAAACTCACACATTAGTCATTCGGAACAAAAATGTCCACTTCCAAAAACTGCTCTAAAATGACAACAGATTAATATTTTTTTAACTTTTTGGGGCTTTCAATCAACTTCAGTCCTGCTTGTCAACACTTCTGACTTTCCTCTTCTCTCCCCCTGCTATTTTTTAAAAAACATTTACAAAATGTTATGTATTTCACTGTATGAACACTGAACAACAGGTGCTATGACTCTGATAATACAAAATAAATAAACTTGTTCATTAAAACAAGTTATTATCGGTTCGACCTCGTCTACTTGCCAATGGAAAATGCTTTAGTGTCTGAAGGCCGACCCTTGATCAACCCAAACACTGATGCTTTCACTAACAGACATGAAAGGACAGGAAGTATCTGTCTGAAGGGAAACATTTGTGGAGTCTGTTCTAAAGGCTCCAATCATAATTCACAACACAGTTTTGTGTCTGTTTGTTGATCTTAATTTATGATGGCTTGATAAAAGTTTTAGTTTTTCAGCCAACAAAGATGATTAATTGCGTGTCCTTCTCCATAGGCTCTCATTTTGAAAGAGCTGTCCGTCATCAGAGACCGAGCGGGCAGCGCCTGCCTCAGGGAGCTCGACAAGAGCAACAGCCCTCTGGTCATGGCTCTCTGCGGCTCCAAAGGTAAGCTGACTAAAAAGGAAACTCTTGTTTCAAGTACTTTGATTGAGAAGAAGCATACAAGTGTAAGCAATAGTACAGACTTCTTTGGGGTGGAAATCATGCTTCTCTTTTTCAACATAGACAAGACCAACAGAACAGCCAACAAGAAATAATAAAGAAAAAACATGACAGGAATACCATACTTAATGACATACATTGTCCGGCAGTGGCTCAGTCAGTAGGGCCTTGGACTGTGAGCCGTAGGGTCGCCGGTTCAAATCCTCGACCAGACCTAAATATGGAGTGTGGACTGCTACTTGAAGAGGTCCCAGTTCACTTCCTGCCCTGCCGTGGTGCCCTTGAGCAAGACACCGGGCATCCCCCTTCCCCCCTCACTCCCATTGCTCCCCGGGCGCTGTGCAATAGCTGCCCACTGCTCCTAGTACTAGACTCCTGGTGCTAGGATGGGTTAAAAACAGAGAACACATTTCACTGTGTGCTGTGTGCTCTGCATGTGTGACCATTAAAGAGGGTTTCATCCCTCCGATTCTATTCTATACATAGAATAGAATTCTGGGAAAGAACATACAAAATAGTATATATAATACAAATAAATAAACTTAAAGGGTGCCAATGAGCCCAGACTACCCCCCCACCCTTCCCTCCCCGAGCAGTGCCACCCAAGCCATTAAAAAAACGATTGTTTGTGTAATGCATCTCAGCCGACCGTCCCCCTTATGAATGACACCATTGGACCCCACATCCTTTCAAATTCCCCCAGTCTATCTTTTAGGATTCTTTGGATCGAATTCTTTCAGTATCAGTCAATCAATCAATCAATCAATCAATCAATGTTTATTTCTGTAGCCCAATATCACAAATGTTACATTTGTCCCAGTGGACTTCACAGTGTGTACAGAATATCAGTATGACAATACGACACCCTCTGTCCTTTAGGGCTGTACACGAATATGTGTTCGTTGGAGTACTATCCTGGTTTAAATTTCGTTATTTTATTTTTTTTAAATTCAAATTGAATTTATTGAAATCTCCAATATCAACGTAAGAGCTTGTGCCTCTTCGGGGGGGGGCTAACACTTAACCATAAACGTTATTGTTTACTTTCTCCGTCTTTATATGTAGACTTTTCTCCGTTAATCTCCATCACGTTGTTTCCAAAGCAAAACAACTTCCTGTCAACTGTGCTAACTTACCTTCAAAAATAAAAGCATGTCCATAAATAGGAAGCCAAGCCAAATTACACTTAAGACATATACAACTGCAACGAAAGTAACAAACGCAATGCGATATCCTTTTCAATTTCAAAGAACACAAATTGGGTTATATTAACAAATAACTATAAAACAACAATACTGTAGAATAACAAAATGAATGCCGTGAATACACCGAAATATACGTGTTGAAGTGGTTCGCGCGGGCCGAATATTCGCTGCTGATTACTACCGAATATCTGGAGCCCGAAAAATGGTATTCGGGACAGCCCTACTGTCCTTAGACCCTCACATCGTACAAGGCAACACTTCTAGAGAAAACCCCACGGTTTAAAGGGGAAAATGGGAGAAACCTCAGGGAGAGCAACAGAGGAGGGATCCCTCTCCCAGGACGGACAGACGTGCAATAGATGCCGTGTGTAAATCAAAAAGATAATACATTTACAACATAGGTAGACCAAACCTGAAGAAGAAACCTTTCTTCAGTCAATGAAGAAAGGAAACTATTGCGGCAGTAATCTTAAACCAAGTGCCGCGAGGGACTAAACAAGAGAAAAAACACTGTGGACGCGCAAAAACTCAGTCTTTCCAACACAGTATGCGTTTGACCTTTTATTTGCTTTCCAAAAATGCAATATTCCATATGAATGTACGTATCTCCTTGTATGTGCCTGCGTGAGTGCGTGCGGTCAACAAAAATTGTCCTTCTCTAGCTCACTCCCCCATCTATTGCCACCTGCACAGGTAAAAGCAACCGGATATAAACACAAACGTCACCACCCCAATGCAATGACACGCCCACCACCTATAGTGACTCAAAAAACATGTATCTTAACAAACACAGAAATGGCTTCATATGTGGCTCCTACATTCCGGCCCCTAATTATATCAACATAATAATTACACAACTGGAAAATTATGTAGGAGACAATCAAGAAAAAACTTTTAAGGATAAAACGTCCTTTTGTCAAAGTGTCCTTTTCTTCTTTAGGCAAAAAATAGAAAATAAAATAAAAAAGATATAGTTTGTTAGCCTATGAAGGAGTGATCTTTACTATCACTTAAAAATCGGAAAAAACGTCAATGTCAAGGTCTATCAAGTTCACTAATTTCCTCACGGCTCTTCTGCTTCCTGTAGAAGGCAGATCTTTGTGATAGGCCTGTCCAGATAGCTTGTTTTTGTCTTCACTCGCACCTGACGTACAAGTCCTCTTCTGTCTGGAATGGTTTGTACAATCCTTCCTGTAAGCCATGAATTGCGAGGTGCTGAGTCGTCGACTATGAGCACAATATCTCCTGGTATGAAGTTGCGCTTGACATTTGACCACTTCTGTCGTTCCTGGAGTAGAGGCAAGTACTCCTTAATCCATCGTTTCCAAAACAAGTCTGAGATGTACTGAACTTGTTTCCATCTTCGACGAGCATATATGTCCTCTTTATGAAACAGTCCAGGTGGAAAAGATGGCTTGGTTTTTAGCAGCAAAAGATGGTTAGGGGTTAGTGCTTCCAAGTCATTGGGATCTGTGGATGCTCTCGTTATGGGACGGCTGTTGATGATGGATTCGGCTTCACAAAGAACAGTGTGAAGACACTCTTCATCAAGGTTCTGTGCCTTCAGGCTGGAATTCAGAACCTTCCTCACAGATCTGATCAACCTTTCCCATACTCCTCCATGATGGGATCCAGTAGGGGGATTGAAAGTCCACTTTATTCCTTTCTGAAGGAGGGTGTTGTTGATTTTAGCAATATTCAACCTTTCTATTGCCTCTCTCAATTCACGCTCAGCTCCAACGAAGTTGGTTCCATTATCTGAGCGTAATTCCAGTACTTGTCCACGTCTTGCGATGAAGCGCCGAAGAGCATTAACAAAGGAATCTGTATCCAAGGATGAAGCTACTTCAATGTGGATGGCTCTTACTGTTAAGCATGTGAAGAGAACACCGTACTTTTTAACTGTACTCCTTCCTCGCTTAACCTCAAAAGGTCCAAAATAGTCAACTCCAACACGAGTGAATGGAGGTTCATCTGGAGAAACTCTGTCTCGAGGTAAATCTGCCATCTGCTGCATTCCTGGAGCTCCATTTAGTCGCCGACAAACAACACATTTTGACAGGGTTTTCCTTATAGCCACACTAGCACCAGGAATCCAGTATCTTTGTCGCAGGCTAGATAGCATGTGGTTACGACCACCGTGTCCCACATCTTGGTGTACTTGCCGTAGAATGATGTCAGAAATGTGAAGATCTTTTGCCAATATAGCAGGATGTTTAGATTCTTCAGGCATTGCTGCTCTACTGAGACGTCCTCCCACACTCAGAACACCATCTTCAAGTACTGGGTTGAGCTTGTAGATGTGACTAGTCCTTTTCACACCTTCTCCCTTTTGCAAGCCTTTAATTTCATCAGGAAACCTTTTTCTTTGGCAAAAGCAGATCATTTCTTTCTCAGCTTTCCGGAGGTCCTCAATAGAAAGAAAACCGGAGACCACCTGAGCCTTGATAGTCTGCATTTCCTTTTTCATCTCTCGGTCTTGTTGTTCCTTATGCAAGCCAGACTGAGCAAGAGTCAGACTCAATTGCTTCCTCTTCCGACTAAGGCACAGCAGCAGGTTTTTCAACCTAAGGATCCAACCAACTGTCTTCTTCAGGTGGATCCAAGAAGAGAAGTGATTGATCAATCGGGTTACAGCATCCATCTCTTCTTCAACCTGCACAGCGTTCACATTCAGACTTATCTTGACCTCAGGGTCTTCTGGTGCCATTTCAGAGCCATCAGGGTTCCCAGGCCACTGTTCTTCAGGTCCAGTGAGAAACTGAGGTCCAGACACCCATGTGTCATCTTTCAGGAGCGTTTCCACTTTGACTCCCCTGGAAGCCCAGTCGGCAGGATTGCTTGCGGTGGGAACATATCTCCACTGAGATGGATTTGATACGCTGCGTATTTTTGAAACCCTGTTTGCGACGAAGGTTCGAAACCTTAATGTCTCATTACTGATGTACTTCAGTACGGAAGTACTATCAGTCCAAAAGATGAAGTCTTTAAGTTGCATTTGCAGCTCCTTCCTACACATCTTGTCCATACGACTTGCAACCACGGCAGCCGTCAATTCCCTTCGAGGGATGGTTATTGGTTTCAATGGGGCCACTCTAGCTTTTCCCATAATGAAAACACAGTGCACTTGTGCTTTGATGTTATGTAATAACAGATAAGTCACTGTTCCATAGCCGTCTTCGCTTGCATCTGCGAAGTGGTGTAGCTGAGCAGAGGTCACTTCCCCAAAATCCACCGGTTTTAGGCATCTGTCAACTTTAAACTCTTCGAGATTGCAGAGCTCCTTCAGCCAATTGTTCCACTCTTGTGCAGCTGAGGCTGGTATAATATCATCCCAACCAAGTTCTCTTCTGCACAAGTCTTGAAGAATCATCTTGGCTGATAGGACCACAGGTGCCAATATTCCTAATGGGTCAAATATTGAGCTGACCATGGAAAGGATCCCTCTTCTGGTTATGGGTTTGTCCTTGATCATGATCTTGAACTTAAAGACATCTGACTCAACACACCACTGTACGCCCAATGCTCTTTCCACAGGGAGTGTGTCATTATCCAAGTCCAGATCCTTAACTTCTTTCGCTCTCTCCATTGAAGGTATAGCAGCAAGCACGGTACGTCTGTTGCTAATCCACTTTGTGAGATGAAAGCCCCCTTGAGCACAAAGTGCACAAAGGTCATGATAGAGTGCCACTGCCTCCTCCTCTGAAACCACTGATGTTAGACAATCATCAACATAGAAATTGTGCAGGACAGTGTTGATTACTTTGGGACTGAACTGCTCCCGATGGTCCTCTGCACACTTTCTAAGGGCAAAACTAGCACAACTTGGCGACGATGTAGCTCCAAACAGATGTGCAACCATTCTGTGCTCTTCTAAGTTCTGATGATGATCTCCATTTGGCCACCAGAGAAACCTCAACAGATCCGAATCCTCAGCTGGTACTTGAACCTGATGGAACATGGCTTCAATGTCTGCCATGAGTACAACAGGTTCCTTTCTGAATCTTGTCATGACTTCAACCAGTGTGCTGGTAAGATCTGGTCCCTGTAGGAGCTGCGCATTCAGCGATGTTCCCTGGAATGTAGCTGCACAGTCAAATACGACCCTGATCTTTTTCTTCTTTGGGTGGTATACACCGTGGTGTGGTATATACCATACCCTGCCGTCACTGCGTTCCAGATCCACAACTGGCACTTTCTCTGCATAGCCCTTTGAAAGGATGTCATTCATGAAAGCGGTGTAATCAGCATGAAATGAAACATCTTTATCAAACCTTCTCTTGAGGCTCAGTGTACGTTGTTCTGCTACTCTCCTGTTGTTTGGCATACTAACATCCCTTTTCCTTAAAGGTAAGCCAATACAGTAATGGCCATCCATCAACTTAGCAGACTTTGTGACGTACTCCATAAAGTGACAGTCCTCTCTTGACGGTCCCATTTGCTCATCCTGACTGCATTCAGGGAAATCTGCCTTTTAGCTGCTGCTTCCACAGATCTTCAAGGTTTGCAACAGATATCCTATTGACAGTGACATCTGGCTGTCCACAAGTCATTTCACTACTCCTGTCTCCTCTGAGAGGTCCATTGACAGTCCAACCCAGCATAGTTTTGACTGCGTATGGGCCTCCGTCTACACTCCGAATAACTTCCCATGGCTCCAGTGCCTGAGGAACATTAGTTCCAATCAACAGGTCCACATCTGAATCAATCTCAGTAATCATTACATGTTTCAGGTGTGGCCATCTCTGAAGGTCTTTCTGACGAGGAATGTTGCCTCGATGAACTGGCATAGTTTTCTGGGTGTAGGTGTCAGGCAGCTCACAATAATGACTGCTGTCTAATCCAGCCACATGCAGGTCAGAAACAATGTGACTTCCAACTATTTTCTCCTGACCCATTGTCCGAAGGAGAATGTCTGTTCTTCTTCCCCTGAGATTCAGTTTGTTCATCAGCCGCTCCGTGCAGAATGATGCTGAGCTCCCAGGATCCAGGAAGGCATATGTTATGATTGTTTCATGTCCCTTCTTAGACTTTACTTGAATGGGCACTATGGAGAGAGTACAATCTGGCTCACCGGCCCCTGTAAGACCACTGGACTGAACGGAGATCAGAGCACTGCTTACAGCTTTTCCTTTAGCTTGCATTGTGTCATTTTCTTTCTCTTTCTGGTAGATATGAAGTATGCTTGGGTGCTTCAGACTGCATACTTTGCACGAGAGGCGTTTCCTGCAGTCTTTACTCATGTGCCCAATACACAAGCATCCAAAACACACACCATGTTCCCTCAAGAAAGCGATTTTCTCACTATGAGCCTTTCTTTCCAGTTGAAAACACAGATCCAGTGTATGTCCACCTCCACAAAACAGGCAAACACTTGTATCTAGTGAGCCTCTCTCCTTCATTCTTATTCCAGGTTCCACTTTATTGGCTGTCGTAATAGTAGTAGCAAAGCTGCTTCCCCTCATCCTTGAACGAGGTTCAAATGTAGCTTTCTTCACATCTTTGTTGGCTGCTGGTGGAGTATCCTGTATATCTCCAAACAGTGGATCACTCACAATATCCACCTGTCTTTCAATGAAGTTAACAATATCAGTGAATGTAGCTCTCCGGCCCTGCCTTTTCTGTAAGTCATAGGCCAGGGTTCTCCATTTGTCCCTATATTTGTAGGGCAACTTTTTTATGATGGCTAGCATATTGCTAGGCATGTTCAACTCACACATGAATTCCAACTCTTCCATGACATTGCAGCATCCTCTCAGAAAGAGACCGTAAGCTTGCAGAGCTCGCACATCTTCTACTCTTATTGGCTGCCATGAAAGAGCCTTTTCCATGTAAGCTGAAACTATTTTCTGTGCATTAACAAAATGCTCCTGTAGCAAAGCCTTTGCTTTGGCATATCCTCTGTCATGGGCCATATGCTGACAGCTTCTGACAAGCTCCAAAGGCTGCCCCCTGGTGTACTGTTCGAGAAAATACAGGCGGTCTTTAGGATTGTGAGTCTTCTCCTCAATGCTGTGCTCAAAAGCTCTTATGAATGCTTGGTATTGAAATGGAGAGCCATCAAAAATCTGAATTTCTCTTTTAGGCAGAAAAGAAAGAGACTGTTGCTGAACCAACATGGATGTTATTCATTTTGTCTTTCTAAGACATTAAGTAATGGGTTCTGAGCACGGCTGCTTGGTGCCAGTGCTGCTGGGTGATTGCTTTGGTGCTGTAACTGTGGATGTGATTGTGTTGAACTTTGATGTATATTGGCCTCTGAGATTCTTGTGGCTTGATGTTGCAGATGTCCATTGGCTACTTCATGTTCTCTGTGCGAAAACTGTGCATCAGACTGGCCACCTGTAGGCCTGGTTTGTGTCAGGCACAAATGTTTTTGCTCCAGCACTGAGTGTGGCTTCCTTTCGTCCCCTTTCCAAATAAGAATTCATGCCATTGGGACTCACAGATGCGTTACTTGCAGCACGAGACCTTCCAGAGCGTCTTAGCACATTCATTTTAGCCCTTGATGCGGCTATTTCCACTTCCATTTCCAGTTCCTCCCTCTGTTTCCTGAGCTCTTCCTTCTGTTTCCTGAGCTCTTCCTCTTGTGCATCCAATGCATGCTTGTCTTTTAGTAACATTTGTTGTGCCATGAGAGCGGCCATGTCAGCCTCAGCTTTGATGCATGAGGATGTAGCTGAAACACTGGGACCTGGTTCCAGCAGAGCTCTGCTTGCAAGACACATGCTTCCTATGTTTGAAACACTGTCGCTTGGTTTTATTTCATCTTGTGCTTCGGAAGTTTCAACATTTTCCCAGAGTGTTTTGAAACATGAGACATACTTTGCTGGTGTTCATCAGATATCTCATTTGAGGGCACATGTGCAATGGTGCTGCTCGGTTGTCTCCCAGTTTCAGAAAGCCATTGCTTGACATCGTCGATAAATCCATTATTGCATTTCAGTGTCTTGGCAAGCCATACATTTGTTTTTCCTGTTCGTCTGCAGGAAGAAGAGGAATTACAGATTTGTGTAACAGGGTGGTTTCATTAACCAGTTGAATTAAATGCTCAAGTTGAGTTTTGTATTTGTGAAAGTGTTGTCATCCCTTTGCATGAGACCCTTCATTGTTTTAAATCACACTTTTCATATTTGTGAACCTTTGATTGACGTTCCTTTTGAAGCTTTTCCATTTTATTTGCCAAAGCCTTGGCTTGAGTATCGACTCTCTCTTTGTTTCATCCATTTTTGCCACATTGACATCTGAATTTGCTCCACTTATTGACATATTCTTTTAATGTTTTAATGAATGCACCAACCACAAGCTCCAATCCACTCAGCCGAACGCTCAATATATCACAGCTGCCGATAATAAGCAACCTCTAGCGCACAAACCAACACACGCAAGCAACAAGTCAGTCCCCAATGGACACGCAGCAGTAACTTATTCACACTGTGTTTCTAACAAACATTTACACAGCATGAATGAAGAAGTTACATACCTCGCTCTTGATGCTGTGTGGATTGGTCCGTCAGTCCTTCTTTATCCTCCCGGCAGTACGCTGAAGTTTCCTTAATCCGCTCTCCAATACAGCGGCGAACACAGCACACAATGTTCCTTTTAATTCCACAGCGTCCAGATCGATCCTAGGAATCTCCGTATATATCTTCGTTTTCCGTAGATCCACGCTGTGGTACAAACTTTTTTGTTGACTTAATATTGCGGCAGTAATCTTAAACCAAGTGCCGCGAGGGACTAAACAAGAGAAAAAACACTGTGGACGCGCAAAAACTCAGTCTTTCCAACACAGTATGCGTTTGACCTTTTATTTGCTTTCCAAAAATGCAATATTCCATATGAATGTACGTATCTCCTTGTATGTGCCTGCGGCGTGCCAACAAAAATTGTCCTTCTCTCGCTCACTCCCCCATCTATTGCCACCTGCACAGGTAAAAGCAACCGGATATAAACACAAACGTCACCACCCCAATGCAATGACACGCCCACCACCTATAGTGACTCAAAAAACATGTATCTTAACAAACACAGAAATGGCTTCATATGTGGCTCCACAGAAACTCTTAACCGGTCAAAGCCTTGTTTCTCTAATAACAAACTCCCAGCAGAATAATGCTCAGCCTCTTAATAATGTAAACACTGAATTTATTTTGAGAAATATCCACAGGGAGGTTTATCCAAAACATTTTCAGTGAACAGTGGGTATTAGAATATTAAAACAAGTCTTTATTCAGATGACTGTGTCCTTTATGTAAGATTCAAAGTAATGAGCTGCAATAAAATATGTATCCCTTTTAGCTGTGGCTGAGGGAAAACAACAGTGTAGAGTTAAAAGCTCTTCATCAGGGAAAACTGTTTTCTATTAAGGCCAAACAGTGTGGCCTTTGCTGTAGTCTATTCACAAGCGAGCGCATTATTCTCCTACATGTTCCAATCCCTGTATTTAAACATAGAAGTGACCATAAAGGGCGCCCAAGTGGCCCTTGAAAACTGCGGTAAACATGTGCAATGTCAACAATAGTCTTTTGTGCAAGTAGATGCATAACTAGGAATATCTGCCTGTGTTCTGTTACTCTTATTTAGATTATTATTCATTTGTTTTTGTTCTATATGTAACATTTCCGCTCTGTATACGTTCAGGGTCTTTCATTAATATCTCTCAGATGATTGCCTGTGTGGGCCAGCAGGCCATAAGTGGCTCTCGAGTCCCTGACGGTTTTGAGAATCGCTCCCTGCCTCACTTTGAAAAGCACTCCAAAGTAAGATCCAATTTCTTTATTTAAATGACTGTGCTAATTGATACCTATGATTGATACTCCAAGGTGTTATACACGTTGTATTCTGAATTATTCTGCTGTTATATAAAATGGTTTCTTTTTTTCTTTGAATTGAATGGCTGTTATTTGAGGCTTTATGTGTTTTTTCCATTGAATTATTAATATTCTGAAATGGGATCACAACAACAGGGGGCCTCTTCCAGCTCTCACACAGGCTTTGAAGGGCCTTGACATTGATTTTTCTTTTGGTAGTTTGGTTTGTCATTATATAATCACAGCCACTGATTGGCTAAATCAAAAATCCTCAGTGCACTGATGGTAATCACTGTTTCGTCTCTATGTATACATTTTGTTTCTATGTAATTCAGAAGAGTAAAAACAAAATGTATAGAAACTGGATAACAGAAATAACTGTAGATACACTTACCATTTTCTGGAATATTAAGGCTTCACAATCATTTCTCCACAGCTGCCTGCTGCTAAAGGCTTTGTGGCTGACAGCTTCTACTCCGGCCTGACCCCCACAGAGTTTTTCTTCCACACCATGGCTGGCCGAGAGGGTCTGGTGGACACTGCTGTAAAGACTGCAGAGACCGGATCTATGCAGGTAACGCCTGATGATTTATTTCCAATTAAATCCTGCAAGTAGTAGCACCTATTCACAAATGATTCTTTGAATAAAAGAAATGTCTCGCAAAAACGTATTACAAGCGTATGTATGGGGCGGTAATAGTGGGGCGTAATTCACTCTACAACATATATTCATAACTGTTATATATGATGTGATGCAAGTACATTTGTGAAAAGAAAAAGGGTTCTTGACAAATAAAATGAGTCATTGGGCTGGAACTTATGGTTGTATTCATCTTACATTGCATTGCCATGGTAATATTTTCTTACCATTTAGTCTGTAGTATTGGAAAGTAGCAAAAATAGAGGAAATGGCGATCACAAGATGCACAAGCTGTCTTCAGGGTATTAAATAAAACAAAAATGTGAAAACAATGTGAAAGGGGGCCACTTGTAGTGTTGAGCCAAGATGGCATTAATTGGCTCTAAACATACGTTTTGTTCCTCACTGCGGTCATAACCATTTTACCAATATTGGTCTAAATTTAAAAAAGGAAAGACTTCCAAAGAATAATTGTCTATCCAGCTGTCCAAACCCCAAAAGATATTACATTTAAAATATACAAAACACTGAAAAGCAGCACATCTGGGAGCTGGAGTTTGTGAATATTTTGCATTTCTGCATTATAATGAGAACTTTTTTCATTCAATTAATCCAGGTTTGTCTCCAAACATGCAAATAAGATGCTTGAACACTTTTAGAAGAAGTTTGCATCTCATTTATTTTCACACATTTGTCTGAATGTAAATATACTTTTACGTCAGTGCAGATGGTGCCTTTCTTTCATGTCTCTGAGATATGTCACCATGATTTCTTTTTGTGTTCCTGCCTGTGCTTGGACAGAGGCGTCTGGTGAAGTCCCTGGAAGATCTGTGCTCACAGTACGACCTGACAGTACGCAGCTCCACCGCGACATCATCCAGTTTATTTATGGCGGCGATGGTCTCGACCCAACCGACATGGAGGGGAAAGACGAGCCGCTGGAGTTTCAGAGAGTCCTAGACAACATCCGGGTGAGCTTTCCTCGCTCGACTTGGCATTTTCATCTCTTTCATCTGCTGTTTCTTATCTTCCTCAACCTTAGGATCCTCCACGTCTGATGCGTCCTTGCCTCCCTGCACACACACCCCCACAAACTGTACACAAACACATGTGCAAACCCATACATTTTTTTGGTGCAGACATAAATCGCTAACAATGGTCCTTCATTCATTTTTCGTTTGGTCTCATATGTCTATATCTATATATATCGTATCTCGAGTTCATGGTCTATGAATGTGCTCTGCAAACTACTTCACTTTGAATAATTAGTCTGTTTTATTTGTAATAAAACATAAAAGTCTATGGGGCTTCTCAAAACCAGAAGGTCACGGTTGGAGTCTAAGAGGTAGAAGCCACATTTCCTTTAATTATGCTGAGCAACCTGCCCAGCTGCTGTGAGGCTAAAAAGAAGAAAATGGAGCGTAGTGAGCCAGCTGGTGGAGTAGGTCCTGGGTTTATAAGATGTGTATATTTTAAGAGAAAAAATAATAGATTTCCTTTTTTAATCGACCGTACTTTTCGTACTATAAAGCGCACCTGCATATAAGCCGCAGCAGCTAAATTGTCCGTCTGTCTTGCTCTCGTTCTGTCTCTCGGTTCCACTTTTACTTGGTGCGCTACCTGTCTCACTCTTTTCCTTCCGGCCTCCAGCTTTTCCTGCTGGAGCCCGCCCCTTAAAGGTGGCGGGCGCGGACCGGTCATAGAGCCCATAGTGGTTAAAGGTGGTTAATTTGTACCTGTAAAATCCATAGATTTAGGAGGTTCCCTAGTGGCCGTTAGCTGTACAAAAAAAATGGGGAAAAAAGTCGCGGCTTATAGTCCGCAAAAGTGAGCTAAGTTCAATCTCACACATACTAAACAGACACAGAAAAGACAGATCAGTCATCAGGCCTGTATGACATTAATATAGAAACCCAAGCTATCTGTCTAATAGCACTGGTTCAATAAGGAAAGCCTTTCAAATGTGAGTAACACTAATATATACCGATGCCACCGCGAGAAGCCTACTGCTAACTTTAAAAGGCAGCTCATTAGCGGAGAATCTCCTCATGTGAAAACATTATCATGTTTCTTTTTTACTGAAAAAACCTTTCATCATTTCAGACCCCAGGCAACACAAATAGTCAGGATCTTTAAAACGATTATATCATTAAATAAACTCCTGGGCTTCACAGCAGACTATTACAAACTGTGTTATAAATGTTGTATGGAGCTGTTTGGTTTCTTTACATCAGTAAAAGTTTAAACAAGGCAGTATAAAACCCATATGTTCAATTATAACAGTTATAAAAATACAACAGAAAGCTGTTGTATTTCTTAAAGTGAACACCCATTTATATGTAAGAACTTGGCCTTTTATAACTATTCAGGAAAATATAGTGTAGTTTCCCTTGTGTTTCTGTGTGACTTCAGTCAGAAATCAGTGTCAAAAGACACCTGTGTTTACCGCAGTGAGAGGTAATGAATGGCAAGATTATGTTTGCAGAGAAGATTGATCGAGATGATGAGCTCTGAAGGAAAAGCCATCTGCTGCATGTCATTTTGTTATTGACAAGCCATTTCTATACGAGCAATACTTCAGACTAGGGTTGCAAAGGGGCGGAAAGTTTCAATGGAAAGTTAAGCTGGGGGATTTTTGGAAATATTCAATGCAAAATTAAACAAAAACATGACATTTCAACAGATTTTTTTTATTTATTTTTAAAGTAGAACAGAACAAGTTTTAATTATTTTATTGAACAATTATTTGTTTCATTGAAGAAGTAAACAGGAATGTTGAGTTCAATATTACTCATCTGTGCATGTGATGGAGGAATGCACAGTGCCTGTAGGGGGTGTGGTCTCAATAGCCATGCAGTAAACAGTGTGCTATGGCATGGATATTCAAGTGTACTTGAATGGCATCTGTTTGTTTTAGTCAAGATTATGCTAAAATATACTTTCCCCCAACTATATTTCAGTTCCCTATGAAGAGCCAACGTTCAATTTAGAAAATTCCCAGTTTATTCCCATGGAAATTTCCATTTTTGAAAATTCCTGGAATTTTGCAACCCTACTTGTGTTGTACAATAAAATAATAATAAATGTGTGTGTATAGGCCTGTCACGATAATACATTTTGTTGGACGATACATTTTCCCGGAAATCATTGCGATAAACGAAAATATTGTCGGGTACCCGTTGTAAGACCATTTTAGACGACTGACATAATGATAATAGATAATAATAAATAATAATAATAATTAAGTACATCCTTTCAAACATGACTTTGTATTGAACATTCAACATTAAAATGAAATGTGAAATAATATTCAAATATATAATAATAAAACAAATACATTTAATTATAACAATTTCATTAAAATCACACACAACCATTAAATAGACTCAGGCTGGAAAACAGAGCTCTCTCTCATATATATATATATATATATATATATATATATATATATATATATATATATATATATATATAAATAAATAAATAAATATGAGCACACATTGTGTCACAAGCAAAAAAAAAAACTCCTTAAAACAACAGTCAAGTGTACAGTCCACTGTCCATACAAAGACCAAGATGCCTCAACAGGCCATATCCAAATCTGTATTTCAAGGATTTCGAACATGGAACACCAACATGTTTGCTTGTCGGGCAAATGCATCTTTGATTGCAAACTGTAGGGAAGGTGGGGGCTCTCCATCTCCAGCTGCCGTGTTTGCTCCCAGCTGGGAAAAACGAAATGGGTAGGTTGTTTTTCAGGTGCAGTTTAAGGTTGGTC
The DNA here is from genome assembly GCF_902827115.2 of Pseudochaenichthys georgianus. Taxonomy (NCBI): domain Eukaryota; kingdom Metazoa; phylum Chordata; class Actinopteri; order Perciformes; family Channichthyidae; genus Pseudochaenichthys; species Pseudochaenichthys georgianus. The sequence continues at coordinate 16,608,583 of NC_047521.1, read as the reverse complement.
GTATTGCTAGCTTTTGTTGCTACCTTTTTAAAACAAATGCGACACACCGCCCGGCTCATTCAAGTCCGTAGGTTCGCCTCGTTGATTTGGCTTAAATCCAAAAATATTCCCACACCGGAGATGTAGTATTAGGTTTTGCAACCAATTCCATTTAACTTCAAATTCCTCTCAAGTAAGTCACACGTTGTCTCCTGCTTGTCTCTATATTATTAATTTGGCTGCTGCACGCGGAGTGTCCTGACCTGGCTGTGTCATGGGCTGTGTGTGATCCCCGCCCCTCACAGCGCACCGGGCCGGCAGCCACAGCGCTCCTGGCTAAAAATGCTGGGCACATCCTTATGTAAACTAACACGCATGTAAAGGGCAATTTATCAAGCTCAGAAAAGTTATCGAGTCCATTTTTTATTTATCGTACCATAAGTCAATTTATCGATTATCGCGACAGGCCTAAATGTGTATGCATTTCTGTCTGTCCTCCATCTGTCTATAATGTATCCCATTATAGTAGGGCAGTTACCATCCATCTATCCTTGATGACATGTACACCCCCAGTCTCACGGAATTTCGTGTTAGTCACAAAATACAATTTAATCTATTGATTCGTGTTCACCCATACGATTTTCCAATTGTTTTCGTGTCACACAGAACGATTTTAAAAGCAACGTATTTCTATTGGTAGTATGTTTCGTGCCTGCACCATGTCTTTTGTCCGGTCGGGTCGTGGAAGACCGGAAGCTGTGTGGTTCATAAAAACATTTTCTTGCTCAATATCAAGCCACGATTATTGTTTTTATTTTAAATTGTATAATGTCGGACTTCTTTGCCGTCCGTGAGGAAAAGAAATGGGGCTCAGAATACTGAAATCTTTATTTATTTAAAAAAAAATTCCTTCTAATTTGTTATTATTTGGAGCAGGCACGAAACATACTACCAATATAAATACATTGCTTTTAAAATCGTTCTGTGTGACACGAATCAATAGATTACATTTCATGACTAGTGAGACTGGGTTGCATGTAATGGTACAAGCACTTGTAGCCAGTGGCGTTTTTATATGTACAAAAGTGGTGGGGCACAAAAAACTTAGATGTCTATATATAAGCTCCTGCAGTGAGGTTCATGGCTGGTGAGGCACTGGCACTGACTCTTCAGGTTTACAAATATTATATTTGGACCTAAATCTAAATCTAATATTATTTTCAAAAGCTTTTTTAGTCTGATGCTTCGATTAATTTTAAACACAGTTCAACAAAAGGATACCCAAAAAAAAGTATTTTATCATTTAAATATTGAATTGTTCTCTCTTAGTAAGATCCCATTTTCAATAAAATGGTGGTCTTACCTTGACTTGAAGATGAAGTCCATTTGCCTATCCTTCTGGACACAAATCTCTATTACTTTTTTGTAAAAGTCCTCCTTATCTTCTTGTAGTTTCAAAAATCATAAATCTAATCGATTAGATTTATGATTAAAAAATGATAAAAGTAGGGTAGACATGTGGATATTATCCGGCTGAACAAAACATGCATTTATCTAACGGGTACGTTTCCCACAGATCTTATTTCGAGCTATTTTCTAAAATCCTATGAAAAATTCTCATTGCTTTTTTGTGGAGGGAAGCCATGCGCAGCTTACTTCCTGGTTTTAGGACGCGTCTCGTCTCCTGTTCATACACCACACTTTTTGCGGCACACGTACTTACAGCCAATCAGCTCTGAATGATGTGAGATGACGTATGGTGGGGATGGCAGCTCTTTGCCCCTATGGTCATTATTTTTTTGCCACACACATTAAATAGGAAAATACTCTGAGCATGCGCAGTGTAGTTTTTACAGTCACCGTTCACTTAGACAGTGAGAGGGAGGGGCATGATCAGGTTTGGTCCCACATGGCTCTAAACAGCTCAATAGGCACACACTGTAGACACTAATTAGAATAACACATACTAAAACAGCAATGTACAGACGAATCAGATGATTAAACATGATCTTCAAATATATTTTATATATATATATTTTTTAATCATTATTTTTTATACTTTCTGCTGACACTAGGTGGGGCTGTGCCCCATCTGCCCCTAATGACCAGTCGCCACTGCTTGTAGCCCTATATACAGGGGTGCACATAACTTTTTTAGAGAGTTACTCAGATGAGTACCAGGAGACAGCGTTTGGTACTCACCACACACGAAGCGTGGTCCTCCTCAGTGTCTCCTTAACTGTCCTCTATTTACACTTCTTGCATGCTAGATGATGAAGATGATGAAGATGCACCTCCCTGTCTCTTTTTAAGCCTCCGATTTGCTTTCTCCAAAACTTGTTTCCAAAACTGTGAAGTTCTTGCATTTCCTGAGGCCAAGTGGAAGGATCAATACTAAGGAAATTATCACTTGACTTGAAGTCATATCTGATTTCAGATGTGGGAAGTTACTAAGTACACTTCTTCAAGTACTCTACTTAAGTACAATTTTGAGATATTTGTACTTTACTTTGATCTAATTTGTAAAATTAGCTGCACCTTTACCCGCTTTGAGAACACTTTAATGATCAGTCATTACAAAACATATAATATATATTATTCTGAAATGGACCAATCTGCACAATGAATACTTTTACTTTTTGTACTTTAACTATATTTTGATGATAATACATTTCTAATTTTACTTGAGTAACATTTTGAATGCAGGACTTTTATTGTAACAGAGTAATACTCTGGTACTTCTACTTTTACTCAAGTACAATATCTGAGAACTTCTTCCACCTCTGTCTGATTTCAAACTCTTCCATTAACACCCTGAGGAAGTTTGCAGCTGTGTGTTTCACTCCACTTTGTTGTAAATAGAACTGCAGCAGCTTGACCACAGAGCGTGAACGTTGTGATCAGCTGATTTTGGGCAGTTCTCCAGTGTGTGACACAAGTGACGTTACGTAATTCAGATTTTTGCCGCGTACCTGCGTACCAGTTATGTGCACCCCTGCCTATATACCTTTTTAAAGAAAACAGCTCCAGTGAATTGAGATCATAATGATTATTTGAAGATGTAATCGGAACTACTGCAACTCGTAACACACTCTCATAACCAAGAGATTGTGCTGGGAGTCGGTGAGTGCATTTTCCTCCTAACAACCCCCTTCTGTTCCCCTCAGGCGATCTATGCGTGTCCAAAGGAGCCCGCGCTCAGTCAGAACGAGCTGGTCCTCACAGCTGATGCCATCATGAAGAGAACCGACTTCCTGTGCTGCAAAGACGTCTTCCTGGAGGTAACCTCATCACAGTAGTGTGCTCTCTTTCAAAGTTCTATTTTCTTTTATATTTCTGAAAAGCACTCAGTGATCTAAACTTTAGGATTCTGTTCACCTTCACTTCCATCGTGGATAAGCGGTTAATTGGACACACAGTTTGCCAAATGAAAGTAGCTAAACTCCCATGGTAAAGTGGTTCCCTTCTTCGAAGTGTAGAGTAGCAGGTAGCACTCTTTGTTAGAGCTCACAGCTTATTTCAATGATAAACAATCTCCCAAATGTTTATTTCAGCAATCTTAATATTCTAAGCTTACGACTTCATGAGGAAATGCGCAAATGTTTAACATTTGTGAGAAAGTTAAGAAATTCAATCAAAGATTTGCATCTGCATCAACAATTCTCCAAGGTTTTTTTTTCCATTTAGTGATTATAAACCATCTATTCTAAGTGAAGGTTTTTGACGGATCCACTTAAAAATTTACAAGGCCGAGAAGACTACCTCCTTAGAGAATTTAGCACATTGTGCTTCCTCCAGAGCAGTCACTCATAAAGTGAAAGGAGATCTAACATGTTGAACTTTCAGTGTGCAGGATTTAAGGATAAAGCTGTGATGTTATGCTTTTAAATTCACACGGATTGATAAATCTTGCTTGCTGTTTTAGAAAATATTGTAATAATATAGCATTTCCTGTTCCTTGATAAACATGCCATGCAAAAGAAGACCTTCCTACTGCAGGAAACACAACAATTATTTCAGCAAATACAACACAAGGATACTTAAGGAATAAAGAATAAATGTTGTTAGAATAAATCTTACAGGGTTTATTGTACAAGGGCACAGGATGTCGAGTGTATCCTAACAGTGATGCAACCTTCAACTCATGTGCTTTTTAGGTTTTTTACCGGTACTTTTAGGGTTTTTTTTGTATATTTGTTTTCTGAAGTGATGACTGGATTAAGCACAAGTTTCATCATAATATAGTATTTTAACGATTTTTAAAAAAAATGCTATTTTCTGGAACTATAAAGGTTGACAAATATTTCAATTTAATTCGGGGCTGCTGTCTATATCATGTCTTTTAACAGATTCAGTTACATTTATATCAACTCCCAAAAGTAATTTAAATAGGATTTGTCTATTTGAAAGCGGTATTTGAAAGACTCAAAATAAACCTTCTGTTCACTATAAAGTGCCACATTTCACAATGATAATAGATTATTGATTTTAAATCGATACTTCATTTAGCTAAGATGGATCGTTACATCTCTAGTAGACGAAGCAGAGAAATAATCATTACACCTCCCTCGGTCAGCAAACATTCATAAGCACAAAAACATAAATTAAAGTGTTTGTTTTGACCGTGTGCTTTAATGAGGACGTCTTGTGAAAGGTTATTAGGCGGCCTTTAGAAAAACGGTTGCCTTGGGTTAAATTCTTAGCGTCAACATTTCATCATGTGAAGTCAAAGCCAGTTACATGCAGATAATTGTGAGCTGGGAGTAACTCATGTGAACCTTTCCCCCCTTTCGTGAAGGAGTTAACTGACACAGGCTCAAAGAAGTACCTGGAGGTATAGTGACCGAGCATGATGGAGTGTGCTTTAACGACCCGAGGAATGGCGTGTCAACAAGAACTCAAACAGATTGATAATAATTAAATTACCCCACTGTTGCCTTTTTTGTGCTGATTTGTAAGCTTTGAGTGCTCTCTTTAAAACACTGCTGATGTTTTATTTTCAAAGAGATGGTTCAATGTGAACTACTGGGTGTTTGCATTTGATTTACTGTCATTTCTAACAACTGCATGACCGTGTATCGTTTCAAGCAGCACGCACTTGGGTAATTGTTTTTATTGAGAGATTATCCTCTGAAATTGTTGAATTGTCTTCCCTGAACTGTAGGAGATAAGGAAATTTGCGAAGAACATCTCAGAACGGATCAAAAAGACCAGAGACAAATACGGCATCAACGACAATGGCACCAGCGAGGTTAACAGGCATCACACACTGTTAATGAATGTGTTTAATACAGCAATGTCCTTCAACTACATCTGTATTTCATTGCTTGTCTTCCCACCTTTGTTGTGCAGCCAAAAGTGCTTTATCAGCTGGACCGCATAACCCCCACCCAGCTGGAGAAGTTCCTTGAAACCTGCAGGAACAAGTACATGAGGTACAAGACTCCCGTTTTCTGTGGTTCATTGAAATATGAAGTTAATGGCAAACATTTCCAGTCAGTTTTTCCTGGAACGCATTCAAAGTGACGCTTTTACAGTGACTGAAATAGACTGCAAAGACTAAAACGCTGCTTATTTTCTCACTGCGCACACCTTGCCAGTCACTGCATAAAGTGGTCAAGAATAAAGATGTGGGTTTGATTAAAGTTACAACAGTATTTAGTACAGTATAGTTTAGCTACAGGTCCGGCAGTGGCTCAGTCAGTAGGGGCTTGGACTGTGAGCAGTAGTGCCGCCGGTTCAAGTCCCCGACCAGACCTAAATATGGAGTGTGGACTGCTACTTGGAGAGGTTCCAGTTCACCTCCTGCCCTGCTGTGGTGCCCTTGAGCAAGGCACCGGACATCCCCCCTCACTCCCATTGCTTCCTGGGCGCTGTACAATAGCTGCCTACTAGGGGTGTAACGGTTCACAAACATTTCGGTTCGGTACGTACCTCGGTTTTTAGGTCACGGTTCGGTTCGGTACGTTTTCGGTACAGCCGAAAAAATCATCACAAAACATAACATATTTTTTTTTAATTATTATTAAACTGTAAATAATGTATTCACTCAAATAAATACAAACTATAATAAAATAAACATTAAGGTGCAGAATTCGATGAACTGAAATAATCTGTATTTGAACTTTACTGTACTAGTACTCACAAAACATAAACTATTAGTTTTGGGTTTTTAATTATTATTAAACTATGAATATTCACTCAAATAAATATAAATAAAATAAACATTAAGGTGCAGCTTTTCGATGAACTGAAATAATCTGTATTTGAACTGTACTGTACTAGTACCTAAGCAGCCAGTTAGACATAATGACTTGCTTGTCATTGTATTTTCATGTTTTTTTTAAAGAAAAATGTACTTGTCCACATTGCTTGCCGAAAGGGCAGATCTGCTGGCACTAGCAATGTCTCCTGCTGTGGAGAACACACCCTCTCGCTAGGGACAGAGCTAGTAGCAGATACAGCCAGGTAGCGCTTTGCTAATATGGCAGCATAAGGATATTTGCCGTTTGTAATAGCTTTGGCTCGGTCTGAAGTTTTTGCGAGTGGTGGAAGCTTAAATGCTAGTGGGAGTTGGGTTTGCACTTCACTCTTTTGGTACCGGTGATATTCACGTTCGGGTGATGCCTTTTCAAATGAGTGCATGTGCAAGTTTGATGTATTGCCAGCCGCGTAACCAATTTTAGTTGAACAATGCCGACAAACAGCTTTGGTTCGGTCCACCTGTCTTTGTCCGTCATCCTTGTACGTAACTGTGAAACCAAAATGTTCCCAAACTGGAGACTTCAATGATGCTGGAGGATTTTCGAGCTCAACTTTATCTGCGTTCGCCATTTCGACAGTTCCTCAAATTACTGACTACATTTGAACGCATCCCTCTGACCAGCTCGTCCAATGAAATGACTTGGTCGCTCTGACGCGTTGAACACAATGGGAGCAAATTACTCTGAATGCTGCGACGCAGCACCTGAGATTACTTCCAAGAAGTTGTTCACGTTCTCAATTTTTTTTTACGTTTAACGTTATATTCGTTCGGTACACTTCGGTACACACGTGTACCGAACCGAAGGGCCCGTACCGAATAATTTCGGTACGGGTATGTGTACCGTTACACCCCTACGTGCCTACTGCTCCTAGTGCTAGACTCCTGGTACTAGGGTGGGTTAAAAGCAGAGAACACATCTGTGTGCTCTGCATGTGTGACCATTAAAGAGGGTTTCATCCCTCCCAATTCTTCTTCTTCTTCTTCTTCTTCTTCTTCTTCTTCTTCTTCTTCTTCTTCTTCTTCTTCTTCTTCTTCTTCTTCTTCTTCTTCTTCTTCTTCTTCTTCTTCTTCTTCTAACCTTCAAGGTCCTGACATGAAACCCTCCTGTTGAGAGAAAGCCATTGCTATGTTAAACTGTGCTGACACGGCTTATGCTACATTTGAAACCACATTTTCACTTGATAATTGTTTTTGTTAGTTTTAAAAATATGATTTCTTAGTTAAATCAAAAAATGTGTTTTACAATTAAACGATATTCTATGATTAATGTGCATTCACACAGTACATTCATTAGCTTTGGTAACGTTTCCTTTTCTTGTGTTTTTTCCCCCGTGCAGAGCTCAGATGGAGCCGGGCTCAGCGGTGGGAGCTCTTTGTGCCCAGAGCATCGGAGAGCCCGGCACTCAGATGACCCTGAAGACCTTCCACTTCGCCGGTGTGGCGTCCATGAACATCACTCTGGGGGTGCCTCGCATCAAAGAGATCATCAATGCATCAAAGAACATCAGGTTTGAGAGATAATAACGGCAGAGAAGAGAGAGGAAGCAGATCTTTTGTCTGACATTTCCTGCTCACTTTTAATTAAGCAGTTCCTTCTTAAGTCAATGGGTTAGAAACTGAATTAGGGCACTTAGCAGAATAAGCTGTGCGGGGCTACAGCATCGTCTCTGTGTCACAGTAATGTATACACATCCCTAATGTAGCCCTCTCCTCACCACTCAGCACCCCTATAATCACGGCTCATTTGGATGTGGACGAAGACGCTGACTTTGCCCGGCTGGTGAAGGGGAGAATCGAGAAAACACTTCTAGGAGAGGTATTCCAACCGCATGCATATTTTATACATCATTTTGTTCACAGGTGTGCGAACATGTTGAAGTGCTGTAATGAAGCCACGGTCTCTTCCTGTTCTGTTTAGATATCCGAGTACATAGAAGAGGTTTTTCTACCCGACGACTGCTTCATCCTGGTGAAACTGTCCCTTGAGAGAATAAGGCTGCTGCGCCTGGAGGTACCACCCATTATCTTTTTATTTTTAGTAGCACAGTGTCACAATATTCCAAATGCATGCCCACTTCCACACTGATTAAAAACAGCTCGAGTTTATCTACCCATGATTACAGTGTTTACCACAGTAATTGCTTAATCTGGGACCATGGAGACATCACAACTCGCCCTGCTAGACCTTTTTTTCTCCAGTAATGAACCATGTTGTTATTGTTAAGAGGATAACATTTGGAAATTGAGTTAAGTTATTGAATAAGAAAATGTTGACGATCCAAATATAGATATTGGAGTGTAACTGATATTACAGGGTTGGTTTTCTCAACTTTTCAAGATGTCTTTTTTCACTTCTACATCTGAGCATGCCACAGATACATATTTTAGAGTTAAACAGGACGTAAACCTCACCAGGGGACATGCTTGATGTCTCCTGGCAATTCTACTCTTTCGGGGCTCTTGAAGGAACAGTTGGATATCTATGGAAACACACGGGGGAGGACACATTTACAAGGGGAAATGCACCTTTTTATGTGGGTATTCATTTATTTTGTAATACTGTTGTCATAGTGACACAATCATTTGGGTCCAGAGAGAGAATAGTGAACCCTATCAACAGGGACAGTGCACATTAATCAACATTTCTGTAAATGTGCCAGTTATTCAAGAAGCTATTTTTCATCTGTAGTCCCTGGACAGATTTTGTAAGTCACCCTAAAGACTCATTTCAATTGTATTGATTTTGGAGTTAAAACAAAGAGCCTGTGATGAAGCACCAATGTCTTTCTTCCTCTCACTGTTTGATGGCTTTCTGTTTTGGAGTGTCACATTATCCGAAGTGCTTGTGTTTTGTTTAAAGAATAACAAATGGATGCTTTGCCTCAGATTTCTCGTGTTTTTCTTCCAGGTAAATGCGGAAACAGTGCGTTACTCCATCTGCATGTCCAAACTCCGGGTGAAGCCGGGAGACATCGCTGTGCACGGCGAGGCGGTGGTGTGTGTGTCTCCGCGAGAAAACAACAAAAGCTCCATGTACTACGTGCTGCAGCAATTAAAAGGGGAACTTCCTAAGGTGATAATCTGCTTTTCTCCACATTCTCAATTAGATTTCTTGACCTAGAAATCAGTTTCCAAAGCCCTGATTAGTACTCACTCCGCACACTGAAGGCTTATTTATGTTTTGTGCTGGATCTTAATTCACGTGATGCTCCAAAATGTGTTGAAAAGTAGAGTTCATGTTTTTTATTTCTCAATTGGAAAGGTGGTGGTTCAAGGGATACCTGAAGTTTCCCGAGCTGTGATTCACATCGACGAACAGAGCACCAAGACCATGTACAAGCTCCTGGTGGAGGGGGACAACCTGAGGGCTGTCATGGCAACGCATGGAGTGAAAGGAAGCAAGACTACTTCAAACAACACATATGAGGTATCTGCAAACAGAGATGTAGAGCCAGAGGTGGTTAAGAGTAGGGTTGGGTACCGAGAACCGGTTCCGGTTCGGAACCGGTTCTCGGTACCCAACCCTACTCTTCCGAACCGGAACCGGTTCCAACATTTCGATTCCAACGGCATCATTTAGAAATGTGAATTTCGGTTCCGCTTTTCGATGCCTGAGGAAATGTTTCTCGCCGCTCTCCGTAGCCTGCCCTACTGTATGACTGCGGCGGGGCGGGAAATGTAGCGTTGTACCTACACTTCCTACAGCGTAACCTGGGACCAGGGCCGCCCCGTTGCACTGGCGTTAGATGTTCGCCTAGGGCGCCAGATCTGTGGAAGCGCTGCACTGACAGCTCTGGGAGGGGAAAAAATAGTTTTGACCGTTGGTGCTCATCCTAATTTTCGGCCTTGATGTAACAACATTCATAATTAAGTAAATGTAACACCCTTTTCATCCCGGTTACACTTTTAATTTGCTGTACGATGGGCGCTGCAAGTGATGAAAATGGGGGATGTTGGTTTACCTGGCGCCCGCAGCTCACAGCCAAAGTGCGAGTGAGCGAGGGAGAGAGGGAGGGTGCACCGGTACCGGCGCAGTTATTACAATCTGGTGCTAGCTGCTCTAACGGATATTAGAAGAAGATGTTTCTCCAACAAGGTGGAGGAGAGTCCTCTCCAGTCAGACTGAGGCTGATAACTACAGCTCAGTGAGGTAAAGGACTCAGTGTTTTAGATAGTTCACTTTAGTCTAAGTTCAAACGGTTTGGTCACAATTTATGTAAACACATATTTCCAAGGCACTCCTTTATAATTATTGGGATAAAACAGGTTTGAAATCATTCCAATGTAAAATATAGGACAGTAAACCAGACATATCGTTTTAAACTGGAGAGATAAAAAAATATGCATAAATAAAAAAGTTAAATAAGATGAATAAACAACACAAATAAAATACGTTACATGTATTTGTTATTGGCTATGGGTTATTAGTTATGTTCACATACTTATTTGATTATTAAAATGTAAACCGATCTTTTTCATATGGGTGTTTAGAGTTGTACCCCCTAGATCTAGTCTCTAGTAATTCTGCTTAAAGTGCACCAGATTGAAGCATTTTACTTCAAAATGTTCAAACATTTCTTCCCGGTATTCCTGAGAAGGCAGATGCTTGTTTTTCTCAACAAGAACTGTTTTTAAATGGGGGGGGGGTTCCTTTCAAAGTTGGACCCTAACCCACTGTTGTAGCTTCAGTGGTTCTCAGGTTACAGTTACATAGCAGTGAATATAAACAGACTGATTAATGTGAATATTACAAAAAAAATTGGTGGAAGAAGCATGTATCATTTTTTTACCCTGCCCCTCAAAGAATCGGAATTGAGAACCGTTAAGAACCGGAATCGAAAAGTAGAATCGGAATCAGAATCGTGGAAATTCAAACGATACCCAACCCTAGTTAAGAGTCCTTTGTTTGGTTCCACATCTGCCCTCCTGCTCATTGCTATTCTGTTTCCCTGTCAGATGAAAAATGGAATATAAACAAAAACATGTAGCCTGCAAAGCTTAGCTAACACTTTCTCCTGGGGCTGCCTCGCTCAGTGGCTCTACTGATAAATGAAATAAATAACCTCTTAAAGTCTGAGGCAGAATGTTTGGCTGATGCTGCTGCTGATATTCTCCCTATCTTTGCGGTGTAAGACCGGTGTAATAATCCGTATTCTTTTGGATGGAAGTTTGTGGCTCGGAATGCATGAGATAAAAAAAAGATGCATTTTTAAAAGCGTATCCTCATCTCTATGTAAATGGTCGAGTCAGTCTTTGAAGCAGAATGTTAAATGGCCTTCACTAAACTGACTGGGGTCATTTATCTTGTGCTTACAAGCTTGTATTTGTATTCATTCTAGGTGGAGAAGACTTTGGGTATTGAGGCGGCCAGATCCACCATCATAAATGAGATTCAGTACACTATGTCGAACCATGGAATGAGCATTGACCGGCGCCACGTCATGCTTCTAGGAGATCTCATGTCCTACAAGGTATGACCAGTCCAAATACTGATATATCTTCCTAGTGTAAGAAGCCTTTTCAAATGTGTGCAATCTGTTTTTCTATCCATTCAGGGGGAGATACTGGGAATCACCAGGTTTGGTTTAGCCAAAATGAAGGAGAGTGTCCTCATGCTGGCCTCCTTCGAGAAAACAGCTGATCATCTCTTCGATGCCGCGTACTTCGGACAAAAGGACTCAGTCTGTGGTAAAGACATGCTTCATCTCTGTGTGGAAAGAGCTTCACTCTTTGTTGTAGTGGGTCTTGATATTTCCTGTGTTCTTGTTTCAGGTGTGTCTGAGTGTATCATCATGGGGATCCCAATGAACATCGGAACAGGACTGTTCAAACTGCTCCACAAGGCTGAGAAGGATCCCTCTCCAGTCAAAAGGCCTCTCCTCTTTGACAATGCAGACTTCCATATACCGCTGATCACATAGCAGTGTGGGAAGAAGCAGCAAAGATGTTTTGAAGTTGTTTGTCCCCCCCCCCCTCCTGCTGTCTAAAGACATCTTGAGATTATCTTCAGCAAATACAGAAGTGCCTGGCAAAGAATTTGACATTTCCTCTGTGGAGATCTTCAGAAAATATGATTATGAAGTCTCTTTTGAGGGGAAGGATATTGTCTAGGTTGCCACAGACTGTGAGGAGTCAGCATTGCATTTACACAACACATGTGTAAGCATGTAAGAGTTAGTGAAATTGCTTCTTTCAGTTAACTGTGGATTTGATGTAACTTTTTGGCTTTCTTTACTTGTGTGTTTCCTGTGTTTAAGATGTTATGAAAATCACATGATCTTTCAATGTAATGCCTCTGAACAAGTGTGCAGCAGACAAAGTGTACCTCTTAATCATAAAGAAGATTTGGTCTCTTCTGGTTTGGCATTTATGTTGGCATTGTATAATAAAATGCTTGTTTTCAGAGATATAACCTTACAGGTTTCCTTTTCTAAAAAACTAATATTTTTCACAGAATATTCGATAGGCAGCAGTTCATTGGAGTATACATGTTTCATCCTGTGTGAATCCAAGTAATTAAATGTATATAATCCAATAAAATAAACAGAATCATGGGAAAGTATTTTTATTTGTGGATCAAGTGATCAGGAATAGTTGTTTCAATCCATTTCGGAAGCTGGTAACATAACGTTTCAAGACACTGTTGTAACCCTGTAAGGTTCGGTGAGGTCAGATCAGTACCGGACATTTAGTCAATGTTTGTTTACAAAGTTTCAAATATAAAACAAGATTTATTTATTTGTATGTCTGAAATATATAGTAGTAAAAGTATAGTATTTCGGAAAAAAGTTTATAGTATGTGTAAAAAAAAAAATCATGTTACAGTATGCTGAACATTTCAGGGAAATCTAGCCTAGTATATCGGGGGGAAAAGTAATGGTATACTATTTCAAAATATCAGCAAAAATATTGTCTTGTAGTATGTTGAAATGTCACAAATACAATTCAAAATACTAATTGCCCCAGGGAATGCCTTGGTTTATTAAACAGTGAAACATTAGGGTTCACCCCCTCCCTACTCAAGTCATGTTCATAGTCCTTTATTTAAAATAAATATAATATTAAAATACCCCTTTTTTATTTATGCCGCAAAGAAAGAAACAAGTTAGAATAAGTCATCTAATAAATTAGTTTCTTGCATAAGAGACGGAGCACACGGTATAAAATGCCACTGACACAGTTGTTCAAGGACTTGTGTGACACAAGCCAATAACTAAAGCTACTAGCATTCTAGTCTAGCGATCTGCATTTAAAAACAAAGCGACAGCTTTAATAAGACGATCTGCATAGAGCCCTGTATAGAAGCTAAAAGCCAAGCTGTTGTTACCAAACAAATCATCACAGGACGTGTAGCTAACTTTGAAGACACACCAAAGTGATAACATTCACTTAAGTTACATTTATATATCAACAATACAAAAGTATTCCACAGCACCATTGAGCAAACAACATAAAAACGAATTGTGTCCCTTGTGTGTGTAATGCCACAATCCTTTCAGGGCATATTATTTATGCTTTGTGTTTGAATGTGTTCAAAAAGATTGTATAAACTGATAGGAGATTCTGATCAAATTAAATACGTGTCATATAAGGTTGCACAATTTCAATCCACATATAAATACATCTGTTTTATTCTCCAGTTAACTATAAAACGTTATGGCTGACTAAATCCTTAATGGTGATTAAGGGGCACATTTTAAAGAGAACTGTACAAGGGCTGTGTATTCAGGGCAGTCTATTGACCCCAACTGCTCATATAGGAGAACATTACATTACATTAAATTATAAATTGTTCAACTGAAAGATAAGTGAGAGCAGTGTCTCTGATCATCCTGCACGGCTAAAAGGCATATGGCTCAGTGAGTGTGCTTTATTTGCCGTTTTCTCACACAGTTCCCTGTGTACCATAACATGGGATAACATTGTGGTTCCCTCCAACATATCACTGAATACGTTCCCACTAAGAGGGGATGAATTTCTTGCAGACATTAAACATTTATCTCCATTTAGAAAAAAAAAGACAATTTCATTGTCGACCGCTGGTACGGATGGCTCCAAGGACAGTCCTCTTTATCGCAAAAATGCTGTCATTAGTATTCCTTCCTGCTTTTTCTCCACCACAACAAAAAGAATATTCTATTGCCTCTTGCACCTTTCCCAAGCTATTGGACTTGTTTGGGTCTTCGAACCACAACTGTGAGGCATGAAACCACATCTGACTCATCCCCAGCTGGTTGATTTACAGCCAACAGGATGGTTGGTGTTCAACGGTCGCTCACCAGAACTTTGAGCCAGTTCTCATTTGACTTCAGAGGAGCCATTTGCCGGGAGATCTGTTTGGATGGTAGAGATCTTTTCCCCGATTATTTCCATCAAGCTCTCTCGAAGAGAAGAACTTGAAGGTCCTTTCGCTGCCAAGTTCTGCTTGGAGCCCTCGCCTTCATCTGTCCTCAGGAAGGCTTCTCTGCTCTGAGGTTTGATGAACTGCACGGTCAGTTTGGGCGCCACCGCTGCGATCTGCTGGTCAGGCTTCCTGATGCAGTGGGACAGGGTGGAGACGCAGCTCTTCTTGAAGTTCTCGTTCATGAAGGCGTACACGATGGGGTTGTTGAAGCTGTTGAAGAACCCCATGGCCTGAACGATGGCGAGTATCATACTGACTGTAACTCCATCATATTTGTTCTCCAAGTCATCTGGTGAATGAAACACAGACATGGTTGAACACAAACTGTAAAGCTTCACAGACAGATAGGATTTGCATTTAAAGGTCCCCTATTATACTGTTTGTCATCAATATATTATAGGTCTCAGGTATATACAAACATGTCTCTGAAGTGTTTGGTATTTGGAGCCAAACACTTCAGAGACATGTTTGTATATACCTGAGACCTCTGATGCGGCTTTCACACCAGCGCTTTTCAGTTTCTAGCTCCGAGCGGGAGCTTTTCTGGTTCAGCTCCAGTTTCCCTTTTCAGCTCCCGCTCTGTGCACACCGCCCACTGGCGCCCCAGAGCTGCCCTTGCTGCGTCATGACGTCACCGTTTACATCGCTGATTTGCCCCCCAACGGCAGCTCACAACAACAACTGCGTCGGGTCGATGATCGTGTTGCTTTTAATCACACGAAGCCAGAATAAATTGAATAACGACTTCTCCAACCTTATACTTTGCTCCAGAGTGCCGTGGTTCATTGTTTATTAATGTGTTTCTGCAGCATTTACCGACCGCTGCAGTGCTGCTCTTCCACAGGAGTTTATTCTCCCGTTAGCTCCCGGTTAGCTCACACTGCAGCGGCCGCTCTAAAGTATTCACTGTCCGACTCACACAAGCAGCTGATGCATATCCCCAGTTCCCCTTAGCCTAAGTGAATGTGTGTCAGTCTGAATTGACACTGTTTGGTATCACAACGCTGTTATGAAAGTTTCTCTGGTATAAAACGGGAGATGTTAGCATAGCAACCGAAGCTAAACTGACTACTTGCATCCGATAGCTGCAATAATACAAAACAACACGTCTGCCTCTCTCCACAATGATCGATAACAGCGAACGGATGGTCAAAGTAAGGCACAAATAAACAGAATCACACGAAGCCTGGTTAGTGTTGCCTGACTTTATAAAGTGTGTTTATAGGCACTACTGCTTGTAGGCAGGCATAACAGTCGACCCATGGGAGGTGGGTTTAGTTTCCTGCACGCCTCGACGTAAGAGAAACGTAAGCGACGTCACCTCTTAGCTCCAAAGCTCTTGCCTCTGGACCGACAATTTTTTGGAGCTGGAAATGAAGCGGATTCCGGAGCTAAGAGCCGGCGCAGCTCCGGTGTGAACTGGAAAACCCAGCGCTTTTCAGGCTCTAGCTCAGAGCCGGAGCTGAAAAGGCGCTGGTGTGAAAGGGGCATGAGAGATATTTGGTTAAAAAGAACACAATGGTGCTCTAGGAGGAGATTCAGGTGATAAGGCGGTTACCTTGGTTGCTGAATGGTTACACAAGCCAAAACATCATTATGACATCATAAAGTGGCCAAAATCTGATCAGCTCATTTTCAGACAGGTTTTTATATAAATGGATCAGGACAAAAAGTGAGCGAATCTTTTTTCCTGAAACGTTCAGAATCTCTTTGCACAGAGGGGACACATGTTGATGTAGAAGAGACATGAAGAAGTGTATTTTGCATAATAGGTGACCGTTAAGCAATTGTTGTTCCTATTTCCTTTTCACATTGAAACGTCCTACTCACTGTATTCAAACAACATGTGGACCGTGTGGAATGGGGCCCAGCAAATGGTGAAAAGCAGGACGATGGTGATCATCATTTTGACCGCTCGTTTCTTTTTCCTGCAGAAAATCACAGCAGACATGTTGACTTGTTACAGCAAGAAATAATTGAAGTAAAATGACTTACACCTATAACAGCACTCTTCCGTTAAAATGCGCCACTGATCAGCATGTAAAATGTAAGGACCCTGGCACCTGAATAACCCGCAGCAATCTCTAAATGACACCCATTCATATATGCAATTTCTTTTTCATTTTTCATTTCAGATAATGTTCTACAACATTGGAAAGTCCATATCCGATGTTTATGCCTCTGAGGTTCCAATTGTCCACATCATGTTGAGTCTTCAAAGTAAAAAAAGCAGAAATGTAACGTGAACATACATAACTTTCAATTGTTAAACTTCCAGCAAAGAAGCAAAACACGTTTTGAGTTAAAAGTGGACTTTAATTACAAACCACATTTGCTGTTTTGAGTTGTAGCATTTAATTAAGTATCTGGCATTAGCAGTATAGGGAATACATCAAGATACAACCACAGCTTTTCTTAATAGGTAATGTGCTTTAATGGCAAGATGCTGTGTATGTGTGTGTTGCCCTTTACCTGTTGACATTAACGTGCTAACATGTGACATTTTAAATCCCTGTTTGTCTATCCAGAACATTCCCATCATTAAAATTGGTTCCAACAGTCTAAAACTAAAGATGTTCACTCTACACTTACACTTAGTAGAACATTATAAAGTAGCAATGGATGTACAGAGTGTCCGTGTTTGACTTTCTTCTTCTTCCCTAAACATAACCATCATTTATTCAGCATCATCACAATCTTTCCCTACTTCAAGTTTCTGTAGACTGACAAGTTAGAAGGACTTTTGGTAACAATTTAAACTCCAATCGATCCACCTTGACAATTTAGCTCCTTCTTGATTTACTACTGGATGTAAACATTAGTTGGTAAAAAACCCACAACATATATATTTTCCTTAACATCCAAAAGAACCCCAGGCATGCCCATTCAATAAACTGTCTTTACCAGAGCCACAGACAGATACTCTTTGTAGCATTCTCCGCTTTTAAGGCTAATGATCTTTTTTGACCTTAATCTATTGAATCACCTGTGTGTACCTCCAACCCAGTCTCATAAAAAAACGTGTAATAACTACGTTGGTCCACAACGTAGGACGTAGTATTTCTACAAAAACGCCTCTGAAATTGTAGGATCCCTACGTTTTTTTTCACCATTCATTCCAATGGCTGGCGTCTATGTCACGTGATCTTCACATTTCTCCCTGCAGAAAAAAAAAACATGGCCGACATTCGTTTTATTCTCGGTGGAAAATGCCTATTTTAAGGTTAGTTTGGCCATTAAAATGCGTTTTGATGTCATTTGATGCGAGAAATATGAGTTGTTATTTCAGATTATGTGTGCAGTGGATGTACATGATCTTTAGTTTGCTAGTTATTACGAAGATTACTTCAAGAAATTGTGTCTATACAACGTTTTCATTGTTACCAAGGTGGTTGCTAGGGACGCTGCTGTCAATATTATTTCTGTTATGTTGTGTAACTGTTTAATGGTGTTATCTTTATTGCTACCCCCTTCCCCGTCAATGTATAGTGTTGGTCCACAGCGCAAACGTATTAGTTTAACAAAATCCGCATCTAAAATTGTGGCATAGTGTGGTGCCGAGAGATGGGAGTCGGAGGCTAGACTTTTATTTAGCATCTCAAAAGGTCAAAACACATGTAAACAGCTTCATGCCCGGGAAGCGAAGACCGGCGGAGACAGGAAGTCCGGCTCACTAAAATGTCCGTGCAGAACAATACCCTAACCCAGGGGTCTGCAACCTTTTTGACCAAAAGAGCCATTTCGCTCCTTTTTCCCAAAAAATGTTTTGTCTGGAGCCGCAAAACATATTTCATAGTTTTTTATTCTTATATCTGACAAAAACTAC
The DNA here is from genome assembly GCF_902827115.2 of Pseudochaenichthys georgianus. NCBI lineage: Eukaryota > Metazoa > Chordata > Actinopteri > Perciformes > Channichthyidae > Pseudochaenichthys > Pseudochaenichthys georgianus. Next base: position 16,590,109 of record NC_047521.1, on the reverse strand, counting down.
AGGTTTTTTTGCATTTATTAGGCTATTTATTACATGATAGAAAACTGTTAACCTCTAATAAGAAACAAAGAACTTTTATAAGGAGAATTAAAAATAATACACAGGCCTACTTTAAAATAAATTAAACACAGCACTTGGGGAGTCCTCTGCACATTTGAAGGGGAAAAAAGTATTATTAAATGGGCCCACTTTGAAATAAATAAAACATATATCTGCACCCTAAAAAGAGTTAAAGATAAGAATGGAGAAACCAGCTCGAGTGCGCTAGAATTTGAAAGTACACAACCGGAAAAAATATGCCTCTTCCTTCAGACTTTCTTACAGAGTCCCTCCTCCAACACACACGAACGCGCACATGACCAATGAGGGCACGATATAAATTTGTGCCCAGATGGAAGGCTGACAGGTAGGTAGGCCATCCAGTTATTTTAGCCGGGCCGGCTCAGATGATTGGTCGTGCTTTTTACAGCGCTACGGCTTCCAGAGATTCATTTTTGTATGTATTTATTGTCAAAGCATTTAATATATTCATTGCTATCGGGACGTTAAGAGCATTCCATGGAATATAGCAAAAAGTGTTTTCTGAAATAAATTACATACCCCATTGAATTATGACTGAAGATCGTCAGCTGTCTTCCTCTCCCTCGTAAAGGCTGCACCACCGTTGACAACTTCTCTCTACATATCAAACATCCCGGTAAACCAGCATTGTTTGCTGTGAAAGCATACAACTCTGTCCACGCAGAATTAAATCCTGTGTTACTCCGGTACATTTCTCTGATTTGTCCATAGCTCGCTCATCGAGCCGGGGGTCAGGTTATTCCTCCAAGAAAAGGCGCTCGCGCGGGACCGGAGCAGGATGTGACGCATTATTTTAGTTGACCTAATTAAAACCGTTTTGTTTTTTATTTATGTGTCACAGTATCACCTCAAAATACAACATACGAAACATTTTCAACCATGCAACAAAATATAAATAGTCCTACAAATACTTTTATTTTATTTCCTTCTTATTTGTGTCTAAGCTCAAGGGAGCCAGAGCAGAGGGCTTAAAGGGCCGCATGCGGCCCGTGGGCCGCGGGTTGCCGACCCCTGCCCTAACCCATAGATCCGTGGGTGAATAATGTCAATCACCACAATAGATACGTTATTTCCCCTGTGCAATTCTCAATTTACTCAACAATAACACATAATTATCCTTGTGTTTATTTATTTGTTTGATTAATAAACACAAGTTGGAGTCCGTCAGGACCGAGGGTCTGAGCAGCTCATTTGCTTTACAGAATATTACACCCGGAAGTAAGTATTGTCTCCGCTTCGCTTGACAAACCCCGTGATAGTCCTCAAGCTCTGTGATTGGAGAGTGTGCAGAGCGTCGAACAGGGATGGAACCACGGCAGACTGTCCAAAACTGGATTTGAACGGGTCCACCGCGTCCCCCCCCTCCCCCACCCTGTCCCCAGAACTACACATGCTGGCTATTGTGTTTCGCAACATGTTCTCTATCTATGGCACGTCTCTACTGGGAATTGTAGTTTTAAAAGACGTTTTCATATTTCCCATAATAAGAAGTTGCCAGTATTAAACTGTGTACATCCCTGGAGGTTTAGGGGATTGGAAACACTCAAATTTAAAACATATAATTAATAAATGGGTGAAAATTGCTTGTGCCCATAATGGGCAGCATTAATATATATACCCACACGACAGCTAAGGTCAGAAGAGCTTTATTTAACAGCTGGTCTTATGTCTGTGACCCCTCCTGTTGTTCATTGATAAGCCTGAAACATGCACTTGTCAAGGTTCAGAGGCACATTGTGCAAATATGGCAGTAGCCATCAATCATCTTAAGATAAGATGTACTTTATTGATCCCAAGTTGGAAACATTTGCGTTACATCAGCATGTGTATAGTTGTAAATATGCAGTGGTGTTTATTTGTAAATCATTTAGTATAATCACACAAATTCTGTGTTTTATATTTAATAATTCTGTGTTCTTTATTTATTGATTGTTCAATACCTGACAAGTCCGGAGATGAAAAACTTGGGTCACAGGTTCCTCAACAGTGCATCACAAGACATCTTTCAATATTTGTGTACCTCCACCATTAAATTGTCATATTCTGCACATTTCTTATACTATCTACATACATCTTATAAGAGTATAATACATATGTATAATATCAGTTAAAATAAGTGCTTCAACATAGTTAACATTGCTGGAGGTATACACAAAGTTTTACATTCATTGCATAACTACACCGTTTGTGTATGATATGTCAATAAACCTTAGAAAATCTTGAAATCTTAAAAGGGATGTGCAAAATAGTCATTATATACAGTCTTTAATTAACTATTAGTAGAGAATAACGAGTAATGAACATTCTTTATAGGGATTCTATTAATATCTAATAATAAAAATAATGAAATTCAATAACATGCTTTAACCACTAGGTGCCCCTTTATATCAGCTGTGCACCTTTATGGTATAAATACAGCCGATCTACCAATTGGATCAAATATAAAAGTCAGCCGAATTAGTGTTGATACTGCAAGGAGACGTATTGTGTGAAAAGAAATGTAAGATGTTGTTTAATGGCTGATATATTTATGATCCACGTCACGTTTCCAGTGTAGGCGGCAGTTCCTCATGTTTGTCTAGAAGTCTTCTCATCAGGGCTCTATAAATACAGAACTACGGCAGATATGTAAAATTTAATGCAGCCGAACCGTGTATTACAATGCCGTTATGTGATGACTTTCAAAGAGAAAAGCAAGCACACTCGGAATAAAGTGTTTTCGGTCTGTTTCCGGTATTTGTTAATGACGATGTGATGTGAGATGTGAGACTGGAATTGCACAGGGGAAAATAACGTTTCTGCACCATTTTAGATGCGGATTTTGTTAAACTAATACGTTTGCGCTGTGGAACAACACTATACTTTGACGGGGAATGGGGTAGCAATAAAGATAACACCATTAAACAGTTACACAACATAACAGAAATAATATCGATAGCAGCGTCCCTAGCAACCACCTTGGTAACAATGAAAACGTTGTATAGACACCATTTCCTGAAGTAATCTTCGTAATAACTAGCAAACTAAAGATTATGTACATCCACTGTACACATAATCTGAAATAACAACTCATATTTCTCGCATCAAATTACATCAAAACGCATTTTAATGGCCAAAGTAACTTTAAATAGGCCTTTTACACCGAGAATAAAACGAAGTTCGGCCATGTTTTCTTTTTCTGCAGGGAGAAATGTGAAGATCACGTGACATAGACGCCAGCCATTGGAATGAATGGTGAAAAAAAACGTAGGGATCCTACAATTTCAGAGGCGTTTTTGTAGAAATACTACGTCCTACGTTGTGGACCAACGTAGTTATTACACGTTTTTTTGTGAGACTGGGTTGGTACCTCTGGGAAAATCACAGCATCGATTTCACAACCTCAAACTGCATTAGGACAGAGGATAAATGGCTGTCATATATATATAAGCACTTTTAGCACCAGGAAAAGCGCTTTATAAATGTAATGTATTATTATTATTATTGTTATTATTATTATTATATATAAATAATGAACATAAGTAGCTTTCTTAAAACTTTCCAGAGCAGAATTGTTTTCCTTCTAATTGCTGAAAAATGAACCAAACCATAGCGTGAACTTTCTACGGTGTTCCTCAAGGTCTAAGTGTATTATTTTGTATCTTTTGGAGGAATTTATGACAATTTTAACCAATTTTTGAGTGGTTTAAAATGGTTAAATATCAGCAACAAATTGAATGAACAAAAAGATGCTTGTAAACTTAAATACTAAGATATATTACAGGTACAGCATGGGAATAGCCATCAATGTACCCTTTGGGGTGTCTATATCAAAATAATATCCGGCGTACTATACATAACCCTGCTTCTAACACGGCTACTTACTAAAGAAACTATTATTTTGACTCCTTTAATGCTCGGAGCCCAGATGCTCCTCTGGCTGCCATCACATCTCACAGCCTGCCGGGTCACAGACATTCCCAGCCTGTGAAGACTGAGACAGCTGTGCTCCACGCTGTCATTTGTGTTTCACATTGGAAGCCAGACAGCCTGGCCCCATAGAGAACCACCCTCATTGTCTGTTCAGGAGCTGTTGGTTTATTTTTAGTAGCTGGAGGTAAACAGCTTTAGTGTCAGGAGGGCAAAGGGATAAAAAAACCTTTTAAAAAGGGCAACAGATCAGTTAACCTTTTACTTCATGCCTGACGCCTTCAACCATGGGAATTTCTTCCTCTTCTGCTTTTTTCAGTGCTGTTCTTATTCTGTTAATCTTTCATTTACTGGGTGCAATTTTTCCTTTAACCCTCTCTATGGTATGATGTTGCCTCTTTAAAAAAGAGGCAGGACCATAAGGAACCAATAGTAGTGTTTGAATTTGTCCCATGACTCTCTGGTGGCCAATTTGAAGACCCTGTTTGCCGCCTTTCCCACAAGGATCAGCTCAGCCATTTCTCTCCAAGAAATGTGTCTAAAAACGTCATTTCCTGCGCATTTCTTGTCTGGAAATGTTTTTATTCACAATAATAGGTGAGTAAATCTTAATTTGTAATAGTTTAATATACTTAATTTGCTAATAATGGAAACTTGTTAAAATGCAAATGTTGCTTGGAGGCAACACCGTACCATTATGGATTCACCATGATATTGGGGTATTGTGTGTTTAGGTATAAACTGTTCAAAAGCATACCATTCATCGTAGATCTCTACAATTTAACCAAGATAAATTTGATGTTAAAGCCAACCCAACGATCTCTGTGCAAAGGTGGGATAAGAAAAAGAAAGAAACATTGCAGGTTACCGGCCCAAGTGTCGTGCATGCATACAATAAAAGTATGGGAGGAGTGGATCTTCTAGACTCGCTGATTGCTCTCTACAGAACAAAGGTCAAGGAAGTGGTATCACAAGATCGTGTTGCACATGATGGATTTCACTCTGGTGAATGCGTGGCTCTTGTACCACAGGGAGTGCAAGGACTGCGGCATCCCCAAGAAAGAAATGTACAGCCTGCTGAAATTCAAAGCTGAAGTTGCAAGTTGTCTTTGCAACGAGAGGAAAGTCTTGAAAAAGAGGGGGAGACCATCTCATAATGTTGACAGAGACCTGCCTGAGAAGAAGGCTAGCACAGAGGTTCTTCCTCATCAGTGCCATCAACACCTGTGCGTCAAGACCACACTGACCATTGGCCTGTGTGGGTGGAGAAAAAGGGCCGGTGCAAATACCCTGGCTGTAAGGGTGAAAGTGCAGTGATCAAAGTGTGTCACGTACCTGTGCTTCACTGCTGACAATAACTGCTTCATGAACTTCCACAAGCAGTGAGTCTATTTTGTGAAATGGCTCAAAAAAGTTTAATGAAAGATGCCTAGGCTCTTCGCGTATTTATTCCTGAAGGTTGTTTCACAATGGTACAATGTGGCCTGCAGGCAACATTCAGACATGTAATCTTGTTAAAATATAAAAAATAACGATTTTCACATTTGAATTGGCATGCAATTTAACCTGTTGAGGCTATTTAGTATTTTCCATGTGTTTTTAAATAAATGTTGTTCAAATTTGAAACAATAACTCTCTTTTTTCATAACTTACCATTATGGTACAGTGTTGCCTCAAGGCAACGCACCCCAAAAAGTACCCCCAAATAATTATTTATTTAAAATGTCTTTAGATTATGTTTATTTGGTCTATGACAAAAAAACACTCCACATTTTTTTTCACCAAATGGCATCATAGTGCGTACCATAGAGGGTTCATGAATCCAAACAGTCATGCTCTCCATGTATTAAAGTTCAGGTTTGAAAAAAAAAAACCTGAAACTGCTTTTTGGGGTATGGTACGATATGATTGGACGTGGTCCTTCAGAGTCTATGGTCAGAGCATCCATAGCAACGGTCTGTTATACATAGTACTGTACAATGTCCGAATTGACCATTTTGAATTGAGTATTCAACAGTCTTAAAATAATAATTCCATAATTTCCTCTGAGCTCTTTTACACTCAAAATAGTCCGACATTTGAATAACCAAAAGTACAATGTTTTTAACTTAACACCCACCTTGTGATCTTAACCATCTCCCTGTGGTTCATGGTGTTGAGGACGGAGGAATCGCCGACCCTCTTGCGGATCCACAATTTGATGCCAATACGCGTGTAGAGGAAAAGCATGGCCGCCAACGGGAGCAGGAACAGCGCTACCATGATGAAGGTGGTGTACACCTGCCTGTGAGTGTGAGAGCGCCAACTCTCCTGACAGCACACGTGGTAGTGATCATACAGGAAGTCGTACTTCACCTTTGAGACAGAGTAAGAAAGGCTGTTAGTCCTGGAGGAATGAGTGAGGCAGATAGAGTTGATCTGACTGACAGGGTGGTATGTAGGTGGTAACTCTTAGATTGCTGTTTTACATTTGTATTTACATATTCATTTTCTTACAGTTTTTCACACCATCATTTTTCAATTTTGAAGTGCCCAATTCTCTACTGACAGCAGTCACTGCTATCCTCCAGCTGTCCTGAGCAGAGCAGCTGAAAACCTTTTTATTGAAGGGACTTTGATCGGCTTCCCTAAGGTATTAAGGTATTATTTCTACTGACAGAATAGGGGCAGAGCTTTGTTGCTCTTCCCCTGTCACTGAATAATATAATAAGAACAATACCTCATAAACCCAGTGCAGAAATCAAAACACTAGTTCTCAAATTTTGAAACTTTTATATTATCAACGTAATATTCCTACTCTATCCTTTTTGAGAATAAGATAATATGTATCATTATTGACTTAAAATAAGATAAATCAAAGTAAAAATGGAAAGACCCCATTCTAGCATGTCCTTGTTTAATATCCCTATAGACTATCATATAAGAACTTGTGATATTACACGACTGATGTACACAACTTTAGTTTAGTCAAATTAATCATACCATATAATAAAAAGAAATATTTAGTAGCTACTCAACTATGAGTTTCTAATATTTTCTTAATCGGTTTGATATTATTTTGGCAGTCAATTTGCGTGTAATGTCCAGTCGGATAATAATCCAGATGATGCTTCTGCAGAGAAGCTGCAAGAAGTTGGCAGAACAATCCTAAACACCCACATAAGGATCATCCCACTGTACTGACCTTTACTACTGTTTTAACCTCGAGAAACAAGAGAACATGCATGGAAATAATTCAGACAGATATCACTTTAGTACCAAGGAGTGCCCAAGCTAAAATTCTGAATAAATCAATAAACAAAGTTTCACTGGGCAAAACTAACAATTACGAATTAAACTTCCACCCGAAAGTTAAATAACGGTGAAGGGTGCAGGTCACGGGCGGATACAGCTCCCACTGCATGTTAATACATCTTTTCATGTACGGTATTCATTTTATGCCTGAAAGATTAGAGCAGTTAGTGTTTTAAATGAGTAAAAAACTGCAGCTCAGCTTAAAAAGTTAATCACAATCAATTGGTGTCTTTTTTTTATGTTTTTTGGTCTGCATAAGTAATGCTTCCCAGAAGCAAAGCATCTGTGGCGCTGGAGAGGACAGTCATCATGATTGCTGTTCTTTTTGCCATTTTTTCTTTTAAAATACAAAGGAATTGGTTACATTTGATAGATTGCTTTGAGTGCCACCCACTTACCTCTAGCTGTTGCACAAACAGCATTGGTGAACCCACAATTACTGAAGCGAGCCAAACCAGTCCTGTGGGATACAGAAAAATAAAACATTTGGAAATAGATATACATATACATTTTTTTTCCAATATTTCAACATGTTGATACTGTGAGGCAGGGGTGCCCACACATTTTTGGCTGGTGAGCTACTTTTGAAATGACCAGCTCACCGAGGTCTACCAACCAAAAATAAAATCCCAAATTGCAAGGGTTGCTGAAAAACACGTTTTATTTATACATGGGATAACTACAATAGGGCTGCAACAAACGACTCATTTGATAATCGATTAATCTATCGATTAATGAAACGATTAATCGACTATTACTGTATGCCTTGCACAATTTCTCAAACACTCTTATTTAGCCATCAACTTTTAGATTTAGCTTGAGGTTGTTTTAGGCATGTGGAAACTAACAATGAAGACAATAAAGATGAATAGGCCTACTTGATTCAAAAATACATATATTATTAACTAAACAAATTGTAAACAAAATTAACTTTTTATTTAATTTAAATAAATAATATTTCACATCAAAAGAAACAACAATGTTTTAACAAATGGTATTAAATACACTGATGACAGAACTGTAAACAGAACAGCTGAAACTTTAACAAAATAAATAACTCAGTTACCTCTAAACATTAACCCATGTTTGTATAATTGAGTTAACTCTGTGTGTTGCTGCTAGCATACATAACACCTTACGTGGAAACGTTACTCGTGGATGGGGCTACAGGGCTACTAGAAAGACAGTCGAACCCGGTGCATTTCTCCGTCTGAATGTGGAGCACTTTTGCTAAATGTTTAGACAAATTGCTCGTGTTACCGCCCTTACATGCTAAACACTCAAGGCAACGAGCATTGTCCACCTCAAGACGGGTAACATTTAACCACACCTTGGAGCGCTTCTCTCCGCCATCCCAGCCGTGTGTTGCTGCCATAGATGGTTGCTGCATGGAGCAACCAAATGTGTGTAAACTGCCCCTCCCCCCTCGCACACAGACGGGGGAGAGAGAGACGCATTTTTCTTTTTCTTTTTGCATGTTAGAAACCAGTTGGCGACACTAAGACTGCGAGATAATGTTTTTGTAGCAATAATACAAGACCTTTGTCTTTCTCAACTCGCTACTCGGAGGGAAGTCGCTGTCATATGCCTTGTGAACACTCCGATAACCACGTTACCTTTCTTTGGCAGAGCGACGCTTGCTTTACAAATAAGGCAAATAACCTTTGAATGTGACATCACAAACATGGAAGTGGTATATTTTTAGCTTTGTGCTCGGTCCCGCACTCATTTTGTTGTTTGTCTCTTGTTTGTCTCTTTAACTTAATTAGAGTTTTCCCGGTGTTGCAGTATAACTTGAGTCATGACAACTGGCGACATTCTATTATTTTCGTCATAGGAATCCGGGGCGTGTACATTGAGGACCCATTGTTGACTTACCATGTCGATCGCCTCGTTTGTCGTTTACGTTCATCATTTGCTATATCTGCCTTCCTAAGATCACTTTGATGCACATTCAGTACTCGTATGTGAGGTTGTGGGTGAGAGGTGGATATCGTGACGCTAACAGGGAGGTATCGAACATTACAAAGTAGGTGACTGTATGGATGCCTGTTCAAAATATTACAAACTTGAATAAATCATTTAAATTATATATTTGTGTCCGACTTTCATTTGTACATCATTCTTAATGTGATGTATAGTAGCTCTGATAGCTGTCCATACCTTCAGACAGCCTAAAAGTCAAACACAAGTTGTTTATTCACAGCCCGAACGCTCATCGACCTGACTGGATCACTCATGACTAATTGTGATCAGCTCCGATTAAATTGTGATATAAATGCTGTAGCTATTCTCCAGGGAGCACGTTTTTTTTATGAAATACCTGTATCCCTCTCATCACAACAAGACTCTACACTGTGCAGGAAAAACAATTACATAAATGAAAATAACCTAGATGAATGGGAATGAAACACACAAACTATATCTTCCGTGGCTATACTGATATGTCACATGTGGTAAACTACAGAAAAGTAAGTCCAGCGGGGCACAAGTTAAATACATATTATAATACAGTAGTTCTATTATGCCTTTAATCCTATACGTTTAACCCATAAGAACCCGGACCCATTTCTACTTTTGGGGAAATTAAGGGGAACGTCATTTAGACTAAATAGACCACCTAGAACACATTTCTGACAAGTAACCCCCCCTAGTGTCAAATATCTGAAATGTGACATATATGTCACATTGGGCTTTAATGGTAAAGTAACTCTTATTTATAACTTCATTAATGAGGATGATTTTTTGGTTTACATTTGTTTGAACATACTTTGAATTGAATAATAAAGAATATGTTAACTAAATATAATTGAATCAGCTAAATTAACTGAGCAGATCATAATCATATTTGTAATTGTGCATATATGTCACTCCGGGTTTACTGTGAATGTTTAGGGTTAATGTCCCGATGTGACATCAGTGTCACAGCAATATTTATGGCATTTGTTTCATATCAATTTCATCAATAAATGTTTCTACAACAGGTTATATGTAATCAGAATCAGAAAAGAGCCGAAGACAGCTTAATGTTTAACAAATGACATGTCATGTAAGCATTTTTATTCTTAAATGGTTTGAATGTTAACTTTAGCAACAAAGAACCTTTCCAAATGTAGCTAGTTCTGTCACATGTGTTAGCCTGGCGCATGGACATCTTGGACATGTTGTTATGGGAACACAAAAGCAAATGACAAGGACCATAACCCACCAGACTGTTCAGTGTGTGTCACTTAGGGACTTCATGAGATAAAAAAGGCTAAAGCTGTATAAGGAACTTTCCAGAACATTTAAAGTTCATGTGACACCTGTGTCTAAGCAATTCTGTCTGCCTTCCGTGTTGCACCATGAGGACCCACTGATATAAAATGTGTAACTGTCTAAGTTGCAACCATGCACTTTTTGGAGGGCTAAGCGCCAGCTTGACATATTTTTGGCTTCATTTATAGAAGGAAAGACAACAGTGATAGTTATGTTTCAGAATAACATTTATTGGAAATTGTTAGAACAATCTCACTGGTCACCGGCTTGAGCTTCAATCTCAGGATCCATGTATTTGTGATCAAAAGTAGGCTAATATAAAAGTAGTGTAAGTCATTACATTTCAGAGACAGTAATATTGTAATGTAACGTAGCCTATTACTTAAAAAAGACAGTAATAAGTAATGTACTGTATTACATTTTGGAAGTAACTTGCCCAACACTGCAGATGATCCAGTCATCTCGATGCTGCTTTCGGGCTGTGAATAAACAACTTGTGTTTTACTTTTAGGCTGTCTGAAGGTATGAACAGCTATCAAAGCTACTATACATCACATTAAGAACGATTGTACTTGTAACCATTGTAATTGTCTTGTTGTGATGAGAGGGATACAGGTATTTCATAAAAAAACGTGCTCCCTGGAGAATAGCTACAGCATTTATATCACAATTTAATCGGAGCTGATCACAACTCACGAGTAATCTCGATGAGCGTTCGGGCTGTGAATAAACGACTTGTGTTTTACTTTTAGGCTGTCTGAAGGTATGGACAGCTATCAGAGCTACTATACATCACATTAAGAATGATGTACAAATGAAAGTCGGACACAAATATATAATTTAAATGATTTATTCAAGTTTGCAATATGTTGAACAGGCATCCACACAGTCACCTACTTTGTAATGTTCGATACCTCCTTGTAAGCGTCACGATATCCACCTCTCACCCACAACCTCACATACGAGTACTGAATGTGCATCAAAGTGATCTTAGGAAGGCAGATATAGCAAAAGATTAACATAAACGACAAACGAGGCGATCGACGTGGTAAGTCAACAATGGGTCCTCAATGTACACGCCCCGGATTCCTATGACGAAAATAATAGAATGTCGCCAGTTGTCATGACTCAAGTTATACTGCAACACCGGGACTTGACTGATTTTGTATCGCTTCGCATTCTGGTCGCTTTTTCTGTCAATCAAGTAAACTGCTGAATTAAGTTGCAGGGAGGCCAATGGAGGAGGGATCAAACCCTGTTTTGTCTATTTTAACGGAGCTGGATTTTTTTTTTATGAATGACTCGCGATCTACCAGCATTGCCCCCGCGGTCGACGTACTGGGCACCTCTGCGGGTTCAATGAGAGCAACACATAACATTAGCCACAGCTGCTATAAGTTTAGTTCCTCTTTCATGCATGTGATACGCTGCCAATTATGTCTGAAAGAATCTTCCACATTACTTTGTTTCCAAATAGAAAACTGTGTGAGTAGACATCTTTTCAGTGTTTTATTAATAATTTATCTGAAATATAAGCCCTTAAAAAACCTTTTTTAATGATATGTTACTGTTGTAATCAAGGATTTTCAGCAGCGCTTTCCAAACTTTCTGTTGTTGTTGTGTCATTTCTTGTCTGCTGCTTCACTGCCCCCTCCTTGCCCGGGATAAAATCTAGAACAGGTTAATCCTTCTGCACTAGAGAGATGTTCTGGGTATTGTTTGGATACATTTTCCTTGCTTGTTTTTTTGGATAAAGTCTTAGCGTCTCTATTTCAAACCCCATGACAGATAGTTGGATCATCCAATTTAGCTTAGGGCATGTTGGGTTAACACACTATCTTTGAAATAATGGCAGCTTTTTTCTTACTGACAGAAAAGACTGTCTGAACACACACAACCAATCAATAAAGCACACTACGGCAGCCGTGCACACATGGAATACCTAGCATCTTGTATGCTCTTTTGGATGAGTACTGTCTCCTCATTTTCAGCGGGAAGACAATGCCCTGGTATCTCTCAATGGCAATACAAGTCATAGTGAGGATGCCTGTCACTATGGCTGTAGTCTGTACAAAGGGAACTGTCTTGCAAACCAGAACACCTGCAAGAAAGAAACAGACATGAGGTTCAGTGAAGCAGCCAAAAACATTGTGTGGTGTTGTTTGATCAGAGACTTGAGGCGAGCTCCCCCTCGATATTTTCATCTTCCTGTTGGGTCTCGATGAAATTACACAACGATCGTATCTTGAACACACATATTCAACCCAGTCTCACGGCATTTCGTGTTCACCAACACGATTTTTAATCTATTGATTCGTGTTCACCATCACGATTTGCCCCTTTTTTTCGTGTTGCACAGCACGATTTTAAAAGCAATGTATTTCTACTGGTAACGTGTTTCGTGCCTGCAGGCTGCAGCACGTCTTTTTCTCCAGTCGGGTCGTGGAAGACCGGAAGCTGTGTGGTTCATAAAAACATGTTCTTACTCAATATCAAGCCACAGTTATTGCTTTTATTTTAAATCGTATAATTTCGGACTTTTGTTGTCGTCTGTGAGGAAAATAAATGGGGCTCAGAGCCTCAGGATACTGAAATCTGTATTTTTTAAATCTTTTTTTCCTTCTAATTTGTTATTCTTTTCAAAATAACACACTGTTATTTACTCACCAATAACAAATAATTATCCTTGCTTTTATTTATTGGTTTAATTCCATAATCTCGGGCTTTTTTGGCGTCCGTCAGGAACTGAATTTCAAAATAAATATAACCGGAAACAGATGTAGGCATTTCGAGCGATTACCCAAGATCCTCAGCTATGGTTTTAAACTCGCTGATTGGATGTGTTAGCCGCAATGCATGCTGGGATTTGGTGTTTATATTATATTAAATCCGGAAAACATTTTAAAAGTATAAAATAATACTTAATTCCGAGTGCTCTTGCTTTTCTCTTTGAAAGTCATCACATAACGGCATTGTAATACACGGTTCGGCTGCATTACATATTACAGATCTGCCGTAGTTCTTTATTTAGAGAGCCCTGATGAGAAGACCTTTGGAAAAACTGGAAGAAATCCCGCCGAAACTGAATACTTGACGTGGATCATAAATATATCAACAATTAAACAACATCTTCAATTTCTCTTCTCACAATACGTCTCCTTGCAGTATCAACACTAATTCGGCTGACTTTTACATTTGATCTAATTCATAGATAGGTTATATTTACACCATAACGGTGCACAGCTGATAGAAAAGAACTGTAGTTTTCAAAGATATTACTGATTTTCTTTGAATGTAAGAATGTAAATACTGAGTCTGAAATAGTATAGCAATATGCTGTAAAATGATGTGAAAGCATGCATAAAACTATACATCTTCAGATGTTGTACATACACACTAATAATACAAAGTTATTATGGCTGTGTGCACCTTGTGTGCACCTCCTAGTGGTTAAAGCACGTTATTGAATTATTGTTTTTATGTGTTATATTTGATTAAAAAAATATTAAGAGTACATACTTTCATAGGGGAAAAGTATAAATATAGAAATATAGAATATAAAAAATCAAGAAGATACTATAAGTGATCTCTACAATAAAACAGTTTAGTGCAGGATGTACACAGATATTAATAGGAAGAGGTGCAAAACAGAAAAACGGATTAACCTTTATTTAAACATTAAATATTAAATATTAAGCCTGACAAAGTAATTAACGTCTAATATATTGCTTTCCTGCAATGTTAACTATGTTGAAGCACTTATTTTAACTGATATTATACACATTAATTATACTCTTATGTATGTAGATAGAATAAGAAATGTGCAGAATAAGACAGTTTAATGGTGGAGGTACACACATATTGATAGATGTCTTGTAATGCACTGTTGAGGAACCTGTGACCCAAGTTTTTCATTCATTGCATAACTACACCGTAGTTGTGTATGATATGTCAATAAACCTTTGAGAATCTTGAAAGGGATGTGCAAAATAGCCATAATATACAGTCTTTAATTAACTATTAGTAGAGAATAACGAGTAATGAATATACTTTATTACTTGTTTCCATTCATGTCAATTGCAGATACATGTTTAGTCTTCTCAAGCACCAACTATCAAATATCTCTCCTGATTGTTGGCACTTGACAATCACCTTACCTGAATTTTACTCAGGTGTAACTAAAGTCTGATTTAAGGGTTTTTTATATTTCACATAATTAATCAGAATCTGCAAAGTAACTCAAATAAATGCAGTGGAGTAAAAATACCAGGTTAACCTCTGAATTGTAGTGGAGTAGAATTACAAAGTAGCAATGAGCTGTCATGTGGGTAAACGGCATTAATATAATGCTGCGCATTATGGACACAAGTGATTTTCACCCATTTATTAATTATATGTTTTACATTTGATAACACCAATGTGTTTAATAATGGCAACTTCTAATTGTGGTAAAAACGAAAACGTTCAGTAGAGACGTCCCATAGAACATTTTGCGAAACACAATAGCCAGCATGTGTAGTTCTGGAGCGGTGTTCGATTCCAGTTTTGGATAGTCTGGCGTGGTTTCATTCCATTTCACACAGCTGTTTGACGCTCTGCATAACCTTACGGGAACTGTAGTCCTAAACGATAGCTGGGGATTATGGGTAGTGTAGTGTCTTCGGCCATCCTAAACTCAGAAATGTTGACAATCGCAATGATGCTCGAAATGTCCCTTATAGGCCTACGTCTGTTTCCGGTTATTTTTATTTTGAAATTCAGTTCCTGACGGACACCAAAAAAGCCCGAGATTATGGAATTAAACCAATAAATAAAAGCAAGGATAATTGTGTGTTATTGGTGAGTAAATAACAGTGTGTTATTTTGAAAAGAATAACAAATTAGAAGGAAAACAATATTTAAAAATACAGATTTCAGTATCCTGAGGCTCTGAGCCCCATTTATTTTCCTCACAGACGGCAACAAAAGTCCGAAATTATACGATCTAAAATAAAAGCAATAATTGTGGCTTGATATTGAGTAAGAACATGTTTTTATGAACCACACAGCTTCCGGTCTTCCACGACCCGACCGGAGAAAAAGACGTGCTGCAGCCTGCAGGCACGAAACACGTTACCAGTAGAAATACATTGCTTTTAAAATCGTGCTGTGCAACACGAAAAAAAGGGGCAAATCGTGATGGTGAACACGAATCAATAGATTAAAAATCGTGTTGGTGAACACGAAATGCCGTGAGACTGGGTTGACATATTTGCCTTCGATAATGAAGCTCTGAGCAGAAACCCAGGAGAAACTGTGCACTGTAGTAAGACCCACATGTTATGTCTACAGTGATTCACCTTCAACTAATTGTGAATGCATTTTAATGGGAGCACATGCTTTGAGCTGGCCTACTATTGCTATGATACGCTCAATGTCTCTAGACTTCGATAAAGGGTCCTTGTTGGTATCACATAATGCCAACTGTAAAATGTAATGACATCCAATTGAGAAAATATATTACATCTGTAATCTGATAATCCCCAGGTGTTATGAATCAAACATTTTTAGGTCAATGCTGTAGGACAAGTTTACTCCAGGTGTAACTAAAGTATTTTTTTAATTGTATTTCACATTATGAATCCAAAGCTGTAAAGTAACTAAAGGTATACAAATAAATGTAGTGGAGTAAAAGTAGGCTACATGATTTACCTCTGAATTGTAGTGGAGTAGAAGTACAAAGTAGCATAAAATGGAAGCGAGTGAATGTATTTATATATTAGTTACTTCAGTTCCCACCTGTTTGAATATATCTTCCACATCACTTACACGGTTCCTGGGCTAAATAGTCACTTGCATGGTCTGTTTTTATGTATTTCTCTTTAATCCTTGAGGACACATAATTTGTCATCTAAATCCATTATCTCCTGCTGTGGCCAGCTCCATTCCTCCAAGGGATCTGAGCCTGTGTGCGGACCAAAGCAATTAGCTCGATTTACTCAGTTTGTTTGTCGTACAGACACGCGTGCTGCTGTGTTTGGTTTCAATTCAAATCCAGCTAATTTGCGACGCAGGTGCACCATAGTTGTAAAACCTGATAGTGCATTCGACCACTTTCAATAAAGTTGATTTCCAAGAGTGGATACGCGTATTGGTCTGATGCGTCTTAATTAGGCTACTCTAATTATCATCATTGTGTTTAAAAGTGTGAAAGTTTTCCAACTTACCTCCGAACCATTCAGAGGAGATGTTCTGCAGCAAAGTGAAAGGGATGCAGAAGAAAGTGATGAGCAGGTCGCTGACCGCCAGAGAACAGATGAAAATATCCGTGGCAGTCTGGATCGCACGCTTCTTCAAAACTATGTAGATCACCAAACTATTCCCAGCCAGTGCCAGCAGGAAGATGAGCATGTACATGATCACAAAGATGGTCTTGGCGCTGTACGGTAACTCTGGGATGTAGACGAGCGGCTGGATGTTGTAAGTGTTGATAAACTCCTGGCGACTGAGGTTGTACAGCTGGAGCATCTCCTGCAACACTTCTGGAGTTATCTTGGTGGAGCCCTGCCCGGAATCTGTTGAAGATGCGGCCATTCTTAGTCTTCATCAACCCCGAGAACAACTTGCTTCAAGGCAGGAAAAAAAACACTGATGGTGCACAGCCGAAAGCTTTTCATTAACCCACAAATGCGTCCGGAAGCTACCTCCTTCATCCTGTAGCTCCACATGCTGCTGTGGCTCTGTGAGGTGTGTGTGTGTGTGTGTGTGTGTGTGTGTGTGTGTGTGTGTGTGTGTGTGTGTGTGTGTGTGTGTGTGTGTGTGTGTGTGTGTGTGTGTGTGTGTGTGTGTGTGTGTGTGTGTGTGTGTGTGTGTGTGTGTGTGTGTGTGTGTGTGTGTGTGTGTGTGTGTGAATATATTATCCTTTATGGTCGGTAATGATATGATTACTTTTAGCGTTGAATCTTTTTATGGTAAACGGGAAATGCATTATGCAAATCATTAAAATGTTATTTCACTATTTACTATAAATGCAATTTAATTGGCGTGAACAAGGCACATTGTGGGTGAGTCTTTCAATGTATACAACAAGACATGTTATAACCATGTAAACAACATCCTGTGTAATAAAAAAAGAAACCATTACACTTTACAAACACCTTTATTGCAGAGCTATAATAAATCCAAATGACCAACAAGGTGTAGACATGGGGCAATTTTGATGCTTTATAGTCCAATTAGTTCACTTTTCAGCTGGAAATAGCACAGTATTTCTCTTACAAATGAACAATGAAACACACACTTAAAATGATGTGTGTTTCCAATGTGGGACACAGTCACATGACCATCTGTGGGTCCCAGCTTAAAATATAGTGAGTCTGCAGATAAAATGTAATTATTTTACTTCTTTGTCGTCATATATTTCTTCGTTTCATCTCTAATTAAGGGGCCATGTCCTAATTTCCGTAGGGAAAAAAATGAGCTTTGCACTAATTAGATTTCAAAAAGAGACAGGATTCAATTGTTATATATTTCCACTTCATTAAGTGTTATTATACAAGCGGATGCAACCAGTCTTTTGTCAGGGGTTCAGGACAGTTGGACATGCAGTAGTGACATGCATAATTAAATAATCATTATTTGCAAATAATGATTATTTAATTAGGTTTACATTTGATTTTATTTCAAGGAAATTCCTCTAGAAATTAACCACCAAATCCAATATCTTTCTAAAAGACTTGTAATAAGAACCAAATGATAAATGTCCTCCCAGAAAGCTTTTAAGAAATTATTCAGAAATAGAAAACAGGAATCAAGAAACACATGTAAACAAATAAATGTAGAGCACAATTTACCAATGATGCAATAGAAGATGTCCTCAGCAGTGTGAAATAAAAAATAAAAAAAAAGAACAATATTACAGTGGAATAATTTAAAATGCACTAGAAAATCCCCAAATGTGCTGTTTAAAACCCCTACAACCAAAAATATCTTTAATGATCAAATGTTTTTCTTTAACAACATGTCACAATGCAGCATCAGAGTTAATGCTCTCAGCATATTTTGATGTCCAAAGCTTTTACATATTGTACAATTTGTTTCAATACAGTTATAGGTTACAGTAGAGCATTATTTCTACAGTGCACTTTCCAGGGACACCACGTTATTTGCATTTTTTTTATCTAGATGCACATTAATGTAACTCAACTCACCTTTCTTAAAGACTTAGTGTTAACATTCATGTAAATGTGCTACCAATTTGTGTTGTGATTTTGTTGTGCATGGCTGACAGCTAATAACAGGCAAGGTTAAAGTTCAAAAATAAAGCCACGCCTCCAATGGGAGTGCTCGTTAAATGAAGTTTCGGATGTTTTGTTATTTCTCCGCAACACTTATTGATTTATTTGGATGCTAACAGCAAGGAACGTTGAGCTTACTCTGCTAACACTAAAATTGAGCAATGTGATGGTATTTTTATGCTGCCTCTGATTTCAATCTATGCTGTATAAACATATTGTGTGAGGTCATCAAGGCGTTGTTACATGGTGGGAACTCCTCCATCCTCTGCTCCACCCCCCCATGCATCTGGCTCTGTACGATCAATCTGCATAAAAGCCTCTTCTATCATTCATCCCCAACTGCTGAGTTTCCTGCCCCTGTTTCGTCACCTTCCCACCGTAATACTCTTAATTTGGCCTCAGCGTACATGTAAATTACAGATATCAGATTGTCGACACAGTGTGCCGAACTTTATAACCACCCATGACAGATTGTGATGGGAAAATGTCGACCTGGAGACACCTACTGCAGCAGGTTCTACCATTTTGAAATCATTTCCAGGTTCATATTTATTTTTGTTTAATCAAGATCAAAATGAAGGCTGAGTTTATAGATGGGTGTGGACGAGCAAGGGCACCAAAATTAGGAGGGCAAAAAAAGATTACTTTTTGATAGAAAGTAAAGCTTTCAAATTAGCCTTAAAGTACCTGCAACCCAAAAGGCTCATAATCTGTTGTCAGATTCCACTCATTTTAAACAACACGGTCTATTGTTAAGACTTATTCTTAACTATGGCATAATAAATTGGATTGAATTGTGAAAGGAGAAAATCAATGGTGTTTAGTGCTTACAGTGTTTTGCCAATGTTAGTCTTTTGAAAGACCTTTAGACTGAACGGCTCGGTGGCTTCATTCATGTTCATAGAGAATAATACCTTTGTGATCCCTGGTTTTTCCTATTGCTGTCAATCTTGCAGTTTCCTAAACTTGACAGCAATTTAGTTAAAAGTAAGAAACACATAACATGTTGCAGGTGTGGCTTTAGAGAACTGGGTAAAAGAAAAATGGTTCACGGAGACTGATGAGCCCAAAATCATTCAACCTGTATTGTGTTTAATTTAGACAGAACTGCAGGGAAATCACAAATGTTCTCTGGGCCAACAGCGTCTCAGATTATAATTTCATTTTTTATTCGAGTCTTATCAAATATTTTTGATAATGTTTGAATACAGAAAGTTGCCCAACAGTGCAATTAAAGTCCAACATTTTCTTGACAACAAACTCACATTGGTTGCTTGGTAACTGCTGTAACAACAAGACCATGAGAGGCACTCTTCACTTGGCATAAGCTGTCATTTTATATTCATTTTTATTGTTTTTATGCAAGGAAAAACAATCAGCAGTCTTGATGTTTTCTTAATGTATAGTCAATCCGAGGAGCATACATAACATTTTACATATTTCAATGTTAAGATCTGCTGCTATCATCAGCAGCAAATTGTTCTCAGAACTCCTGTCAACATTATTTCCCAGCAGATGTGGAGGAGTTCTTGCTCCATGTATCTGGTATGATTCAAACATTGTTGCTGTCTGGCATTTATCAACTCCCCTTTAGCTAAGTGATTAATTGCTTTGGATAGGCCGTATCAATTCTTCTCAACAGTCAGTCCAACATGTGGTTTGAAAAAAACCAAATCATTGTTCGTTTTCACTCTTAGTTAAGCCCCTTACTTTTCAGATCCTATTTACTCGGAAAAATGCATGCAGACATTCTCCTGGAGAAAAAAGAATTAACTCCAACTGCTTTGGATCATAAATTGATAGAAAATAATCATACATATTGTGATACAGTACAGTATGCAGCTTACCTCATAAAAAATAAAGAATCAACATTTTACAATTATCTACTGAGTAACAGGGAGGCGTGTGGCGCAGTGAGTTAATGCGCTGATCTTCGAATCAGAGGATAGCAAGTTCGATTCCCACTGCAGTCAGCATGTCGTAGTGTCCCTGGGCAGGACACTTCACCCCAAATTGCTCCTGTGGGGATTGCCCACAGTATTGAGTATGTAAGTCGCTTTGGATAAAAGCGTCTAACAAGTAATGTAACTGAGAACTATGAATGACACAAGCGAGACGCAGCATTATCATTAGTGGAATTAATCATCAGGTTCATCAAAGTTAATTCACACCAACATTCACACTCATAAGCCACAATATTTGCAGCACAAAATGGGTTAATTTTTATATATACAGCCTATGGTTAATTTACACATACACCATTGTGAGGTGTTAAGTAACTCAATCAGGAAGTTCACATTGACAGCTAAAGTAGGCTTTAATCGAATATATGTTTATTTAATTAACTATCACATAATAGCTTATTTCTGCTGCTTTGCATTTGAAAATCCAGTTTAAATGAACTGGAATGCCTGTTTCCCATTGTGCCATTGTCTTTTGTTTAGGTTAGGGTTTCTTAGCAACAAAAGCAACACAGTTCATGAAACACCAAAGGTTTCGAGCTGCAGGATGTTTTCTGAGGTAAAGTGATTATTCAAATGTATTTTCTTCTAAATATATAATTACTTCAACCTGGTAGAACACAAAAACCAAAATTGTCTTTGGAGCAAATTAAATGTGAGTGTCTAGTTAGGTTTTAGTTTTCAGCACTAAAGACAGATTTAGACAAAACTTCGAGCTGTCCTTTCAAGATATGTCGATGGCACAGAGTGGGATGACCGGAGAAAGGAGTCAAACCAATCAGGTGTAATTTACTCCTGAATTCACCAAGATGCTGACAAAAAGCAGTCCGCACTTTGGTGCTTTGAGTCATCACTCATTCTTCTCCCGGCACAACCCTCATCCACACAGGCTCAGACATATTCAAGGTGAGAGTGTGTCTTATGATTTCTCTCTTCTTACAGCAATTTATTTGGAGGTTGAATCATGCTTTGCCATATGCTCCCCTCTTAGAGACAATGGATGAGTTTTCTCATTTGTGCAGAACGGACATCAGTTGGTGTTTTGAAAATGAATTGTTATTTGCCTGAGAAACCTGAATAAAGTCAGCAGATCGCTCCTGTTCCAATCTAGGTTCATCAAATTGGATAAAGGAAAGACAATTTACAATGTATAGGAACTGTGTTTATGTGTACATTATCATAATGCACAATTCAATTCAGCAATTATGTAGCATATTATGGTATTCTCCTGACACCTATTAGTAATCTGCTCGAATGAAGACTCGTTTGTTATTAAAGCTGCTTACTTTAGCATTTTTAGCAGTTGACATTTGCTTATAAGCACTAAACACAAAGCTAGGCTGAGTCATGAGTCATGGGAATATCATTAGTTTTAAAAATAATAAGTAGACTTTATGACAAATGTAATATTTGACCTGATGGTGATGCATAATGAAAGTTCACAAATATTACACTAACAACCAGAAATGTCGACCTGCTAGTGGCATAAAGGAACAAAGTCAGTAGGATTAATCATCAGGGCCCAGGAGTTCAAAACTTTTAATCTCAATCAGATCCGATCAGATTTTGAAATCCCATTTTTTGTGATCCTGGATCAGACAAATCGGACAAATGTTGTCCCTGGAGTTCAAAGCAATTCAGGATAGGATCCCCCTGATCCAGATTACGACTTTTCAAGATGACTAGATCCTGAATATCAGTGCTTTAATCCTACCAATCGCCATCTAGTGGATATGAAAAATAACACAAGGAAGACAAAAGACCACATTGCAGAGACATCTATTGTCCGCAATTACTTTTGAAAGGTGATGACAGATGATGGACTTTTTTTTTGTTGAAGACATTTTTAATTTAATCTAAATTACATTTGTGATTGACAATCTTTGTTGTGATACTTTTATGAGCATAAACATTTATGTCATCAACATTTGGTTGAAAACAAAATAGGCCACCACAAACGTGAGCAAAAAATGGAAAAATAAAATGTATTTCCAATGAAGGCTAAAAATTGTGTATTATTTCAGTTAACAAATGTTGCCATCTAATTTAAATTGAAACATATTTTAAAATAAATTGTACAGTACATTTTGCTCTGGTAATCCACTGGAAATCCACCCCTCTGGTGGGATCAGGATAATCCAGTTTGTTGATCCCAATCCTGTGTTGTCGGTTTGAACTATACCCGTTTTGAAGATTTGATCCAGATTAAAGCTTGGATTGGATTTCCTGATCTGATCGGATATCAAAGTGATCCTAATCCTGTTTTTTGGTTTTGAACTCCCCAAAATCCAAATCTGATTTGATCAGATAGGGATTACAAGTTTTGAACTCCTGGGCCCTGGTTACTATGGATTTCTGAACTGAATTTCAAGCCAGTCTATTCAATGCATTTTCAAATGTTTTACAAAAAAAAACCTAAAAAAGGAATTAATATAAGAGTGTAACAAAGTAATTAGAACTGATTTACCTGGAACTTTGAATGTAGATGTAGACATTGAGGCTCCATACTCTGATAAACCCACTGAACACACAGATAGACCAGCTGCTGAGACATACAATATCTCATCCCCTTTAAAAAGGGTATACAAAGGTGTTAAAGGTGATACATGTGTTGTTCCACTTCCCCCAATTAGCATTTTCCTTTGCTTTGCAATCCGATAACTGTGGTAACTCTCACCTCACCTATTTTATAAATATTCAAAAACACATTTATCAGAGCTAATAACAACTTAATTTTACATTAACAAGGTTGTCCTTATTCTGATTTGTCTGATGTTTAGGTTACTTACACTGTATATGAAATGCTGCATGGGCACTGTATAAAAACGTATCATATAGATAGTGATATGGTACATGAAAGAGTTGAGTGCATTATTTCCAGAGAGTGGGTTTAATCCCTGTGTAGTGGAGAATTAGAGATAACTCAGTGTTGGCACTAGTTTTGTGTCTATCACTAGGTTCACCCAGGTGTGTCAGCCAGAACACCACTTAAGGCCAAAGGTCCAGAATAGAGGAAATGAGGAGCTAAGATGAGGCTTGACTTCTTTACTTATTTAGGCAGACATACAGATATTTGTCTGTGTGTGGTTTTTCCTATAAGGGAAATAAACAAAATACAATCAATATAAGATAACTTATGCATACATAAATAATACACATAATATTGCCAAACCCTATAGAAATGATAATCTCGACAAGCTATAATACAGCATGTCTGCTTTCTCTTATAATTATAAACACTTTAACATATGTCAAACACTCTTTACCAGGGACACGCAGAGATTCAAAGCTACGGCCCGTCCACACAGCGGCGTGCGTTGACGCTTCCCCATTCACTTTGAATGGGGTGACGTCACTTTTAGCCGAAATGCATCGTGGGAAGCGACGTGGAGCGTAGCTGGCGTGGCTCGCTGCAAAAGTTGAGCAATGTTCAACTTTTGACGCCTCGGCGAGGCGTCAGCCAATCGAATCATATGCCAGTACAAGCTCTAGCCAATCAAACCGCTGCTTGTGTGTCAGGGGCGGGAGATTCATGTGATTGGTTGTTGGTCGAGTTTCAGACACGCCCGCCGGCAAGCGTCAGCGCACGCCGCTGTGTGGACGGGCCGTTAAGCTACTGCTAATGAGTAACGTTCCACTTTCGGTTGGCGGAAAGCAGCAGCCGATGCTCTTACAGTACGTCCACACAGCAGCTTTAGACGAATCTTCCACCGCTTCCAACGCTTCTCTGCCCATTGACTTTGAATGGGGATGACGTCACTTTGCCTCGCTTTTCGCCGAACAGCATTGTGGGGGAGCGAAGCGAAGATTTTCAGGATTTCCAGGATTCAAAAGTTGAGCAATGTTCAACTTTTGAAGCTGAGCTGGAAGCGTCAGCCAATCAAACACGTTTATGCACATCTGACAGTAGAAGTGCTAGCCAATCAAACCGCGTGTAAGCAGGGAGAACCAGACCGCAGTTCATTTCCTCATATTCCAAACGAGAAATTACGGTAGCAAATCACCCGGTTCTTTACGATCAGAACTATTAACGGGATACAAACCGGAGGAACCAGGCATGGAGGGAGGTGGCAGAGACAGTGGGTGAAACTGGTAGGTTTTGCCTGTTTGGGGAGTTTATATATATATAGTACATGACCATTGCATGTATGATATGTGTAATGTGTATTTGTAAAGCGCTTTGAGCATCTGGAAAAGCGCTATAATAAATGTAAGGAATTATTATTATTATTATATATATATATATATTGCTCGCATAAAATTCCCGGGTTTTTTTGCTTTGTATGTCGGGGGCGGGAGATTCATGTGATTGGTTGTTGGTCGCATTGCTCGCAAACAATCCCCAAGCTGTCAGACATGCCCAGCTCCAAGATTTTCAAGATTTTAAGCTGCTGTGTGGACGTACCGTTATTGTGAAACGCAACATACATGCTACTTTCGGTAGCCGAGTAGCGGAGCAATAAATGACCTGTAAACACATAATATCAATAACTATAACTTTGGGGCCTTTTCTACACCCTGAGGTCCTTATGTAGTCAAAACTCTCAGCAGTTGGGAGTTGCCTTTGACAGTCCCACACTTTTGAAGCACTTTACGTTATGTGTGTGAACTGTGAATATTGTGTCTCTCTCTTTCCCACAGGACTCAATGGTAGACCTGTTTGCATGGTGAGAGATGATTGGTTTGTCACCTCATCATTATTTCCACATCCACTTCTCAAAAGCCACGTCTTCAAGAAAGCCACTGGTCCATCACTTAATGTAGTCAGTAGTAACAAAATCAAATCAGGTATTTCACTCACACACGCCGCCTACATTTTCTCATTACTTTTCAAAAAGCTGGGCGGTGGTGGCGAAGTCGATAGACACTTGGAACTGCAACTGGAAGGTCACCAGTTCAAGTCCCGGCAAAACCAAGCGCTACAGAGGTGTCCCTGAGCAACGTACCGTTCCTATACACTGCTCCCCGGGCACCGTTCAAAAATGGCAGCACACTAACACTAGGATGGGTCAAATGCAGAGAAACAATTTCCCCACGGGGGGTTTAATAAAGTATATCAAAATCAAAGCTCTGCCTTCAAAGATTACAATTTAGCTCCAATAATTTCCCTCTTTTTTCACAGCACAATTTTCAGAGGCCTGGAGGGATGAACTTAAAGACCTTGCTGCAAAAGTCAGCTTGTCTTCCGAAGCAGGAAAAGACAAAAAGCCCGTACGTGTATTGCTGTTATTGTTGTAATCTGGCACCTCAACACTTTTGAACACACTGCGTGATTTCATCTTATTCAGAACATTATAATTTGTTTTCCATTTCAAGCAAGGCCATATTATAATTGGTCAAGCATTGGTATTTGATGTTTCCGGTGAAGAGCTTGGATGATTTTGAGGATGTATTGCAGGAGGAAGAATTTGTCCGCCGAAAGACCCAATATTCCGCTGAAACCGGGAGAATTGTCCCTCCATCCACTAACTCTTACCAACGCAGAACCCATTCCCAGCGCATGATGTATCCTCAGCCTCTCCATGATCAAGAACTCATGGTGAAATACTCCCTTGATGTTCTTCTTTGATGAAAAAAGTGTCATTAGGGGTAGTTTGGGGATAAAATGGGGCATAGCAATGTAATAATACTTTCCTCTGGGAGAAGTAGGGTTAGCCACAGATCAAAAGGAGGTATCCAAAACCATGGATAATAGTTATAGCCTTAGGCCAAGGTTGTTAGAAAATAGCTCCGAACACAGGCTTGTTACCTGGCTTGTGAGAAAATTACTAGTAATCACTTGAATATAAAATGATGTGGTTTGCAAAGTAATGCTGTGATAGTGCTACTGCTCTGTTTCAGGTGTTTGAGCTGCTCTGTCAGATCCTGCAGACAGACTCCCTGTCTTCGGTCCAGCAGTGGCTTCTGCTTGCAGGACAAAGAGGTACAAATGCTTAGTAGTCTGTACACTACAAGTAAATTGATCATATTTTACATATATTTTTTTAAAAGGTAAAATTAGCAGATTAGTAGATAAGGGCATGTCAACAGTGTGTAATGACGCACTCAGTTAATTAAGTTGTGGATCTACATGTGAATGTAATCTTAAAAAAGTGTATAATGTTTGTGAAGATAATCTTTGTCTTTGCCAATTATTACTGTATTTTAACTTAAAGGGGACCTATTATGCAAAATGCTTTTTTTAATGTCTTTTATACATAAATATGTGTCCCCGGTGTGTAAGGAGACTCACACAGTTTCAGAAAATACAACCCTCTCTCTTTTCCTGCTTACCCACATCTCTAAAAAAAAAAGAATAAGAAAACGGGGGTGCAAACGAGCAGATCTAGGATTTGGCTCGTAATTAGCCAAATGTGGCACACGTGACACGTCCCAACCTATCGTCTCCGTATAGTTCTAGCTGAATCCCCTCTCGCAGCTGTGTGTCTGTGTATTCAGCAGGATGTTTGTTTGTAGCCTTTATTTAACCAGGTGAAAGCCCCTTGAGATCAAAAGATCTCTTTTTCAAGGGTGACCTGCAGGACATTACACATGTAACATAAAAACAACAGAACAACAATAAGGATGACATACAACATAATGTACAGGGTACAGTTTACAAACTCTATTTACAGTGACAGGTACCATGAGTATCAAACAGCATGTCACCCAGCCGAGTTTTAAAATGATGCAGGGGAACCAAAGTGCTCAGTTTTAAACATGTTTACAGACTGTTCCAATTTAGTGGAGCTGCACAACTAAAAGCTTTCGTCCTAGCACTTAGCACATTTAATAAAACAACATCATGAGATCTCAGGCAATAAGTACTTTCAATTCGTCGAGAGATCAGAGAGCAGATATAAAAAGGGAGTTTACCCAACATGGCTTTATAGATGAACATGTACCAATGACTGAGCCTCCGTACAGTTAGTGAAGGCAGACCTGCCTTGGCATACAGGGTACAGTGATGAGTAAGTGCTTTACAGTTAGTAACAAATCTCAGGGCACTGTGATAGGCGGCATCTAACTTTTCCAGGCAATGGGCAGGTGCATTCATATACATCAAATCACCATATAGTCCAGCACAGGTAAAAAGGTCACAGTGACTAGCCTTTTCCTGGCTTCAAAAGAGAAACAGGACTTGTTTCTGAAAAAGAAACCTTGTCTAACCCTCAGCTTTTTAAGCAGATTAATGACCTAAAGTTTAAAAGTAAGACAATCATCAAGCCAGATACCTAGGTATTTATAACAGCTAACCACTTCAAGTACTTGTCCTTGCATAGTAACAATATCCAAAACAGGCTCTGGTGTCTTTTTAGCTTTTGAAAAGTCTGAATGTCTGCAGGAGGCACTTGTTATAGTACATATCATGGCACTGTTCTAGCAGTAAACACTTAAGAAAGAATGTGCTGTATCAGAAACAATGTGCGGCGTGTTTTGGGAGTAATATGGTCTGTTTTTACATTAGCAAGCATCGCTAACACTCAGAGCTAATGCTGCACTGGAGAGAATATGTGTAACGTAATGTCAGTAGACCCTGCGAGAGAGAAACGTTTGAGCTCCATACTGTTTCAGAAATAATGCTTGAAGTTGGTGGAAGTGGTTTGGAACATAATATGGCATTTAATCATGGCAGCGCTTAGCTGAGTTTCTCCCAGTAGAAAACTCTCGCTACAAAGGGGCGTGGCTAACAGCAGCTGTTCCATTTAAAGCTACAGTCACAGAATCAGCCTTTTTGGAACAGGGCTGGAATAGAGGGGTATGAGGCATGGCTATAATGGGTGATCTGTTTGGTATTTTAAGCAAAAAACTTCACTGACATGTTTTGTATAGGTTCAAATATAGCATAATAGGTCCACTTTAATTTGTATTCATGAGTTAACACAGTAAATTACATTAACCATAATAGAGTGTTTAATTGCTCTGCTGATGGAAGAGTCACTAAACCTCTCAATGGATATTTCCTGGCATTATGTGATGTGGCGTACCCTCAGAGAAGGACCTGGTGATGGGGATGATCAGGCAGGCTCTGGACGGAGTCGACCTCTCGGCCCACCCACAAAGGAGCTTCCAGCAGCTCCAGGCTTTTCATCCTGGTGCATCTCCGGTGGTGTACGGTCCATCGTGTGATCAGTCGTGGAGAAAACCTCAGAGAACGAGGTCAGGAGGATCTCAAAGGTTCTGGTGGTTATTTCTTTCAAAGCTCAGCATGTTTAACATTGTTTATTC
Source organism: Pseudochaenichthys georgianus (assembly GCF_902827115.2). Classification (NCBI taxonomy): domain Eukaryota; kingdom Metazoa; phylum Chordata; class Actinopteri; order Perciformes; family Channichthyidae; genus Pseudochaenichthys; species Pseudochaenichthys georgianus. The sequence goes on along the minus strand of NC_047521.1, from coordinate 16,561,122 downwards.
ACTTCCACAGCTCATACAGAAGGAACCAAACCTTCAGCGTGGAGAAACCAGGTGACTACTTTCTTATTCTTTTTCATAGGTTGTTGTGATTTATTGTACTGGAACATTTTCTTCTCTCTCTCCTATCCGCTGTAGTCTTCTTAATGCATGTGTCCTGCCATACAGTATGCTTCAACATTTAAATAAAGCTGAACCACCAACTGAGTTTGTGTGTGTCCTTGCATTAAATGACAGTTCTTTCTCTACTCTGATGCAACATAGACTCAGTGGCAGTCATCTTATAGGCACTGCAGGAGGTCCTGGAAGTCATCAAAGTCCTACTTTTTCAAATGTTCCTGTTTGAAAAGTGCAATTATCCTCCACTGAAATTATCTTTTGTGTCTTCCATGATTCGTACTTCTTAGAATATTTTATTTTTTAACAGAAGACTGTTAAGTATGCTATTTAAATACAATATTAAAGGAAATGCGCTTGACAATAATAGAAAACTGATTTTACAGTATTGCAACGTACAGTATTTGTATGTATTCTATACCCTTTTTCTTTTATTTCTAAAGAGAACAGATGTGGTTAATGAAAATACTGGCTTTGTGTGACTCTTGACTTAAATATTATTTTCCAGAGAGGATTGGAGAAGCAGAGGTCCTTGAAGTCCACGCTGAAACTCAAAATAATCTTCAAGATCCTCCACTTGAGCACACAGGGAGTGTTTAGTTTCCTGATTTTCACCGTACTAATAACTTAATTCTGGTTTCCTTATAATGAGTATTGATTGGTTTCTTTGTTTTTATGTTCATGGAAAAATATATAATAGGCTCTCATTTTTCATTTTTGCTCTGTTACTTGAAACCATGGACAATGTAATGAGTTCTCCAGATGTATTTTGTAATTTAATTATACAACATACTGTACAATAGGAAGGATAGTGTAACATAGTACTGTGGAGGATGTTTCATAATTGTATATCATCATCTGGTAATACTGAGAATAATTTTCAAGATCATCCACTTCAGAACGCAGTATAGTTTTTGTGTGAAAAAAGGAACACAATACACACATCGTTTCACCTTGGTCAGAGAAAGTCCTCTAAGTTCCTAAAATGCAACATACTTAGCACCAAATGGTGCTGTTGGCGGTTGGTGTATTAGCCAGCCTTACTAACTGCATTAAAACAAAAGAGTAAATAAATCACATGCGCAGTAATGCCAAAATGAGCCAGGGGTGTAAAGTTTGAGGGGGGGATATTTGGATCACACCATCAGAAAACTCTCCTGATGCTGTTCTCTGTCTTGTTTTGCTTTCCAAAATTACTGTAGCACCAACAAACCTTTCTACCATTTATATGTCATTTGTCATGGTTATGTTTTTTTGTGGATTATGTGGCTTGCTTGTGTGTGCCGTGGGCACATTATACACTGAACAAAAATATAAATGCAACACTTTTGTTTTTGCTCCCATTTATCATGAGATGAACTCAAAGATATAAAACATTTTCTATATACAGTACACAAAATAACCATTTCTCTCAAATATTTTTCACAAATCTGAAAAGATCTGTGATAGTGAGCACTTCTCCTTTGCCGAGATAATCCATCCCACCTCACAGGTGTGGCATATCACGATGCTGATTAAACAGCATGATTATTGCACAGGTGTGCCTTAGGCTGGCCACAATAAAAGGCCACTCTAAAAAGTTCAGTTTCATCACACAGCACAATGCCACAGATGTCGCAAGTTTTGAGGGAGCGTGCAATTGGCATGCTGACAGCAGGAATGTCCACCAGAGCTGTTGCCCGTGAATTGAATGTTCATTTCTCTACCATAAGCCGTCTCCAAAGGCGTTTCAGAGAATTTAGCAGTACATCCAACCGGCCTCACAACCGCAGACCACGTGTAACCACACCAGCCCAGGACCTCCACATCCAGCATGTTCACCTCCAAGATCGTCTGAGCCCAGCCACTCGGACAGCTGCTGCAACAATCGGTTTGCATAACCAAAGAATTTCTGCACAAACTGTCAGAAACCGTCTCAGGGAAGCTCATCTGCATGCTCGTCGTCCTCATCGGGGTCTCCACCTGACTCCGGTTCGTCGTCGTAACCGACCTGAGTGGGCAAATGCTCACATTCGATGGCGTCTGGCACGTTGGAGAGGTGTTCTCTTCACGGATTAATCCCGGTTTTCACTGTTCAGGGCAGATGGCAGACAGCGTGTGTGGCGTCGTGTGGGTGAGCGGTTTTCTGATGTCAATGTTGTGAATCAAGTGGCCCATGGTGGTGGTGGGGTTATGGTATGGGCAGGCTTATGTTATGGACCACGAACACAGGTGCATTTTATTGATGGCATTGTGAATGCACAGAGATACCGTGACGAGATCCTGAGGCCCATTGTTGTGCCATTCATCCACGACCATCACTTCATGTTGCAGCACGGCCCCATGTTGCAAGGATCTGTACACAATTCCTGGAGGCTGAAAACATCCCAGTTCTTGCATGGCCAGCATACTCACCGGACATGTCACCCATTGAGCATGTTTGGGATGCTCTGGATCGGCGTATACGACAGCGTGTTCCAGTTCCTGCCAATATCCAGCAACTTCGCACAGCCATTGAAGAGGAGTGGACCAACATTCCACAGGCCACAATCAACAACCTGATCAACTCTATGCGAAGGAGATGTATTGCATTGCGTGAGGCAAATGGTGGTCACACCAGATACTGACTGGTTTTCGGACCCCCCCAGACCCCCCCAAAAAAGCAAAACTGCACGTTTCAGAGTGGCCTTTAAGTGTTGCCTTTAATGCCACAGAAGCATTTGGTGTTATCTAATGGATGCATTTCCAGGATCGTGCCGCCTAGTGTTCTGATACATAGCTCAGATGTTGTGCTCAAAATGCAAATTATCACACAAATCATAATGAAGGCCTATTTTGGCAATGAAACAAGTCCTTGCCATGGCTCTTCCCTGGTGACTTCAGTTTGAGGCCTGGTCAGCATTGACGTCACAAATCCTTCTCACAAGGACACCTGTTGGCTCGGGGCGATAAGAGACAGCTGCAAGGCAGCATTGGGAAGAGAGGGCGGCACCGGGCTCTCTCCCAAATATTTTCCAGATCCAACAACTCGTCACACACACAGACCACACTCATATCATATGATGAGAGAGAGGTGGAGCCCCTAAAAAATGAGCGGGTGGAGTTGAAAGTATATAGTTGACTGAAGTCGGGCATATGGAAGATTCTCAGTTTACCAAGAAAAGGAATCAGTTCAGAGATGGGGAATTATTGAAATTAAATAAAAACATAAACCATAGTATCAGTAATTATAATCCACAAAGACATGGTAACTAGCAACGACTGTTGGATGGTTGAATGGAAAAATGGAAATAGGAATAATGAAATCATAAAGCCTTATTGTACCTAGAAATCATAAGATTCTTTACACAGAAATTGTTACTGGCATTACAAAAAATGATATGCTATGAGATGAATGAGTTAATAATGAATCAATGAATTTATGAAAAACTATACTGTCTGGGGTCATAATTCACACAGGTGCAGTGATGAGCCCCTACCATGTACTAGAGACAGTACAGATTAATTAATTAATTAATTATTGAACACATTCAATTAAATTACATTGTAACCAGCCTTTACTTTGAAAAAAAAAGAGTCAGGAATGAATGAACGGATACATTGAAACATATATCATTATAATAAAATTCAACTATAAAGCTGGGTCCAGTCATTATTATTCACGCAAAAATAATAGTCTCCGAACTCTATGAGCCACTTATGCAAATCACGCTGGCCTTACATTCCTGCATGAGAATATTGAATTCTGGCTTTTCACTCCACAAAATAAAAGGCATCAGAATAAGTCACGCTGGAGGATTAACCTCTCCCTCGATCACCCACTTATGTATGCGTCACATATGGCACAAATGTCTTGGTGGTGGAGCCTCAACGCTGTTTCTGGTTTAATTATACAATATTTGACATCCATTTATTACCATTTTGCCTGATTGGTGGGCAAGGACTTCCTTTGCTAATGAGCTACAGCTTGTTGTCCCTTTCATATAAACCTCATTCAAAATAATTTGGGTGTTCAGAGGATGATTATTAAAGATGACTCATCCGTTGAGAAATAATCATGCTGCCAAGGTTTTCCTATTTACTCTCACTTGCATGGCTTGTCACCTTCATGCCATTAGTGTATTGTGTTTATCCTACACAATGCTGGGAGGTGACAGGATTCTATTTTCATCTTTCTATAGAGATATGTTAATAGACTCCAGGTTTTAGCACTAAAACACTTAATTGTGCTCTCAAGCAGGCGGAAAACACATAACATTAGTCGGTGTCACACAACTACTTAGAAGTAATGACAACTTTGTATGAAAAATATTTGTTTATGTCCCTTGGTTATAGGCTTTCTGCAGAGATTACAGATTCAAAAGAAAATGAATAAAAACCCAGTAAAAGTGGTTTTGTTCATAAATAGGTGAAAAGATGTTTATAATGTTTTTTGGGGGAAAACTAATTGTTTTAGGTGTTATATTTTATTCCAATGACATGTCCATAACTTTATTTTTCAAAAAGGTAAAACATTTAACAGGATTTCCCAGATATGTTTTATAGGAAAAAATGGTTAAGTAACATGGAAAAATCTTTATTATGCACATTTAAAAGTAAGATGCCAAGAAGGTATTTTTCTCCCACATGGTTTAGGTTTTATAACGGTGATTCAAAATTCCCAAAACGGTTACTGATAGGTCTTCCTCCCTTTCCTTTAATACTGAGTTTTAGTAAATAAAACTCCTGTCAAGTGTGGCCTTCAAACAGATTTCAGACCAGGTCTTATCTTCTTCTCTGGCCCTTATCTCTGTGGGGAGACCTTCACGGGCCATATAAAGAGTCGACACACACACAGCTGCTTTGCTGTCACTGCCACAGACTGACACCATGCTGCCTGCTGTTGTAAAGCTCTGCTGTGGAATCTCCTACCCCCATCTGAGGAGTCTAGCAGGTTGTCACTCACAGTCATCTGATAAAAGATGTTTCTCTTTATATCATTTCACGCAAATACTGCATTCTGGGAAGGACAACTGAGCTTTTGTTTCTCTTAACTGTTCAATCCTGCAGGACTTCAACGCACAGCTGTGGCAGTGATAGGCAAGGAGCTCACACACCTGCAGAGATGGGGACGGGTCCAACCTCACATGAGCACACATGGTGGAATCAAGTATAATGGTAAGAAAAATACAAATAAAAAAAGTCAGTTCTATTATCAGTGTTCTCTTGAGATTGCTAAGAAGAATATTTTGCAGCGCCTGGACCCGAAGATGTAAAGCCTTTGAAAGAAGATCAAGACTTTTGTGTAAAACAAGGCCAAGAAGCAATGAGGAAAGCTCTCTGCATGCTGGAAGACACAAAAGGATGGAAGATCGAGTTTACAGAGGTAACATCCATCGGATTCAAGTTTTGTGTTTCTTCTCCACATCTAATACATGTGCATCATGTAACGATTGAATATGTCTGCTTGTTTTGTTGCTCCTTTGTAGAGCGAAGGAGAAGTTATTTGCAGCAAAGTAGTGGCGGGGGCCGGGAAGGTCTTCAGGCTGGAGGCGGTGCTGGAAGCCAGCGTGGAGGAGCTCTACGACCTCCTGTTTGTCAGAGTGGAGGAGATGCACCAGTGGAACCCGAGCATACAGCAGATCAAAGTGAGTCGCTGACATTAAATATTTGATCAACTGTGATAGTCAATAGTATATGCATTTTGTGATATGAGACTAGATATCGTCTTTCTATAATAACTGTTGGTTATTCATCTAAAAATGCATAGTGTGAATATTTTGTAAAGCACCAATGCTAAACTATGGAATATTGTCGCAATATCCAAGAGGCATTTGATCATAAATAGTGTGATATTTTATTGTCTCCATATTGCCTGCCCTACTGTGAAACTATGACCTAAAATACCATAACAGTATCATTTAAAGGTCACCTATTATGCAAAATCCACTTGTTCATGAATTCTATACATAAACATGTGTCCCCTGTGTAAAAGGATTCTCCATTTATATCAAAACCTGTCTGAAAATGAGCTGATCAGATTTTAGCCACTTTATGATGTCATAACGATTTTTTGGCGTGTGTAAACATTAGCCAATAACCAACCAAGGTAACCCCCCCCCCCACCTTATCGCCTGGATCTCCTCCTAGAGCACCATTGTGTTCTTTTTAACCAAATATCTCACAGAGGGAGTGGAGTAGCTCCTTATTTTCATCTAAAGTAAAAGACACAGAATCAGCACTTTTGAAACTGGGCTGAAACAGAGGGGGTTATGGGATGCTACAATGCATGATCTGTTTGGTATTTCGAGCCAAACACTTCAGAGACATGTTTTGTATATACTGTATCTGAGACCTAGAATATATTGATGTAAAACAGTATAATAGGGTACCTTTAAGCATCACAGGTTTGAAGATCTGTACCTAATTTAAAACGTTATCTGAAGGGCTTTTTTATAGACTACATTTCTATTTTCTAAGCCATAATTCTTTGGCTTTATGCTATATCTTTGCAAAAATAAAAGTATTCTAACAATACACACATCCCATTGTAATTGTTGCTGTCCACATAGTGTTTTGCAAACTAAATGTGATATTTGTGTCTCTTGTAGGTTCTGAAGCATGTTGGGCCTGAAACAATAATCACTCACGAGGTTTCAGCCGAGACAGCGGGAAATTGTATTGGCCAAAGGGATTTCCTGAGTGTCAGACACAGTCGCAAACAGAAGTCCAGCGTTTATCTTGGAGGAGCAGCGATTCAGCTGGCGTCCTTCCCACCTCAGGCAGGCTTTGTGAGGTAGGATCATACGCAGACAGGCACAACTCCGTTTCAGTTGGCATCAATCATTACATGTTGGAATTCACTCGAATGCGATTTAACTTTCTCCCATAATATACAGCATAGGAGTAGAGTAATCTCGGTCTTCCAGATGTCAGTAGAAAGCATAAAAATGTCTTCAACTCTACAGTAATAAACTAGCGTAGAGTTTTATTTGTTCTAACATTTACATTTGAGCTGGAATGCTCAGCACCACAAAAGGCAAATATTCAGATGGGGGTCAGAGGATTTTGATGAATGTGAGGGTAGAGGAATAGAACAAAAGGTGGAAAAAAGCAAATCTGTATATCCATTATATGTAAAGTACTCAGCTGAGTAAATGTTGCAGTTTTCACTATAAACAAGTGTAATTAATGCGGGCAGTTCTTTGAGGCTCGTACAGATGGCAACATGTAGCTTTGAGATAAATGCCTTATAGCTCACAAACACAATGCCACCATGGTAATGATTAGCGAGTAGAACAAGCATAAGCATTAGCATTTAACTGTAATGAGCACAACCGATTTAATTAATTTCTGTAATCCCATTATCTATAATAAACCATGTTTGAATACTAATGATTAGTGACTTTAACATCACTAGAAACACCAAGGCCAAAAAAACTCATTTTGAGTCGAGGAGGCGCTCCTAATTGAAAACAAAGAGTTATTGACTTTGTTTGCATGCTTACAGAGCTGAGGATGGACCAACCTGCATAATCATTCAGGCTTTGGGCGATGAAACAGGAAAAAGCCGCTTCACATGGCTTCTTAATATGGACGTCAAGGTAAATTCATATGTACTGCCTGTTCCATTGTAAGAGATCATTAGAAACTATATGCAGACTCAAGTACTTACAATATCCATTGACTGCAATAAGAGTGTTAATACATATTGCACAGATGGGAGTGCAACTGTGTATATTAACTTGAAGATGCTTTTTCCATTTCTTCCCATTGTTGCAAACAGTGCTGGTTCTAGACCAATTTTACCGGGGGGGCCAGGCTGGGGCCGGTTATTTCATGAGAGGGGCACAATAAAACCGGGTTAAAAAGACAAAGACAGTATAAAGTAAAGTAAAGTTTAGCTGTTGTGTGCGCGGCCGCGGTTACATAAACATAAAATACAGTAATTGTTTTTTTTTAATTTTTTTATTTAGAGTATTTGTTTACTTTAAGTGACAATTTAATTAAAAACATAAACAGTAAGGTAATGCACAGTTTAATCTCCACTGTACATCCAGGTCTCTGATTTGATTTAGTTCCAATAAATCGTAATATTGTAACCTTTTTTTATGGAGGGGGCCACAGGGGGGTCCCTGGTCAGTTTTTACGGGGCACCGGCCCCTGTTGGCCCGCCCTAGAACCGCCCCTGATTGCGAAGCTCCAGTACCAGCTGGCTAAACACTAAATATTCCATATTACACAGACAAATACAAACCCACTTACACACACTGTTCCAACTATTATCAATGTTGGTCAAGCCCTAATCTGAAGAACCAGCACCTTACCGTGGTAGAGAGGTTTGTGTGCCCTGATGAACCTGGGGGCTGTGTTGTCTGGAACCTTGTGTTCCTGGTAGGGTCTCCCATGGCAAATTGGTCTCATGATTGGTCTGTATGATCCTACCTCACAAAGCCTGCCTGAGGTGGGAAGGACGCCAGCCTCATGGCAAGGGGCCAGACTAAGATTGGTTCAAAAGACCTCATGAAAGAAACAAGAACAAGAAGTGAGGATACCCGGCCCGGAGGAAGCCCGGGGTCCCCTTCTGGAGCCAGGCCCAGAAGGAGGACTCGTCGGCGAGCGTCTGGTGGCCGGGCTTGCCACGGAGCCCGGCCGGGCCCAGCCCGAAAAGGCAACGTGGGCAACACCTCCGCTTCTCCGTCCCGCGGGCCCACCACCTACGGGAAACAGCGATGGGTGCGCTGCCAGAAGGGTGGCAGTGAAAGCGGAGGGTCTCGACGGACCAGACCCGGGCGACAGAAGCTGGCTTTGGGGACGTGGAACGTCACCTCTCTGGGGGGGAAGGAGCCGGAGCTTGTGCGGGAGGTGGAGCGTTACCAGTTGGATCAGGTTGGGCTCACCTCTACGCACATCGTCGGCTCTGGAACCTTACTTCTGGATAGGGGTTGGACTCTATTCTTCTCCGGAGTTGCTCAAGGTGTGAGGCGCCCGGCGGGTGTGGGGATACTCACAAGTCCCCGGTTAGGTGCTTCGTTGTTGGAGTTTACCCCAGTGGACGAGAGGGTCGCCTCCCTACGCCTGCGGGTTATGGGGGGGAAAACTCTGACTGTTGTGTGTGCTTATGCACCCAACAGCAGTTCAGAGTATACGGCCTTCTTGGAGACCCTGGAAAGAGTCCTGTATGGGGCTCCTGAAGGGGACTCTTTAATCTTGCTGGGAGACTTCAACGCACATGTGGGCAATGATGGAGACACTTGGAGGGGCGTGATTGGGAGGATTGGTCCAATGGGTCCATTTCAGTCCAATTGGGTATGGGCACGTCACTGTACCCAGGAAGAAAACAATGGAAAAAGAGAAATCTCCAACGAGGCGTTCTGGGGCAGCATAGACAGGTCTTTTCTGTGTTAGATTTTTACTCGCTACAGGGTTTACTTTGAGGGTTTGTGACTATGCATAAAAACCTTGATAACACACAAGGGGACGGGTAATAACCAGAAAAGCATGACATCGGACCTTTAACGTTTAATTCGACAATTGTAACATTCCAGATGTTATAGCCTACATTAGGTCTGTAAATATGTATTCGTAAAGTAGATTTGTTATCCTTAAAACAGTTAATTGACAAAATAACCCTAATGATGTCATCATCCTATACCTTATACAACATTTTAAAGTAACATCTCTCCATCTTCCGATTCAATTTTGACAATGTTTTTCTCTTAACTGTCTGTTTTGTGTCCTCAGACTTTATAGAAGTAAAACATGTCATCGATTGAAACCCAAAGTCCAGTAGCTTTTTTGAGGTGCCACTCAGTCTTAGCAGTTAGCTCTTGCTGTCTTACGAGTGACAACTAAGCTAACTCCATTCACATACAGATCCTTCCCTGTGGTTGAAAGCTTGGGGAAATGTTAGAAACAATATTTTACCTCTTTCATTCTTATGCATTACTTCTTTTTAATTATACTTTTTGACGTTACTGTTTTGTTTGTGGTAGCCTACTGCTTTGCTTTTCTTCTTAAAAGTGTGTGCTGACAACAACAAAATGTGTAATTGATTAATATTTGTAGCTGTCAATTATTCTCTGACAGTCAAAAAGTACAATTCAATGGTCTAACAATGGTTTATTTTGTTCTCAGGGCTGGCTGCCAAAGTCCATTGTCAATCAGGCTTTGCCCCGGGCACAGCTGGATTTCACCAGACACCTTCGCAGACGTCTCACAGCGAGGGCCACCCTGGGCTAGCTAAGCTTGTGTGACACCGCACTGCAGGAGCACTCCTATCACTCTCTGGTGGCGGTTGGGAGATGGAGGCACAGTGACAGCCTCCAGAGCATTACAGAAAGTAACTGGTGCCGCTGGCTTATAATAGGAAATAATGTCAGCGTGTGCCACTCAAACCTCAACATTTCCTGCTTAGGATTCATCCATTGTCTGTTGACACCGACTAACTGAATGAGTGCCTGCACTTGAATGGACAAAATTAATAAAGTGTTTTTTGCCTGATTCATTTTCATCCGCCACCTTGTACACATATTTGGAATACAACATTAATAGCAACGCTGAACGGCAGATGCCTCCTTTCAGACCAAGGAGACCTGTGTTCCGTAGCTTTTACAAACCTTTCTTAAGATAGTGCAGTAGTTCAAACTCTAAAGTAAAGCAAGGAACAGCTACAAAAAATATGTAGAAGAAAAGGGAAATGACAGGAATCTGAGTTCTTTCAAACAGGTTTTACTTTGTTCTCCATACCACTTAAAAATTCAATAAATATTAACATTTAAAGCTTTCATTCACGTACGTATATACAATAACTATACAATACACATAATGAAGTTATGAACTGCAATGCAGGAATGGTGTAGCAGTATGACCAACCACAGTCTGTAGACTTATTTTTACATATGCTTTCAACATACTTTATGGTCGATTCCTGGTTGCTTATTTCTTTTCATAACTTGAAATTTACACTATATACATTATTATCTGAAAAATATATCAGTTACAAAAAGATAACAATGAGTTTTTTAAAGCGTTAAGTGACTGACTCCCAAAGGCAGACCTGGGCATGCTACAGTGGGGTTGGCTTGCTGACAGTCATGATTTATTTTTTACCTGTGAAGATAATCACCAGTACGTTGGATTTGGGAACAAAACCATGAAAAAAAAGAGCACCGGGGACAGGAAGCCATGAGGCTCCCTGCCAGGAGAGATGGTTATTGAGTCTGGAGTGTGCCATAGGAATAATTATAGATGTAACAGGTGTCTTATTATAATCAGTTACATTTGAGCCATTATCAATTTATTTGCATCTGAATGATTTATTAAAAAAATGCCTGGCATCTATGAAAAGTTAGTTAGGTTTGTTAGCAACCTCATGGCGACGACAGGACTCCAGAAAGTCATGGCTGTTTGCCAAGGGTTAGTTGCCACATTTGCATAAGAGCATTTGTATTTAAAAAAAATGCAATATTAAAATGTGCTACAGCGACAGGAGCACGGAGTGTCTGCTGAAGACAGTGACACACGTTTCTGCTCTACAGTGTTGGATGGAGTTTTAGGAGCCACATGTTGTTCTAAACTGGGAAAGCTGTTTTTAAATTCAGGAGTCATTAAAAGGAAGATGCCAGCCATATTATTTGTCCAGAAAAATAAGTGTTGTTTTGTTTGATTATCTCATCCTTTAGCAATTCTTTTTAAACGCACTCCAGGAAATCACTACTACTACTGTTATGTTTTTTATGTAGCGGAATGGAATAAGATACACCTGCATTTTGCTGTTAATATTGAATCGTGGCAGACATTACTGAAGGGAAGTTCAGAACATTTGCAATTTAAATTCTTCCCCTGTCATCTGTTAAATTACTTTAGATTGAGTGTCTTGCAAATGATAATTCAATGACTTAATCGCATAGCAATGTATTAATTGATTATAATTTCACACTGGCATAGTCTATTATAATTTCAGTGGCACACTCTGTTCTTCACAGCTGACACGTGTACCTTCAAAACCCTGGCCTCTGACCTCTCCTCACATGTTCACAATACAAGTTCAATAGTAGTTCTAATGCACTTGAAAAAACAGGATTACACAACTGTACACAGATAAAAACATGAATGTAGCAATGCAGTCATCACATTTTGAACACTTCTTATAGTCGTTTTAGTTTACAGCACCTGACAACTTTTTTTTCCTTCTTTATTCATATTTGAAGCACAGAGGGTGAGTGGCGCTGCACACAGATCCCGCCAACGTGTTGATGAGGTAACCATCGCTGGTCTGGTCTATGTTCACTGGCGTAGGAGAAAAAAAACCTTTGTAAAAAAAAAAAGAAAGAAAATATCTGCAGCAAGACTGCAAGTCTATCAGATGCTGAGCTGATGTATGAGAGCGTCTCACTGAGCAGCATGTTCACAACATCGCTCACTGTTCATTTCTGAGCTGTCAGGGTTCTGTGACTCGAGTCCCTCTCGGATCCTAAAGCGTCCCTTCTTGACCTGGCAGCAACTGGGCCTAAAGTGCTGTTTGGACTGTGCTCTTTAGCGGCACCTCCACTGGAGTCTGCTGTGGGCCGTGTGGGCCCTGGAGGTAGAAGAGGCCCCGGGTCTGAGTCGCTGGAGGGTCCCCGGGGCGGAGCGGCACCTGTGGGCGGGGGGGCTTCAGAAGCTGCAGCGGTGGTTGGCACCGGGGGGGTCGAGCGAAACCGTCTGCCGACAGCTTTAGTGGTTTGCGGCGGGCTCTGGGTGGTGGCGGGCTGCGGAGCCTTGGGGGACGCAGGGTGAAAAGGAGCGGAGGTTTCAGGTTCAGCCGAGGCCACTGGGCTGTTTTGGCGGTCTGGAGAATGTGTGGCGAAGTGTTCTTTCTTGTTGCAAGACTCACAGCAAAGCTTATTATATCCAGGGATGGAACAATACCGAGCAAGAACCTCCATTTGACAGAAAATCGATTTGTCCCCCAGACACGGCTCATCTAGTGATTAGAGGGGAGAGGATATTACTGATATGAATGAAAGAAAATAAGATTTCAAAGTAGATTTCTTACTTTAGGATCACTTAAGTAAAAAGGGAGTTATCCATTTCTGAAAGAAATTACATATTGACTTACTTGAAGAGATTTTGTGGACTGGGTTCTCAGGAGCCCTTTGGTGTACTGCTTCATCTTTTATTGTGAAGTTTTCCATCGTTTCAACTGTGAGAGGAGACACTGGCTGACCTGGAGTGGGAGATGCGAAAAAATATTCTTAACAAAAAAGCAATCATGGAATCAAAGAGAAGCTCTTGACAATCTTCTGCTGAAAGGAGATGGAGACATCCATTTAGAAACGTATAATAAATATTGGATCTATTTACAACTCCACAGGGCACGATCTGTACTTCTTCTTTGTGTTTTTGACAAAGGAACATTGAAGAGAACTGACGGAGGGCATCAGTGCAGAAATGATATGAAAAATAAGTTGACATTTCTTAGAGTATAGACTGTTCCCATTAAGTATCTAAAAGCTTCTTTGTCTGTAACCTCTGAGCTTTCTGTCCCTTCATTTTTAAAGGAGCAGGGAACAAGGGTTATCCAGGGGGTGATACAAAGTGAAGAGTAGTTGACAAAAATAAACGTTTTCCATCATCTGCAGCTCAGCACTGTCCCCTATTATCTACTATGTTCATAAGCAATTCCTTGAATTTTATACAATTTTGTACCACTTTAGGTACCAATGAATTTAACTTCTGTTAGACAGCTATCATACTGAATAAATATTTACTGTGAATGTATGCAAAAATGTATGGCATATAGCTGTCTAACAGAAGTTAAATCAATTTCTGACTTATTCTGACAATGTACTTAACCCCAAATAAAAGAACCCAATAAAAAGAGTTGTTAAATAATAGTGAAGTCACGTTGTAATAACAATAATTCATCTCTCTCGAGTTTTCTTTTTGTGTTTTGCCAAAAGCCACTGTGTCAAGTGTCCTACTTGGGTTGCTGTATGTAGTTATCAAATATGGCGGACCATCTCGCACATGCACACTGCAGATAGGGCAGGGCGGCAGATCGGGTAGTGACAAGCATAATTTAGGCTCCTTCCTTTCTACAAGCTAGCATAACATTTCTGGTACCAATGGATCCTGAGGTTTTTTAGTTTATCTCATACCACAGGGTATATGCAGGAATCCTGAAGTCAAATGTAATGCATTTTAAGACCTTTAAGACCCTTTCCATACATTTTAAGACCTCATCACCACTTCGAGTTTTAACCGGTTACATTGGCGACACATTTAGTATATACAGTATTGATTGTCCTTCCTCCTTATCTTCCAACCATTTGGACGCAAACTTGCATTTCCTCAAAACGATGTTGTTTAGCAACCGGCGTAAACAGGCCTTCGCGCGCTATCAAGCAGAGAGCGTGCGATGTCCTGTTCAGATGACGTCAAATCGCTAAATTGATTACTTTTTAAGACCCCGCGGACACCCTGTACCAGTGTCTTCACTCTAGTATAACAACTTGTCGTTAGAATATATTTGAAACATTATTGATTTATCATACAGTTCCATCTAGAAAGATGTAATCCCTCACATAATGTTTGTATAGCTGGTGTAACAATGTTATTAAGACTAAATGTGCCTGACGCGGAATCATATGTGTTTCCGGTTATTCAGAAAGAGGCCATTTGCATTAATGATGAAAAGGAGATTACTATAACATGCACAGGCAGTTTGTCCAACAGAGTATGTATCACAGACAGGAAACTGGTAAATTGGTGAATCTTGTTGCCTGAGAACATTATGCGCGTCTCACCTGGACATGAATTGAGTTTGCAAATGAGGACGGTCTCCGGCTTCTCGCCCTCACATTCTCCAATGGTGTTGTCGCTGGCCTTGCAAACGACCTGCCTTTGCTGAATGCCTTCCCCACAGGTGACTGAACACTGTCACACCCAAACACACACACACACACACACACACACACACACACACACACACACACACACACACACACACACACACACACACACACACACACACACACACACACACACACACACACACACACACACACACACACACACACACACACACACACACACACACACACACACACACACACACACACACACACACACACACACACACACACACACACACACACACACACACACACACACACACACATGGAAAGATAGGAAACTGATTTACATTTGACTTGAGAAAATGATGCATGTGTCATGATTTAAATAGCTGACTAAGTTAAGAATGCCGTGATATTTTTCCGACAGGATGAGAGCAAGGACAACACCCTTGTGAGCGGAGATAATGATGCCGTTAAAACAACAGTTATATTCCTTTATTCATGTTCAGTCATTTTTGTCACTTTTTAATGTTATGCCAGAAACTGTATCCAGTTCGTTTATCCATATATATTTTAAGACTTGGCATAGGATCATGGTCAAAAAACTCTAGATTGCTTTTGTTTTTAGTTGCTATGCTGATGCAAGCTTTTAAAAAAGGAGTAATATAAATTCTACTGAGCTAACTGTATCCCTAGGTAAGTTAAACAAATGAATTACAAAGTGGAATTATTGCAACAAATCAAATCTCCCCCCAAAAATCAGCCCTTCATGCTTGAAATCAAATCGTAGCTTTTGTTGAATAATTATTATTTTGTGAGCTTTGATTTAGTAATGCTTGAAGTCACTTTGTCAACACTTTCCTTGCAACTAGACTAAGGTTGAACTTGCTCACCTGAGACCAGGCCCCTGTCCTCCACTGGGCGGGGCAGGTGGTGTGGTTGCAGGTCTTCCTGGTGTCCGGCCGGTCCTCGGTGCAGTGTTTGCTGTGGACCGCTCTGTTGGTGCCGTTGTGGAGCTCCTGCATGCACTGCACCGCCCTGGTCTGGTAGCCCAGCTTCCCGCAGGTCTTACTGCAGGGACTCCACTCTTCCACCACCCACCTGTCAGCACAGCAGGATCTTTTGAAAATCATCCAAGCAATTACATGTTCTCCCTATTTATATTTGTCAGAGTAACATTACTATTACCACGTTATTGCTGCACCAGCTATTCAAATATATAAGCATCTATAGCAGGTGGGCACTTACAAGGGCTGGCTGCACTCTTGGACGTTGCAGCGTTTTCGGATGGGTTTGGGCTTCTTGCTGGTCTCGCAAAGGTTTCGATGAACCAAACGACTGTCACTCTTCCTCCTGCATCCATATTTTGTGTACTGTATGCCTGAAGGATGGAAAAGTGTACAAAGTTAATCTATCAGCAAGGTGAGACATACATGAAGATAAGTTACCTACATACATCTGAAATCCAGATGTTTAACGTTCATCATCAAGTAATTATTATTTGCCTTATCGATTGATCATTTCAATATGTATTCCATATACTGTTTATTGTTTAATATGAAAGAAATACCCATTGCAAGTGCCTAAAGTTCTATTTGAATTTCTTTTGACTGTCCAAAAGAAACAAAAATAATTTTACATATAATGCATAAACAGAGAAATCTATAATTTTTCATCAATCCATTAATAAGATAATAAAATAAGATAAGATGTACTTCATGAATCCCAATTTGGACGATAACATGGTGAAAAAACCTCACGAACTCCAGAATTAACATTATGTTTTCTGTTTTCTGAACACACATACTCCAAATACACAGCTGTAATCACTTCATTTTCCACACAAGCTCTCACTGACCTCCCCCGCAGGGTTTGGAGCACTGAGACCAGCTCTTCAGTGCCCACTCATAGGTGTCCAGTTCAGCCAAGAGAACATTGTTGTTGGTGATAAGCGGTAACAGGTCCTCATGTATGATATACTTATACGTCAGGCTAATCTTGGTGTCTTCTTCCTGAGGAATGACCTGCAACAAAGTGAAGGACAGTTATTAGAAAAACAATTAAACTCAGGAAAAAGCTCAAGGGAAAAATAATGAGCGCGTTCCAGTCCCACTCACCAGCACTACGATGCCTTCATGCAGAGGACCAGTTGTTTTCACCGTCTCCTTCTCACCATCGAGGGAATACTCCCACTGTAAACCGTTTTCGATGAAGGTCTTTGTTTCCGCTTCTTCACTTTTTGAATTCAGTATAAAGATTCCAGTAACTTGATTCTTCACGGCTGTTGATGATGAGTGAAAGATAAAACGTGTGGTGAGAAAGAGAGGGTTCACATGGTGAAGTTATAGTTTCATTCGTTAGAAATCTCCACCATCAAACAGTAATTTGGGATCAATCTCTCCCCCGCAGAACAACTCTGAGATTTTCCCTTGAGCAGGGAACGTGTAAGTATGCATTTTGAGATGTTTGCCGCTGTGGTTAGCCAACAGTAATGTCTCCAAGTTGTGTGTCATCTCTAATTCCCATGAGCTAATAAAAGCCAGAGGAAAGGAGCAGAGGAGAGCGGAGAGAAAAGGGCTGAATGCCACGAGATCCTGACGCACCATCGTCGGCCATACAGAGAGCTATTGTAAATTGAAAGGTTGCAATTTCTCAACATTATGGAGTCTCATTTCTCACATTGCTTTGTACTCCAATATGCAATTACAGATAAAGCCTTCATGAAAGCCATTAGTGCAGCAGTGCAGCTGAAATCTAAAAGCTTGTCTTCCTTTTATTTCATTAGAATAGCACCTGTGATGAATACACAAATGTCTCTGATAATCTGTTGGAATGAATAATATAGAAAGCAGCTTCCTGGGAAAACAAATTGTAATTATATTTCTTTGTTCTTTGTATAAACACCTTTATTGGACTGAGCCTTTAGTTTAAAAAAAAAAGGTGCTGTTTTCCAAATATAATTTTTTAATGCATTTATTTGGACTAGTGAAAGAAAATGACAAAGATAGAAATCTTAAAATCTGAAGCTGTTCGTGTTTTTGCGTGTTTTGGGTGGAAAGGACCTTTATGTCCTTTTGTATAGAGTAAAGACATTGAACTCGCTGACCCTGCACTCTGGTCTGTAATGACATTGTACAGCCAGCCTCACCCTGACCCAGTAATAACAAACATGCGATGTGTTATCAAACACACACACACAATCACATACAGACAAATAAAAGAACCCTAGAACCTTGGAAAAACTTGGGTTTTATATTATTAAGTTCTTGTCACAAACCAATTGTGTTACTAAGAATCTGGTTTGGTGAAAAAGAACATACTCACCAACTATATGAGGGGAAGTTTCGTTTTCTTCGATAACAATGTGGCGAGCTCCCATTGGGATATCGAACATTTTCAGCATTCCTAATAAGACAAAGAGACACGGTTTAGCAGGGAGCCTAAAACAGTAGGCTCATTTTCTGTAATAGCAGCCAATTATTTCTGAATCAAGACTTGAAGCAGAACCTTTTGTTTCCTTGTTTAAAGACAGGCAAACACAGAGGATTGAGGAGATATGTTTCAGGCTACTGGATTGTTTTTTTCTGAATGTAAATGATGATAATTACCGTTCTTTTTGGGGGTCTTGGTGAGAGTCAGCTTCACGGTGCGACAGTGTGAGTTGTCCCCCTCACACACTCCACATTTGTCCTCTTGTTTGTAAGAGCCGACCTCCTTGTCGCAGCCTACATGCTACGAGGGGGAAAGGCGGAAGCAATCAAACAGGGGCAACACTTTCATGCAAACTGAGATATTCCATAGGGAAAATGATGCCATGTGCAAACGCTGTACGCATCTGTGTTTGGAGGTTTAAGATGATGGAAATTGGAAACACACCCAGACATAAGCGTGCCAAGCAGCAAAAATATAAGTCTCCACTTTATGTCCAAGGTGAATTCTGAGACAAAATAATGTCGGTGTGTTTGGAGCAGCATTTTAATCATAAAAAGACACTCTAGTAAAGGCAATAAGGGCAAGTTTAATATCTAAACTTTATTTATTATTTCATGCATTAGAGATCTGATCTTGGTCATAGAACATGTATAGAAGTCAGAACTGCATGTTTTATAAATTCATATTCATTTTATGGTTTTTACTAAGCATCTTAAACAATGTATTTTGCATTCATACAAATGTATTATAAGGCCTTTAATTTGCCACTAAGTTGGTGTGTGTCATTTGAGTTTCTACGTACCAGACACTCTCCTCGGGCACACACGCTGTAGGGCTCCGAGTAGCTGCAGCGGGTCCCATCATGCATCACCTGGTTCATGAACACCACCTCTCCGGTCTCCTTTGACTTGCAGCTGAGCTCACACTTACGGGCGTCTGAAAAGACAAAAACACAAACCTTGGTTGCTGCAAAAATCTTAAAGGTCACCTATCATACAAAATCCACTCCCCTGTCCCTCTGTGTAAAGAGATTCTGAAAGTTTCAGGAAAAAAGATTCGCTCACTTTTTGTCCTGATCCATTTATATAAAAACCTGTCTGAAAATGAGCTGATCGGATTTTGTCCACTTTATGATTATGATTTTTTGGCTTGGTGATTGGTTATCAATCACCAACCAAGGTAACCCCCCCCCCCCCCCATTATCACCTGAATCTCCTCCTAGAGCACCATTGTGTTCTTTTTAACCAAATATCTCTCAGAGGGGCGTGGCTCCTTATTTTCATCTAAAGCTGTGCTTCTCAAAGTGTGGTCCGCGAGCGCCCCCTAGTGGTCCGTGAGTGTATTGGTAAAATTTCACATTTGAAATAAATAAATACATTTAAGTTTTCCGCACTCTCGCAGGAATATCTCCGCAATGGAGCGAGCTTAAGTTTCCCTTTGATTGCATGATATAGCCCAGATAAACACCTTCATCACACATGTGACCACTTGTTTGTACCATTTTCAGGCGAGTTGTAAAAAACGATGTGTTTTTGGATATTTGTGGAGTTAGGTGGTCCGCGAGTGTTTTTGTATTGGTTAAGTGGTCCTTGGTATGAAAAAGTTTGAGAAACACTGATCTAAAGTAACAGACAGAGAATCAGCACTTTTGAAACAGGGCTGAAACAGAGGGGATTATGGGATGTACACAATACATTTCGAGACGAGTTTGTATATATCTGAGGCCTATAATATATTGATGAAAAACAGTATAATAGAGGACCTTTGAGACTCTGAGAAAGACATCAGCAGGACCTGAATCTAAATATGCGTGAGAGCAGTCCCTCCTGCAAATGTAATCTTTCCACTTGTTGTGGCTCTAAAGCAAACCTCCGAAAGAGAGAGAGCCAGCTCTGCTTCGCTCTGTACAGGCTTACCATCTGGGTGCTCGTACGGCAGCCAGGTGTGCTTGATGTTTTTGTGGTATTTGTTGCTCCTCTGGATGCACTGCCGAGCTCGGAAGTCTTCATAAGGGCCAGCACACTCCTCCATGTTGCACATCTTGTAGTCAAAAGCAGAACCGGGGCAATCTCGACCTCCATAGGCAGGCCTGATGGATGACAACAAGAAAATAAAGATGTTTTTCATCATGATGTGCCCAGAGATCCAAAGATTGTCCTTCCTGGTGTGAGTCCAGGAGGTTTGGCTGGATTTGAAAACTATGGGAGCTTTATGAGATGGAACAAATAGTATGTGCAAAACAGCTCCAAAGCAAAAATATATAAAAAGATAAATACCTGCAGTGACCCTTTCAATTAATTGAATATCTTTTTCTCTACTCATACGTCATACATCTTACAGTAATGATTACTTATTGTCCTTATGAGACATAATATTGATAATATTTTAACTGGACAAAACTTTAAAAAGTCAAACTGTATTATAATTCTACTCGAATGGTCAGTCAATCTGATACTGGTTATGAATAAACCATAGCAATCACAACTGTGTGTGGGAGCAATGCTACAGTTTGTACTGTGGTATTGTAATGTTGATCATACACCCCTAGCATAATGATTTCACAATTTCTGAACATCACTGGTTCTGAGGCCTATCCGTGCACATCTGCTAGGGGAAAGTTTAACAAAGTTGGTCTCGGACAAGCGAGTCTGCCTTATATTATGGTTGTTTTGAAACAGGAGACACATTTCTTAGTGTAAAACAGGTCTGCCGTGGCCTATTAAACAAACCAGGAACCTGCCGATCACAGTGAACTGAATAACTCACACTGAATGATTAAAAACGTTCATAATTTGTCTTTGATTCTAGTAAAAATCTAATCTAACTTTCCGTTATAATTATGCGCCCACGTACAGTCGACCATGGATAACAATGGTTAAGGCTGTATAATCAGTTGGAGTGAACTAAAACAAAGCTAAGATTTCATCAAGTATTAATATAAACACGAACAGGTTGGCATATATACAAAACAGTAGCGGACTGGTTTAACACTTTGAAGTAAAGTTTTTGTTTCAGCCAACTTAATCAAAGCCAGCGCTGGATCAAAAACTCCCTCTGCTCTCCAGCTCTGCATTCATACTTTAACAGCACGCCACCATCTGTTGGATGAACGTACCGGGAGCATATAAACTATTTGGCCCCCGAAAACGTAGCTGATTTCGTTTCAGTGCGTTCTCTTTTTCAGCAGAACTCACGGTGGGTTGTTGCATTGTCTGCTGCGGGAGCGGACTCCACCTCCACATGTCCTGGAGCAGAAACCGAAATCTGACCAGGAGCCCCAACTCCCGTCGTGGCCCTGAGGCTGCTGGCTGAACCTCCAGATGCAATGGCCCTTGAAGCACCACTAAGAATATCACAAAGACGGGAGAAAAGACAGCGTTCGAAAATAAAGACAGAAATGTCAAAAAAAAAGTCCAGACTAATCATCAGTGACATTTGAAACCATTTCAGTACTTCTCATTATTTCCCCTCTTCAGAGAGCTCCATTGTAGGGAAATAAAAGAATAATTGAAAGCTGATTTAGAGGTTTCTCACCTTTCCGGGGGCACACTCGGTTCCATCCACCGGAGGACCTTTTTTGGTTTTACAAAAGTACTGATTGTCGGGGTGACTGCACCACAATTGCTTGCAAGGATCGTAGGTTCGAAACTAAAGAACAGAGATTATGAGCTTCAGTTATTCTTATTGGAAATGTTTACAGACTCAGCCCTTGAACATTTCCATTGGTTTGAATAATTTAAAGAAATGAAAGGTTTTCATTCAAATAAAGGTCACCTAAATTGCAGACTGAGGTTACACAATTGTGATTCAGCCTATTCATGAGAGTATTGCAACATGTATATATTACAAACTGGGTGTCCGTGTTGACTTCCACTGAGAGGAAGTTTCCTGCCTTTCTATTGGAGCACAACTGTCTCTTAAATGTAAAACCTCAAAACAGTTAATGTGTCTATATAGTCGGTATTTGTATTGTAGTATCATACCATTATCTCTTGTAATGCATTCACAGCTTTTCTGGTCATGTAATAGACTTTCATGGGATTTCTGCTGATTAAAGGGGTACATAAATCAAAACAATCAATCAATAATTTAGGGATGACACAGGTATAAAGGACTTACAGCGGTGCACATTTTATAACCAACACCAAAATCAAAGCGGCACTGCTCGTCCATTGAATAATTTATTCCGGGGAGCTCAGGAAGCTTGGGCCACTTGTGTTTGAAGGGATCATCCAGCAGGCAGTCATATGAGCTGAAGACAAGACAAGAGCAACAGTGTCATATAGAGAGACCTTTGGAGAGATATGGAGTAAGTAAAACAAAAAAAACACAATTACATCAGGCTGCTTCACACATAAGCTGTGCAGCGTAAAAAGCAATTTGTGCAGTGAAGAAGTGATAGAGTGGGAGACACAGAACATACTGGATGTATCGATTGAGCTCCTGCTTGCTGCAACGTGACCAGTGATAGCGGTGGAACGCTGCTTGGACGAGTGGCGCCATAATGCTGCCCATACTGGTCTCATCAGCACAGCGATTCCCCTGTCCGTCATGCTCCATGCCGAGCCTAGTGGGGGAGGGGGGGGAGGTTTATTGTACAGCAAGGTTAAAGGGAACAGAACACCATACTAATTGAGTACAGATAGAAGTGGTATTGTCTGTCAGTTGGCCTCAATACTTTTCCACTGATCAGATATGTTCTTATCTAAAACCATGTATTTATACTGTATTCTCAAGTTTAGCAGCTGCATCAATATATTGTGCTTCGAGAAGTTCTGTAGATTTTGCAAAACGAACATAAGGTGAAAAGTGCAACAGTTGGTGAAAGAAATCCAAACCACATTACATTACATTACATTGCATTTAGCTGACGCTTTTATCCAAAGCGACTTACAGTAATGACATAATGTCAATTTTTTCAAGGTACATGATGAAGATTTTAATATATGATGTCTCTATTAGCTGCATAGAGTCCACCACTAACAGTTCTGTTGGTTGAATCCCTCGTAACATGCTGACATTTCCAAGGTCTTTTTGGGAGAAGGGGTGGGATGTGTAATTAATTAGGTAGATCATTTGTTTATATATCATTTGTACGTCATCATTTGTACGTCAATAATATTTTTGTTTATCAATTTGATATTGCTTAAGATGTATCATAATTCTCTTGTTTCATTTCATTATTTTTTGTATTATTGTTTTACACATTTAAAATAAATCAAATCAAATCAAAAAAATGAAAATTCAGCTTGAGCTCTGAACATTATGTTATAAGTTATTGATGCAGTGACACAGCCTGCTGAGGGGAAGCTGTTATTAAATGCCAACATAATAATTCATATTTTCTTCTTACTGGCAGTGACAAAGGAGGGAATCTGTTTTGTTCTTTGTACTGACCAATAACTAACATGATGTCTACAGGAGTTCATTAAATAACATCCTGTAATATGTCATGAATCATTCCTTGTGATCTGATTTCTCAGAGTTCACATAAATCATGTTGGTTAAATCGGCCAACTTCAAATAAGAATGCAATCAATATTGTCAAATGAATAACCATCTTTGCTTAATCAAACAACAACACCTGTATTGTAAATATCATATGCAGCATCTGACTACTAGATAGTGAGCAGTGTTGCAATCATCTTAGTAAAATGTGATGTACTGGTTTGCTTTTGGAAACCTGCCCATGGATCGGGATGATACAATGCTGTTTCATGCATAGAACTTCAAGTATTGAAAGTCATGTTTTTGTTATGTGATCCCTGATAAATGAATAAATAGGACACTCAATGCATCTGCAGAAATAAGTTATGATATTGTGTTTCTTTTGCTTAGTTTTTATTGTAGATTTCCTTCTTTTCTTCTTTGCTTCCTGACGTGTGTGGGTTCTTGTACTCGTTGTTATTATATATAAACCTCTGAAGTACTCTGACCTTATCGAAAGTTGATTTCGAGGAGAAAGAAAAAAGTTGTAGTAGACTAAATGCTCTATGTGTATGAAGCTGAATGCTTCTTCGTTATTTTCTTATGGATGTGAACCTTGGCTTGAAATGTCTCTAAAATCTATTGAGACGATCTTCAAGTACCTCAGAATATTTTTTTTTCTTTAGAATCTTTTTTATTGAAAGCAAGCATTAGAATATGCTTATTTTATTGGGAGAAAAACTATGTTTTTATGTGGAATGAAAGAGTTGTTTTGCTAGATTTATTAATTGAAGCGTAGAGTTTGTGCGATGATTTGATCCATGAAATATATGCCTCTTAATGGGAAACATTCCAAATGAAATACGATTATTCAGATGAACAGCTGCTCCGATATGGCTGCCTCTATGTGTTAATCTTACAGATAAAACATCCAACAGGCTGATGGAGGCAGTGGATTCCAAAGAAAGTACTCTAAATCAGCAAAGATTTCTCATTTAATTGCACCACATTGCATTTAAAAATCTTAGTCATCCTTTCTGGATAATAGGATTATTAAATATGGCATTTTTCTTTCATAAACGTATTTCTCTCTAAGGAAGAATACGGCTTTAATAAGCAAAGTGCCCCTCATAATATTAAAGAATTATCTTGATTTGAGCAAAACCGGCGTGATTAATCGGTCGTTGGTTATTTTTCAAGCTAATGACCATTCTCTCCTCATTATTTTAAGTCTATTTCAATATTTTGACATGTTTGGCTGAGACTAGCACTAATAAAGGTTACATTTAATTAGAAATACATTTTAATCAGATTGTTGTTCACATGCATCATAAAAAACGTTTTATTTCTTACTGTTTAGCATAGTAGTTATCATTTAAACGGAAGGAAAGGGGGGAAAATATGTGAATACAATCTGATTATTATGCTGATTCGTTTAGTTTATTTGCACATATACACTTTTGTAAAAGACAGTAAGAATTTAAGGACAAATTCGGGAGAGGTTAGAAACCAAAAAAGGTCCCCTATTATATATCAATAATCGTTTAAAAAATAAGAAGAATTATGATTAATAAGTCAAGTTACTTACTAAATTGCACTTTCTTTTGTTTGTTTGGTTTCTTTTAAAATGAAAATTAAATGTTTTAATCAAATCTTATGCTTTTGTAATGATTGGATCCCTTACCTTCCATAGGCCAATAACTTCACATTAAATTAATTATGTGGAGGACATTTTCCGTCTAATATTACAGTGAAGCTGACATTACATGTGCATTTCAACTGTGTCTCTCAGTAAGCCTGAGGGAAAAATTCAGTTCTCTAAAAGCACTGAACCACATCACCATTACAATGTTAATGTCATCCAGTTTTGTCAAAGTCACACAATCAATCACAGAGTTAGTCATTCACTGACAGGCTCAGCATGGAGTCCGTCCAATTTACCCCTGCAGCGGGTTGGATTTCTGCCCTGTTCCTCTGATTTATTGTCATTCAAGTCTGCCTGACACTTACTCAATGTTTGCTCGCACAGTTCACAGACATTAGCTAACAAGCCTTAGAGACTAATAAGGCTGCGGCCCCACGAGGACGAATTCGGTCGTTTGCGTTACTGTTTAGTGTCATATAGACCGTTCGGCCACACGAGGACGACCGAATATGGCACTAAACGACTGAGGAAACGACAACGGGTCCCAAGGTGGATAATAAGAGGAGATACAATCTGTGAAATGGACCAAAATATCAACATGAAGTACTTTTTGAGCACAGGCAGAAGCTGCTAATAAATCCAACTGAAGCTCCACCACTTGACAGACAGTGGATACACCCTACTGCTACCTTCAACTGAAGCCACAGAGCTGTAACTAAATACTGTGATGTAGTAATGGACTTCAAGAAATGGTCTGATACTTGTCAGGAGTGTGAGAATGGGGAAATCAATCAAATTCCTTGTTGGTCAATTGAAAGTTATCAGCACGTAGCTAGTTAGCTTAGCATAAAGAGTGGAAAAAGCTAGTCTGTCCACAATAAACTAAATCAGCCTGTACTTCTGAAGCACATTAGTCCGCATTAGCACAAGTAGTATCTTGTTTGATGAATCTAAAGTCCACAAATGATCATTGTGGGTTTTTTGGCAGTTATGTGATGATAAGTGGCTAGTAGTTGAAATGTGTTACCTTGTTCAGAGCAAGCCATAGCTGTTTTCTTCCTGTTTCCAGTTTATCTTTATTTATATATTTCCTATGTTTTGATTACACGAATCAAGTCACTATGGCAGTTCACATGGACAAGGCATTACTTCGAGCCTCCACCTGCTCAAGGCCCCTGTTTCGTTTTACTTCAGCTTGGGAATGAGTTATCAAATCATCTTTAATTTGGAACTTGACAGTTTGTAGATTATATTGTTGGCAATATGATCATTTGGAGTTACTGATAGTTGAAGCAGGGGCATTTCATGATTCAAGGAGACTCTTGTGCGCAAGACTGAACCAGAACTGAGGAAAGATTTAATCATGTTGAAGTCATGAATTGCATTTCATATGCAAACATGAATAATTTAGGTTTTCATTTAATTTATGGTGCAGTAGGACTACATTATATTGAAAGGTGTTTCCTATCATATCAGGAGGGGACAAAACAAAAGAAACATCACTCAACAAAATGTGGGAAAACACCACTTACTATCGCCCCAAGGCCTAATACTTAAACATATCATTTCTATAACAACAGAAAATGAGTATTATAGGCATAATAGAAATAGACTTCATGGCTTAACATATGGAATTGCATTAGACCAGGGGTGTGAAACTCAAGGCCCAAGAGCTTGCAAAGAATATAATAGGTTTATCATACGGTTACATGCAGCTTTACAGAAGCACGTTGCCCATAAACTACATGTTCCACAATGCATCTCATTTTGTGTCATGCACACTGAAGAGACTTGCAATTATTTGCCCTAGACTTCTACTTTCAGACATAGTTAATTATGAAGTTATTACCCTATTCGATAATAATCCAATGCAGAGGCAATAATGTAATATAATACATTATTTTATCTATATGATATATTTATATATATTTTATATAGTTACAACCGGCCCTTTGAGTGCAACAATAATGCTAATGTCGCCCGCGATGAAAGTATGGGATTAGTTTTGTATCATAAAGATAAAGCAACACTTTTTCAGAATAAAGCAAAACTATGAGTTTAAAAGAAGAAACAAACTGAGTCAAGCAAAATAAAATAAATTTCAAAAATAAAACTATAAGTTGCAAACAAATCATTTGTGTAATCATGTGAACTATAAGTCTTTTTTCTTTGTTTTAACATAGGTTTTTGTTTGCAGTTCTTGTTTCTTCTTTCTCAATGATCAGACTTTTGCTCTCGCTGCAGCTTTCTCTTTTGCGCTCCCTCATTTTTTGTTTGAGATTCTGACACAAACCTCCCAGGTGGGCGGGACTTTCAGGGGTGCGTCCCCATTGGCTACTCAGTTTTTGAGTGACAGCCCAGTCCTCCAGCGATTGTACAGTGCAGGCAGCTGCGGTGCGGTAGCTAGCTGAGCGTGGACAGAAGACCCCCAGAAGAACCAGCATTTCAATTATTATAATACTACAAGTGAAAATATATGTAAGTATTGATCATGTGTTGTTTGTGCTATACGTTCTGTTTCTTTATTGTGTTAAGTGAGAAGTAAATCTGTGATCCATAACAATGCAAACTAAGTAGCCTAACAGTTAGCTAGATAGCTAGCAGTGAGTGAGCATTCAGACACCGGCGCACACACTCAAACAGACTCGTGTGCCTGTCTCTACCAACAGCTTTTCATGATTCTGTTTAGATATGCAAGTATAAGCCATGATAGCTTATTTTATTAACACACTAATTTGATATGAAAATCAATGGAGGCTGAGTTAACTTTGTAGGAAAACCTACCGTCCATGAGCTGTGTTTTATTTGTTAACTTCATATTTTTCATTTCCTAACACATTTATTTTCCTCTCATATTAACAGTGTGGATCATTGAGACAGCGTGGCGTCCAGAGTCTCCTTATCCCGTTTTCCCACTTCCTCTGAGGGGACAGCACGGAGGGGGGGGCATGAAGAAAGAACTGCACCAGCTTCATCCACGCTAGCGTTACTGTTATCACTGGCTCAGTGTCATTTCATTTGACCAAATGTCTTTACATATACATTTAATAGATTGTATTATTGTCCACCTTTTTGTTTTATGTCCTTTTATTTAAAACATTTTTTGAGACTTCATCTTCTGGTTCAAATTTCAATAAATGTAATTTGTATAATCACTCTTTTGTCTTTATTCTACATGAAAATGTTAGAGATGCCATTCAAATCTGTTGATTATTCATATCTTCCTCAGGCTAGGAATAGTATGTCGAATTTTTACATTTTTCTCACAGGATATAGAATGAAACAACACCGGTTTTATCCATTGTGTATGAATGCTTCAGCTCTTCAGACCAACATAGTAAGATGTGAGCATGTTCCTAATTGTGTTGGTATGCAACCTAGGTCTGGTCTGTTTAATAAAGCAAATCTGCCACTTTTATATTGCAGAATTTGTTCAATTAAAGCAGTCTTTAATTGTTTGTCCTAAACATAGCAATATATGCTTTTTAAATGTAACATGTCTTTGAAAATTAATAGTATACAGTTTATATTGTGCATCACCTTTAGCTTAAAAATACATAGATGTGTTTTTTTAATCTATAAAATAAATAGACAGACACTTTATCAATCCCAAATTGGGAAATTATTTAACAGCAGCAGTGTTCAGGTATTAAAATATTTAAAGTTGGAATAAAGTATGAACTACACATCACAAGTATAATGCACTGCAATCCATAAAATAAGTCCAATATGTTCATGAAAACTCCCCAGGAGACACCGACACAAACGTGGCCGAGTGGACTCCGGAGTTTGCTGCATGAGTTGCACTGTATGATCTGTGGTGTAGTGGGCTGTCACTCAAAAGCTGAGTAGCCAATGGGGACACACCCCTGAAAGTCCCGCCCACCTGGGATGTTTGTGTCAAAATCTCAAACAAAAAATGAGGGAGCGCAAACGAGAGAGCTGCAGCGAGAGCAAAAGTCTGATCATTGAGAAAGAAGAAACAAGAACTGCAAACAAAAACCTATGTTAAAACAAAGAAAAAATACTTATAGTTTACATGATTACACAAATGATTTGTTTGCAACTTATAGTTTTATTTTTGAAATTGATTTTATTTTGCTTGACTTAGTTTTTTTTTCTTTTAAACTCATAGTTTTGCTTTATTCTGAGAAAGTGTTGCTTTATCTTTATGATACAAAACTAATCCCATAAAATTGAGCTTGACACCCCTGCATAACAGGCAATAGGTTTAAACATGCAGTTGAAGTACATACCTACGTACACAAGTTCATATGAATATTTGTACATTTAATAAGTCTAAGTTTAAGTTTAAGTCTAATAAATTTGGACAGCATATTGACTGGCTGATGCTAATGCTGACTGCGGTCAAGCCAGCCTCCACTCGGGAAAACCTAGTCAAGCCAGCCCGCACGTGATATTGCGGTGCGCGAATATCCTATGCATTATGGTAGAATCCTGGAAACACTGCCTTCAAAATAAAAGCACTTACTCGGTCAATAACATATACACCAAAATAACATACCAAACATATTAAATTAAGAAATATGTACTATATAATGTGATCAATAATTATTTAAAACAAACTACGTATAACTATCACATTATAAATGAGTGAATGTAAAACTTAAGGAGTTTGAAATATCTATTGTATGAGCTATCATCCCTCTGTGTTAAGATGAGAATAAATCAAAAACTGTTCAGCATCAAAGACTCATCTCACTCCAGGGTGATAGCAGGACACCCCATCTAGTAACTCAGAAAAAATCAGGACATTCTGATGTACAGTTTCAAAATAAAAGACCTTTGAAGTCTCATATATGAGCTATCATCCCTCTGTGTTTAGATGATAATAAAACAAAAACAGTCCAGTATCAAAGACTCATTTCACCCCAGGCTGGTAGCAGGACACCCCAAAGTAGGGTAGCTCATATATGAGACTTCAAAGGTCTTTTATTTTGAAACTCTACATCAGAATGTCCTGATTCTTTCTGAGTGACTAGATGGGGAGTCTTTGATACTGGACAGTTTTTGTTTTATTCACATCTAAAAACAGAGGGATGATAGCTCATACAATAGATATTTCAAAGGTCTTTTATTTTGAAACTCCTTAAGTTTTACATTCACTCATTTATAATGTGGTAGTTATACGTAGTTTGTTTTAAATAATTATTGATCACATTATATAGTACATATTTCTTAATTTAATATGTTTGGTATGTTATTTTGGGGTATATGTTATTGACCGAGTAAGTGCTTTTATTTTGAAGGCAGTGTTTCCAGGATTCGACCGTAATGCATAGGATATTCGCGCACCGCAATATCACGTGCGGACTGGCTTGACTAGGTTTTCCCGAGTGGAGGCTGGCTTGACCGCAGTTAATGCTGAGGCAAGCTGAGGCAGCTTTATTTTCATCAAACAACAGCGTCCTTAAAGGGCTCCACCTTTGATTACAGACTACCATGCATATCTACCGCCATAATTGGACGCAGTTAGAGCAGCGAGACCCTTCTGGTCCTTTCATCCTTATTCCATTACTCACACATGGCCGGTTTCGTGAGCAACCACAAAGGCGGAGGAGAAGCCGTCCTCGTGGTTCAGAGTGCAGCTCCTCAGTGGGTGGCACATCCCTGTCACTGGAGCGTAACCTGGGCAACAGAAAAGACCACACAGCCCTAATAATCAAGTACCAGGATGACGGTTGTGACATTCTCGTGGAGTGTTTTTAATCATGGTGGAAGATTGGAGCTATGTGAGATCTATGTGATCGCAGGCACTGTGATGGTTTTAATCGTTCTTTGGTACATACACAACAAATAAATGTCAAGAGGCTGTGATGATGGCTTTGAATGCGTCTTTCAATGGTAAACCCACTTGTCTATTAAGTTGGACTGCTTTAATCTGATACAAAAGGTTTTGTTAAGGCTTTTTCTACAAGCTCTCAAACTAAAGTTGAACTAAAGTGAGTCTCTAATGAGGTAGCTGTAACATGTGAAGTTATACAGAGTGAAGGATTATGGCAGTAAGTCAAGATGCCATTCAATTATTATAAAATACTTCTTTATAAAGAATGTACCCTTAGACTCCAATAGGGCTGTGACGGATGTGAAGCTTCTGTCTGACAGCTTTTAGGATGAACACCTTCCCACTGTGCATTAAAAAAATCCCCAAGTAAACAGCAAGCTCAGAAGCCTGTCATCATTGCAGCTGGCATCCAGCCCCGCATCACAACTTTTCTTTCACACAGTTCACGAAACTTTTAAGCAAAGCACAAACATTAAACATGACCCGATCAAGAGGTGTGCAGCGATTCAGCTCAGCATTTTGGTTTGGTTCAGAAGCACCCTTGTTCTGGCCTCCTTTTGGCGGCTTTACAGATCATTTTCATGCTTTCTGACCGTCTGAAGACCTTTTTTTGGCATGCAGGTAAAAAGCAGAAATTCAGCAGACAGACAGCCAGCGATGAACAGTCTTAAAAAGCATCAGGATATTTTGATGGTGTTGAAAAAGAGAAATGTTTGCAGCTGGTCAGCCATAGCAGAGCTTTTCTTTTGTTGCTACAGTGTGATATGATGATGTTTATGAAGGCCAGTTTCTGATCCAGCTGCTTTTTTCTAAATGACAACAACATAGGCATATTTGATGCTGCAATGAAGCAAAACATGAAAGCAGTGTGGACCTTTATCTGAAAGGCAGATAAAAGAAACTCAATACAATGCAGAATGGGTTCCCATCAAGGGAGGCTTTGCACATTGAAGCGTTAAGGTGCAGCAGCAACAGCTAGGGGTCAAAAATGTGTTTCTACTGCTGATGTCATGAGTGAGGAGAGAGGTGCTCTCTGTCATCTGGTTGATAAACTACTAAAGCAACTGATGGGCAATTAAGTCCTTGGCAAAGAGAGCATTTCAAAAACACTTGACGTCATTCACAAGAATTGATCACAGTGTATTATCTGTGTACAAACCTTTATTCAGTTTATTTGCTTTGCAGCTTCTCCACAAACTGAACAGATTTCTCTTCTCCTTATCCCAAAGCCACAATGTCAGTATTTGGATATAGAATCTATCATCTTACAGCTAAACTTTGACAAGACAGTGTGATGTCTGCTCGTGACCCTGAGACACAGCGTCGGACCCAGCCCAACACAGCGCAAGGTGCCATAGAAACCGCGCTTGTTATGAACATAACACAACAGCAGCTATGGCAACATCTGGAGGTGTGACAAGCAAACCAGGTAGCCTTAGGTTATCCTCTAAACATGACACGTGTGCTTTAAAAGTTAAAAATACACACAGGTCAATGCTAAATATTGAACTTGAGCACAGAGGATGTTTGTTCATTCGGGACCAAGATTCTCTGGCAGTTTTGCTGCTCGCTTCAAATATTGTTTTGAAGGGCTGAAAAGAAGAAATACAGCATGAGACAAACGCTGAACATGTATGTTAAGAAACTCCTCCAAACGATTGCATACATGGGGTATTAGGAGTAAGTAGAGATGAGTTCACACTGAACTTCACACAACTAAATATAAAAAAACAGTTAGTTTACATAAATCAGAAATTAACAATCATTTCTGTTTTTCTCTACATGCCAAAAAAAACCTTCTTGAAGAAAATCAATCTCAATTGTTCATATCCAGGGTGGCATCAATGTCAAGGTCAGCAAGGTGTTGGAAAGATAATGAGTATTTATTTTCCTGCGAGCTTGCCCTAAGCAGAGTTGGGTTTTTGACCTTATCTGCAGCCTTCGCGTCTATGTTTCCTTTGACCTTACCTGGGCAAGACTTGAAGCCAACCCCTTTTGTGAATGGAAGCAGATATCAGCACTCAGTCTGCACAGTCCTCGATCGAGAAAAATACAGTACCTTGCATACCTGCGGGACCAAAATCTTGCCTTGTGAGGAAGATGGCGTGGTCGTGGTACTCGTCGTCGTCAGGGTCCCGGCGCTGCTGCGTGTTGGCCCACCGACAAACCTGCTCCAGGCTGCGGGATGGGTTGCCACGCTCAATCAGGCTTATAGACTGCAAGAAATACAAAGAGCAGGAACAAAGTTTTACCACTCCAACATTTGTTCGGATGTGCATGTACTTTTACTTTGAATATGATGAAAGGTTACCCCATGCTACTTCTCAGGTACTCTTAACCGTGACAAAAGATCAGACTCAAAGCAAAAGCTGGGGCAATAGTTCACAGACTGCAGGTTTTTACGTTGGGATTATAGGTATTACTTCTAATGAAAGCTTGTGTTTAATTAGTCATGACGTTTGTTATATGAGAAAATGTGTTGGCTCAATTATTTCATATAATTACTGTCAGTATAACATATTTTTCAGCTCAATGTCACTCCTTTCTACCCATTGTAGAATAATACACAGTTTTAAGAGTTATAAAAAAATGTCCATCTTTTGTGATACTGCGAAGCAACATAGGAGGTGAAATAGGGTCCACATTTATCTTCCTAATGGACATGGAGAGATAGTAATGTTTTTACTCGGCAGGAAATATCTCAAATAGCGCAGAAAATACATTGGGAACATAAAAACAGCCATCTGTAGCATTGAAGAACGACTGCAGGCGGATGATTTCCAAGTGGAAACTGCTGTTGGAAACTGAAATAGCATAAAATGTGGAAATAGTTTTCTATGTTCTGAAGATGCAGCCAAATTAAAAACAAGTCAAGGATAAAATAGTGTGACAACAACAGAGCTTATACCAGAGGGTAGGTCCAGCAAAACATGTGTCTTTCTTCTGCCATTGTGACACATTCAACACATTGAGTTCATCTAATTGGTGCTGTGTAAACAATATCTCTGCTTTGGCAACCAGACAAGATAACTAATATGAAAAATACCAAATCTCCAGGCAGTCGTTCAGTAATGTGGATTAAAATGCACGACAGGATATAAACTCACTGGAGTCACGCTGCTCAAAATTTATTTTCCATCTTGACTCCTTACTATATTTATGCATCCAGCCTACAACCCAATATGTAAAAGGTTTCATACAATAGCAACAGACAAATAAATCCATTCATATGGATACATTTGTTTGTTTATCTTTGTAACTTCTATGTAAAACCCATTCTCTACGTGCATCTACATACCAAAAATGAATTCGAAAATACTGCTTTATAGCTCTTCTGTTGTCAAAACAGCCAGCATCTAATTAATATTTAATTACAGTAATAAAAGCCAGATGTGACTTCTCAACATGTGTGTGCTCTCAGCTCTGCATCTATTATTACAAACACATAATATCATGGATCTCATTCAGATCCCTCCTGGCTAATTTGCAATATACAGTGCTGAGCAGTGGCTCTAACCCTAATCCTAACCCTAATTTAACTTTGGCGCTGAGTTGAAATGTGTTTACATGTTTTTTTGCATCCCCTTCAGTGTTTGACGCAATTGCTGTTGTGTTATTCACAAGTGTTCATCTGTCAATCAAACAGTGGCCCGAGGCACAATCAGATCATACGCTGCTAAGAGCCCCAAACCAGCCAGAGGGCCCCAAAATAAATCCAAAATGTGATCTTACACTTTTTTCTGTCTCTCTTTTTTTTCTTTCGGTGTCAAATTTGAACTATGACCAGATAGACTCCCCTAATTATGTTAGGGCTCTCAATTTCACATTTTTTTGGTAGAGAGCTATGACAGATAAAATAACTGCATTAACAAGCACACAAAAAACAGAGAGACCAGCTTTTGCAGTACCCAAAGTAACTGGTCACTATAAATCCACTATAAATCCAAATTTGAGCAGCAGCACACACACATTCAAAACAGAGAAACAGCTATGTTGGTTAGCTTAGCTTGGCAAAACACTTGAAATATGGGGAAATAGTTAGCCTGGCTCCAATTAACAGTAAACAAAACGGCCTACCAGCAACCCTAAAGCTAACTAATTAATACGTTGTAGCCATATTAGCCTTTGGAGATTCAAGCTAGCTATTTTAACTCCATTTATTAGTTGTTGTGTTAAGCTAAGCTAACCGCCTGCTGGCTCCAACTACACACCTGCTGTACATACATGAGAGTGGCATTGATCTTCTTATGTAACTCTGGGCAAAAAGGCAAAACTGTTTATTTTTGGTTATAAGAAATAAACATGACCTCAATGTATTAAGCCATCTTTTGTCACAGAAAGAAGATAAAGTGTCTGGCATTATGAAGCCATTGAATAGAGACAGATGGGAAGAGTATGGGAAGGTAGACTATTTCATGTGATGTTTCTGTAAGTTGTTAATAACCTACTGGGAATGTACATTTATGATTGATGTGTGATGTAGCTCACCTGTCGGTACCCGACCATTATCATGCGAACAAGAACAACATTGATGTCGGTTCCCAAAGATTCATCATGGTAGATTTCATCAACCTGAAAGAAAAGAGACATGTTCTGTCACTGACCTGAGGGATAAGGTGACCAATAACAATTAAGAGCCTGCAGACCATTTACAGGCCATTTTGGTTCATCGTTAGTTTTTGACATTTGTAAAAGGACTGAAGAAGAAAATTATGGGGGCAAATCAAAGGCATCAACTGGCATCAAAAGGTTGGAAATAAATAGTGTTGTCAAATATCTGTCGACGGATATTACCAAACTGCACACAGTGAGCCCATGTGGCTCGGATACTGTGTGTGCTTTATACCAGGCGTAATCAAAAGCACACAGAAGAACAAGTCACGCCCTTTGTAGTCTGTGCTGCATGGATGAATTAAGTCTTCATCAGAAACACAGTACAAAGATAACTGATTCACCTCTCTTTGGGAAGTCAGACATTTTGTATCAGATATCTGCTTAGTGGCAAGTAAAAACACACTTGATGCTTACAGTATAAGTTGCCTTTTCTAAACATTTAGTTTCTGAGGTAAAGCATCCATCATCAGCCTATTCAAACAAAGAAGATGTTTTTTCCCTCTCTTACTACAAAATTGGCATCATGATGACATCAATTAAAACATTGACAACCATCCAATAAAACCAGTGTTGTTATGCAGTGGCAAAGAAGCCTGACCTTGAAATGTGTCGACTGCTATATGGCTTTTATAATAATGCTGTGGAATGTAATATTTAACCCAGGGCTAAGCTAGGATCCCATTCAAGTCTAATTTCCTTTTGAGTGTGTTTTCGCCAAATGTCGTCACTCATCCAGGGCCCTAGTCAATCAACTGCTTCGCTTTGCGGTTTATAAATAAAGTTAAGAGGAAAATAAAGAGTGCATTTTCAAAAGTCATTTAGTTGGTTATGGATTGTAATTAACAAACCAGGCGATTCTTAGGGGGTAAACATGGAGTCATTTAGCTTCACAAAGCACCCACACATTTCTCAACTGAACTTGTTACTAAGAGGAAACACATGTTTACGACGGGTATTTTAAGGCACGTGGATCAACACTGCCTATGACACACTCATAAATAAAAATGATATGTTATGTTACAACCTCGAAAAATAGTTCATTCAAAATCTGTGTATAATTTATCATATTGTTCATCATGTGTGCAATATGCAGGGCACAAAATAAAGTGTAATTGCTCTCATCTTTAAGGACATACCAAACATTTTCGATTTTTTTTTTCCCCTGGCCAGCAGGAGATCAGCTATTTTTAATTTCATGTGATTTTCATTTTACACACATGCCTGAGGACTAAAGACTCTCAAAACGTTTCTGCCATGTTGTGAATTAAACTGTTTTGCTTTAATTTCTCAATTGGGCTTCCGAGTGACACATAACCACTTTTAGCCTGTAATGCATTTGTGATGCTTTTGTTATGCCTGATAACATAACTGTACCACCAGGTAGCTCAGTGGTTTACCGCTGCCGAGTAAGACGGTTTTCCAATCCCAAACTGGCAGAACATTTCAAGCAATGTCCACCCCTCTGTTTTCCCCTCTAATAAAGGCCCTCTCGCCTATAAATACCTTTAAAAAACCTGTGAACTTTGCAATTAAGTCGAAAACATTAGCTGAAATATAGCAGCATGGAACATCAATTATTAGTATCATAAGTTACACAATGGCTTTTCAAAATATCTGAACTAAAAATCTCAACAATTTTCTAGGGCTTTAATTAGAATCAGCTCTTCTGTGGATCTGCATCCTCCTACAAAAACATAAAACATAACTTTCCCAGATGCTAGCCTCACTGAGAACTTTAATAGGCAATCATTTTAGTGAAACAAACTTTTTTTCTTATTGATGTAGTTGTAAAAAGGTACACTGAGAGATTTGAGAACTAAAAAACAAAGGAATGAATCCCCCCCCTGGAGCCCAAGACTCATCTTTGGAAGTGTGTGTAAGTTTTAATATGGCTTTATAAAATAGAAGAAAAACACCACGCCTGTTTCCCCCAGTGCTTTGTGTCTCATCCATCTGTCCACTTCTGATCTTAACTTTTTACAACCAAAATCCTTCTGAGATCACTGAGTCATGTCCTTTCTGTCAGTGTCTTTCTTTTGGTTTGGTCCATGACAGGCATCTATCCATCTCCTTCTTAAGCAAGCTTTCCCTGGATACCACCATATCTCTTCAGAAACTGTTAAAAATATTATTATATCTTTCCGGTTTTCACCAACAGAGTTAGCCCCAACCTTATGAGAACAGCTCGTGGTTGTCACACGAGAATTATGTCACTGGGTTTAAAAGCAGGCTTTGATACCCTGAGGCCATTTTACTTAAGAGATGAAGTGTGCATAAATGGAACTGCCTAAAATGTATTTCCATTCATTTTATTCAAGATGGTTTGAAACAAAATGTTTTAATAAAGAATTTAAACCTAAATGTTTTAACAAAAAGTTATTGTTGTCATCCTTCTTTTAATGCGAGACAGGCAAAAACATCGTTTTTCAAGTAGGCCTACTGGTCAATTTTGAGATGTTGTGCTATTTTGATTCTATAACATGTTTTCAGGCTTTTGGAAGGAAAACGTACAAAATACACATTTAAGTGTTTATTTTACTATAGTTTGTCTATTTGCGTCTGTAGATTTCTCCTAAATTCACCAAAAGTTAGCATTCTAACGTAACATAAAGTACCGTGACCGCTGTGTGCACCATGTCAACAGAGATATCGTTAGAAAGCTGTCTCTCTCCTGCACAATCTCATCGGATCCAAATATGGTCAATTCCTTTGTATCAGCAACCAATCGTGAAAGCACAAAGGGGTCTTAAACCAAGAAACAAAATCTCATTGGCTGGTGTCAATTTCTGACAACGTGATTCGTTCAGATGCGTCACGTGGTGTGCTAAAACACTTCATGGTTAGCTTTCCGCTAGAAATTGAAATCTCAAAATGGCAAAAGAACGGCGAAAAAAACGTTCACAGAGAAGACGACAACAATTGTCACTTGCACGAAGCAAGGTTATACAAAAAACAAATGACCCCGAACATGAAATACCTTCACGGAGTGCGTTGATGCGCAAGCTGTCATCCAAAGAACAGGAGGGTTTAGCTAGTGCCTCATTGCAATCTTTAAAGGTTGTTTTCTCAAAATGAGTTTTTTCTCCTAGTCTGAGTTCGAAATTTCAACTTCAGTAGCACGTACATACACCAAACCTTCCAGTTAAATTCCTTTCAATATTATGAAGGGTTTTACTGAAGGGTTTGTTCATATATCATTCATAGCCTGAATTATGCAACATTGTATTCTTTCACACACAGTGACATCACGAGCTACCCACAATGCAACGCGCGCCATATATATATATATATATTATATATATATAAATACGCCATTTTCCTGGAGGTGCAAATATAAACAGCTAGCTAACGTAGCCAGGCAGAGCGCACTAGGTTTTTTTTCTGAATTAACGACCGAAGAAATCGCTGCATGTCTTCGGATTACATCTCTGGACTTGAGGGGTGTGCTCTAGGTCGTTACCAGCGTAAACTAGAGCTGTGTGGGTTGTCGGATTGCCCTTACAGACTGCCTGCAGATGTATGGAAAAACTACCCTCGAAAGTGGCCTTCGTCGATTTTGGCTGCATCTACGTCTAATTTCTGGAAACACCAGGTGAATACCCCACTTGTCACAATAATATTATCATGCCATTGCATATATGTGGTATTTTAGAGTTGACTAGATATTGATTAAGGCAATAGACTATGATATTCTGCTTGCACCTCGCGTGAAATGGCGGATACCGGAAGTACGGTGTCGCCCTCGGCCCAATACCCGTATGTGTGTGTGTGAAAGAATACCTAAAAACATGGCGAAAATTGGTATTGTAGGGCTGTTGACAGTATTTTCTGATTTATGGAGTGATAAAAAGAGATATCCAATATCCCTTCTGTAAAAGCCTTAGATACTAATATGACTACAAAATGAAACAAGAATTTTTAACCGTCTTTATCCAAAGTTCAGATTTCGATTCCTGAAATGTGTTAAAATGTGTGCATATTTAATGAGATAATGGATAATTTTCATATTTAAACATGCTATTTCTGAAAACTTGTAATACAAAAAACAATTGCCTTATTGTAAGTAATTAACTGTAAGAAATTTCTAGCTGATACCTTTAAGTTAAAAAAAATTACCCTATTCACCTGGGGTGTCTCTGTGGCTTCTTATTTTCTTAAAGGAATGGTATGCTCATGACACTCATTTTTTAAAAATTATCATCCGATAAAACAGACCAGTCTCTGCCAGTCTCTTTTTTTTAATCCGATGACATTATCAGTGATTTTAAACTGATTATATACCGAAATAACATCAACACTGTGGGCGCCGCCATTTCCCGGACGTGACGTAATCCATGCGTTTGGTTTTCGAAGACACATTGATCTCCATGTTATTTACTGTAGTTTCTCTCTTCAAATATGCCTCACTGTATCGCGAAATATTGCCATAATTCGGATAGGAACAATCCACGGAATGCTCGGTTCCATCTGTTGCCAAAAGGTAAGCATAAGAAGTACATTCGGAGGCAGTGGCTAGCGAAATGTGGCCGGTGTTCCGGTTTAACTGGTTCCCCGATCAACTGGTTGACAGATGTGGAGGCGTGGCCTTCGACTGAAATACACATTTCGATCGCTTCTTCTGTCGTTTACATACATCTTTTGGTATATTTGGCTGGATAGGAACACTTTGATGCACATTCAGTACCAGTGTGTGAGGTTGTGGTTACGATGGCGATATCCGGACGCGAACAGCGAGGACTACAAAAAGAAAAACGAGTTGACATGGGCATGTCTGTTCAAAACATTGC
Source organism: Pseudochaenichthys georgianus (assembly GCF_902827115.2). NCBI lineage: Eukaryota > Metazoa > Chordata > Actinopteri > Perciformes > Channichthyidae > Pseudochaenichthys > Pseudochaenichthys georgianus. Next base: position 16,520,496 of record NC_047521.1, on the reverse strand, counting down.
GAGCTCCAATAAATCATTTAAACCAGCTATTGTTGTCAGACTTATTACTGAATATCGTTCTTAATGTGATACCAAGTCCATCTGAGACCTGTGTACACCTTCAGACAGCCTCCCAGTGAAGCACACGTTGTTTACTCACAGTTTGAAAGCAGCGTGGAGAAGTCTTCCGCTGTGTTAAACTGTGACCCTCTCAGGTAAACTGTGATTCGCCCATGGAAAATGGGATCCGCCCAGATTAAACTGTGTTACATCTTCTGTGGCTATCTACCAGCGATCATGTTTAATATGAAAGACACACACATACATCCCTTATAAAAACGGCATTATGCAGCACTCATCCAGATAACATGTGACTGTTAACTCGTTTTGCAAAGATAGCAGCAGAAATATTTAGACTTGAAAATGCTGATGGGTCGGCAAACAATATTAGGAATCTTCTATTCCAACTACATAATATTCGGTGTCCATCGACATGAAAATAACAAAAAAGTTCATGCTGGACTCAAACCCGAGTCCCAACAGCGAAAGTCACTCCAGCCCTGCACGTTATGAGTGCGCCGCGGATCAACACGACATATCGAACCACCACACTACAACATTTTAGATTAACCTTGTTAAAAAGTTCCAGAAAAATGCAACCCGACCATCATTTATAATGTGAGCGAATGTATGTACACTTTAAGCCATAATATACATATTATAATATAGTATACTGACTGAGGTCTGTATCAAGCCTCATTAAGACCCACCGAGATCAGATATCCTTGTTTATACGGGTATCAAATCGACTCGACATCATATTAATAACGATATATGATACAAATGTAAGACTGACAACAAGAATAGTTTGTAAAGGATTTATTGACGTTAGAATTATTAACAAAGCACTTATATACTAATAACGGAATGGCTTATCTAAAGCCAGTTGAGTAGCACTTTAAATGTTTTGGCTCTATGAAACCTGATGTACTTTATGATTATGTTTTCTTCAAGTTTGTATCTTCTTGGTCTTATGCACTTATTGTAAGTCGCTTTAGATAAACGTGTCAGGTAAATGCAATGTCATGTAATGTAATTGACGTGAGTGTTTTGAACACTGTTATTTTATTTTTGATTCTCTGGGAAGTATCGTGTTGATCCGTGGCGCACTCATAACGTGCAGGGCTGGAGTGACTTTCGCTGTTGGGACTCGGGTTTGAGTCCAGCATGAACCTTTTTGTTATTTTCATGTCGATGGACACTGAATATTATGTAGTTGGAATAGAAGATTCCTAATATTGTTTGCCGAGACCAAGATTAATGACCCATCAGCATTTTCAAGTCTAAATATCCCTGCACACGCAGCAATGACATTTCTGCTGCTATCTTTGCAAAACGAGTTAACAGTCACATGTGATCTGGATGAGTGCTGCAGAATGCCGTTTTTATAAGGGATGTATGTGTGTGTCTTTCATATTAAACATGATCGCTGGTAGATAGCCACAGAAGATGTACACAGTTTAATCTGGGCGGATCCCATTTTCCCATGGGCGAATCACAGTTTACCTGAGAGGGTCACAGTTTAACACAGCTGAAAACTTCTCCACGCTGCTTTCAAACTCTGAGTAAACAACGTACGCTTCACTGGGAGGCTGTCTGAAGGTGTACACAGGTCTCAGATGGACTTGGTATCACATTAGGAACGATATTCAGTGATAATTCGGGCAACAATAGCTGGTTTTAAGGATTTATTCGAGCGGATCACAGCTTAACACAGCTGAAGACTTCTCCACGCTGCTTTCAAACTGTGAGTAAACAACGTGTGCTTCACTTGGAGGCTGTCTGAAGGTGTACACAGGTATCAGATGGACTTGGTATCACATTAAGAACGATATTCAGTAATAAGTCTGACAACAATAGCTGGTTTAAATGATTTATTGGAGCTCGCAATGTTTTGAACAGACATGCCCATGTCAACTCGTTTTTCTTTTTGTAGTCCTCGCTGTTCGCGTCCGGACATCGCCATCGTAACCACAACCTCACACACTGGTACTGAATGTGCATCAAAGTGTTCCTATCCAGCCAAATATACCAAAAGATGTATGTAAACGACAGAAGAAGCGATCGAAATGTGTATTTCAGTCGAAGGCCACGCCTCCACATCTGTCAACCAGTTGATCGGGGAACCAGTTAAACCGGAACACCGGCCCGAACCGAGAGATTTACAGGCTCATGTATGCAGCGAACATTTCACATTTCCGGACGACTACTCCGAGAGTATGATCAAACATAACATGGGATTTAAAGAACAACCATTACTCAATGGAGATGCAGTACCATCGGTCTTTCTGGTGTCATCACCGACCAGGACACCAGTTCGGCCAGTAGAGAAATCGCCCTCTGCAAGTGTGAAGCGACGGAGGAGCAGAAGTAGTGCTCGGAGTAAGAATAAGGTATGTTATAGCGCATTTCCATTGCAGCGGCTAGCCCCGTTTTAACGTCCAGGCCAGGACAGTTTTTGGTGGCCTTTCCATATAGCGTAGTACCGGCTAGTGTGTATTTCCCCCCAGTTTTTCTGGCCCCATAAAATCGTGATTCTATGGCCAGGGACAACGAAGCTGAGTATGCTAAACTAGAGAGGGAATCGCTAGCAAGGGTGGTACTACATGCATACATATAGTATCTTATATCATCTTCCCATTATACACACATGCATTTCCAAACATTTGGACTACCTATGTTGCAAATGTATTATCTTTTCAATTTACACACGGCATCTATTGCACGTCTGTCCGTCCTGGGAGAGGGATCCCTCCTCTGTTGCTCTCCCTGAGGTTTCTCCCATGTTCCCTTTAAACTGTGGGTTTTCTTCGGAAGTTTTTCCTTGTACGATGTGAGGGTCTAAGGACAGTGGGTGTCGTATTGTCATACTGATATGTATGGGTGAATTCCCCCATCCAATCTCTTCACATTGGTCAAAACTTGTTCCTCTGCTGACGAGTCCGAACTGAAATACTCCACCATATTTCCGTGTGTTGACAAAGTGAACGCATGGATGACGTCACGACCATCACGTGACTACTGAAAATGGCAAACATGGCGGCGGCCAGACGGAATATACAGGTCTTGATAAAAAAGAGCTATAAAATCATTATTTACCGGGGAATATCGCTGATTTCTTCAGGGTATGGTTTAAACATAACGTTTCACTAAATACTGAAGTTTTGATTAATTATCTAATGAGTGGACCATTCCTTTAAGAATACTGACAAAAAGCTCTGGTATAAAAATAAGATTCTTGTCCCAATCCTGGATTCTACGATTCAGAAATATTTTCTTATGAGAATGATGTGAACAAAAACAAAGTTGAGTAAATGGCCAGCACTAAGTAACAAACAACTCTTTCTTTCTAAATAGCTCCTCTGCTTGTATACCCCAAAATGACTATAAAAGCATCTAACGGCACTAATTTTCTTTTTTACTGAAGTTTTATGTCAAAATCGTGCCTTGTATTTTTAGATTTAAAAAGAGATGTGATAGCTAAAGCAACACCTAAATTCAGTTTTTGACTTTGATTTGTATCTTAACTGTGAGGTTCTCCAGCCTCCAAACCCAGAGATGTCTTTCAGTCTTTTTTTGTATATTTGTCCTTGTGCATGCTCATTAAAATTCAGATATTGCACACTGAATAATAGAATGCTACTTTTTGCTAATACACTAACAGGTAAGGTAGCCCCTTAGCTTTCTCCGCTTAAAAAGTATGACCTTACAGAACAAAATCTCTGTCACTGAAGAAATGCTATCTTGGCTTAAGTCCAAATTTGCACTGGGACGCGGGGTTACACCCAAGGCATTTAAGCAAATATTCCATTCACAGAAGCCCATTCAGGTCAATAAATGCTCTAAAGAACACTCAAGTGACCCTAAATTCTCCCAGATTTGTTACAAGTTCAAAATCCTAGACTGGTATATACTGACCTATATACACATGTTTGTGTTGGACCTGAAACACAGATGCCTTTGAAAAATGAGAACAGCATCAAATAATAGCATGATACAAAGTTCCATGATAACTTTTGTAATTACTGAAATTGCATATTTTCCTTTTTGGAGAGTCCCACCTATACTGGGATAATTACAAGGCCAGGAGGAGCACACAGAGGGCTGGGATCGGACTGTTTTGGTTGAAAATGAGAGTAGCAGCTGTGAGCTACAGGCGCTAGGTGTCCCTGGCTTGTGTACAGCATCACATCGACGTGGACAAAACCGGGTCCACGCTCAAACAACACAGCCAATATGCGGCAGGCACCTCAGCAGTCACCTTGGCTTTGCGGAGACAGGATGTCCAGTAATCAATCTCTCAGGGAGAGTTTCTCCAGGTGGTACTACACATTCTGCAGCCACGGAGCAGGGATTCAGAGGGATTTGAGTGGGCAGAGCTGTTTCAGACACAGCAAGCTTGTGGCTTACGAGTGGAACTAAAGAGTTTTGACCCCTCGTTTGTTTAAAACTGCTCTTTTATTCCTGGAACCTTACTCTCCCTTAATAACACAATTTCATCCATAGGTCTTCCATGAACTGATCCTCCTTGCCAGATCTGAAGTGCTTATCAGAGAGCACTACACACCAAGGACTGATGACTACACTTTTGCAGTCACTTCACAATTATAATCAGTCAAGGTCATTAAAATTAGACATTTCTCCCTGCCAAAGACATTTGGTCATAGAATGTGTATATTATATCCCAATTAAATAAACACATAATTTCATTTCAGCAGCTTGGAACTCCTGGTGCTTGTTTCCATGACTGGCTCACACACTCAACTTTCTAATTGGTCTAGTGCAGCTAATCAGACCACCATGCAGGGTCCAAATGGTAACTGTTACAGAGTGAAACCAGCACCCTGTGAAAATCTGACTTGAGGGATTTGGTCCCATTAAGCAGATTATGGTGGTAGGAGCTGGTGGAACCCGTAATGAATGAGCTGAGAATTATTTGTTCACCTCTCATCAGTAATCCATAAACGTCCGGAGAGAGCAGTGTAGCAAGGTCTGATCTCAGACAGCTATAAGAGGAAAGAAAACTTCCATAGGTAGAAGATCACCAAAATAAGCAGCATTTTTACATCAAGAAGGGATATTTATAGAGCTGCAACAGTTTTGAGAACAGATTAATTGTGTCAGTCATTTTTCTGCAGCTTTTCTTGCTTTATTTTATGTAAAAAGTGATTTACATATCTATGAAGTTTGGATTGAAAGGAAAGTTTGGATGGTTAGTTGCTGGCCTGGATATTTCATGTTGGGAATAGGCATAAACAAAAAGTCGTTGGTGAGAGTTTGATCAGTATCTTATACAAACGCCACAATAGACTTACTATATTCATGAGAGTGAGAACGTAATTCTGCACGTGCTCCTTGCCGTGGAAACGCACCACCGAGTCGTCCACAGCCAGCAGCACCTCGATGTTGTAGTCGTCTTTCTTCGCATGCCTCCTCTTTCGCTCGGACTCAGACAGTTTATGTTCGACGAGATCCAGAGCCACAGGAAGGTCTGCAATCCCGAAGTCTGTCACTGAAAAATATGAGCAGCACATAAACAAGTCAGTGAACAGACTTTTGGAATCCGAGGCATTTATGATATGTCTACTCTAACTTCAGCTTCTGTGGTGTGATTTATGTCTGTGAAATAAAACAAACTTCTGTCTTTGACTCTCAGGATGCGCAGGAGGAATCCTTTGGGGCTATCTACAGGCCTGAGGACTTTATATTTTCTAAATCACTTGATCTCTAATCAAAATACTCCCCTCAGACTCGTAAATCGTTGGCCTACAGAGTGATAAGTGTATTTCCTCAAAGCCCCACATTAAGCCTAACTATAATATGAGCATTCATAGCACCAATCCCAGCTGAGTCGCACCAGTTCCAAACAACATTAATCCATGTCATAAAGCACTTCAGCTGTTTTTCTGTCGTGGTGATATCCATGCACACAGTATGCTGAGTTGAAACGCTCGTCAGAGAAACAAGGAAACGTGTGAAATTGGATTTCACAGATTCAGGATGGGGCAGAAAGTGTGAGATGGCCAAGATCTCTGGAGATGAAGTGTCAATAACATCAGATGGGAAAAGTAATAAGTGAGATGCAATGATCCACAGGTTCAACGTATATTCGTCAATCTGAAAATTGTCTATTATGTGAGAAACACACCATAGGTGCTATAAATAGAATTTTCTTTGGAAGATATTCATTAAAATAGCTACATCTCTGAAGCAATATTATGCAGAAATTCTCATTTTGGATGGCCTCTTGGCAAACAATAATCAAACCGTTACATTCCTCAGTAACACTGAACTTTTATTCATAATTAAAATAATGTAATAATGTGAACTTGGCTCATGAATCTTAAAGGCTTGTGATATTGCTTGAAGCTATATATTATTATTATAATCTATAAGACATTTGTAGTTCAAGCCTGCCAGATGCAAATAGAGTCATGAAACATTATCTTATGCAAGTATTTTCAGAAGCAATTTATTCTAAATAACTAAAAGGTGAACAGATACATGCAAATGAAAAGCAACACATTTATACCAGGTGTAGAAGAGTTCAACAACTGAAAAACTGTTTTTTAAAAGCTTTAAACAAAATAATTATTTCCAGAGCAGTTAAGCTAAGTAATACCACACAATTTAGCATGGAGAGAGAAAAATAAAATGAGAGCTCACTTGAGACATTGGCTTTTTAAGCAGGACAAGAATCTGACAAATAAAACATGTGTAAAAAAAGATTTCATAACAGTGAGAATTTGTTCAAAAGCACAAAAAGCACAAAAAGCAGCCATCAATGCTTTCTTCCATTAATAACAGTGGGCAGAGATGGCTGGCGACTGAAAGTGCTTTGCGCAGGTACAGAAGCTGTCATGGAAAAGGTTAAAATGGCAGCAACTTTCTAGCTAATGGTGCTAGTTGCTAGCTGGCTCGCTGTTCTTCCCACATGCCCCCGGAACCTGCGGTCTTCAGACTCTGGCCCCCCGCACCAACCTGTGAACCTTCGGGGATAGAGCCTTCAGTATGGCAGCCCCCACTCTCTGGAACGCTCTCCCTGCGGAGATCTGCAACATCCCCACACTTGACGCCTTCAAAAGGGCCCTCAAGTCCCATCTGTCTGCCAAGGACTTTGGCCCCAAATCTATTTGTTGTTTTGTCTAACTGTTCGTCTGACTGCCTTTTGTTTTGTTTTGTTATGTTTGTTATGTTTGTTTATACTTTATTCCTTGTAAAGCGACCTTGGGTATTATGAAAGGCGCTATAGAAATCCAAGTTATTATTATTATATGCAAATTCATACATTTATAGAATAATGCATTCTATAAAGTTATAATGAAAAGGGAGTGGTAAAATAGAATTAGGGAGTGGTAAAATAGAATTAGGTTTAGAAAAATGTGAAAGAGTGACTTGTTTAAAATTGAGCTCAAAGAGGAAAATGAAAAGATGCTGGGAGACTGAATGAATCAGTGAGTGAGACTTATCCTCCAGATGCTCAAGCTATTGTTGCACAAAGGAAGGAATAGAAAAGGAATTCATGATGGAATCGGGTTGGGTCTCTCTCATTGGCTCCCCCATCCTCCCCTGTCCCCACTACTACCACTGGAGCCCAGAATTCCTCACTTTACCAGCTGGTTTTAGGAGCACTACATCTGCCTAATAAATACAGAGCAGTCATATGAGTTTAAAAGCTGCAGAGTTTAAGGACAGTACCAAAAGTTGGGTTAAGTGACCAAATCAGTTTGCAACTTCCTGTAAATGCAAATAATGTGATCTTGCTTTTCTGATTAAAGTGCAATTGTACACGCTTTCATTTACTTAACTTCAGAAGATAGATAAATCAGCAGGCACCAGAATACCTTCTTTCTTTTCAATTTTACATTTGTTGTTGTCATTATAAGAGTTAGTGCTAAACTTTTGTGAGATTAACTATGTTTTTGTTAAAGCTAGTACTAATTGTTTTACCCTTTACCTGGTTGTTATGGTGATGGTGTTACCAATCGTTTGCCTGTTTATGAAACTAACACACATGAAGCTACACAAGCATATATTTTGAATTGGGTCCTTTACTGTGAGGGAAATTGTTAACATTAGCATAATGGTTTGTGAGTTATGGCCATAAATGTATGCTCTGAGGTCACAGTGACCTTTGACCACCACATTCAAGGAATGTATCCAAGGGTGGATGTTTATGCCAAACTTGAAGAAAATGTCTTGCAGGTGTTATTTAGATACCGTGTTTACAAGAATTAGACACGGATGTCTGTACGGTCAGACAATCCAGAAAACATAATGCATCAAAAAAGGAAGGCAAAGTAAAGAAGCAAGGATAGTTTAAGTTTGGGTATCATTGCTACATTTAAAATACTTGATTTTCACAAAGTTGGTTTGAGGATTATGCTAATAGAATTTCATATCATATGGAAATGAACTAAAACCAATGGCTGCCTGAATCAGCAGGTAAGAAACACATTCAAAGTTAGCTGTTATTGAATGGGCTAAAACCACTGGGGCTTGAAATGCAGGTAAACCACTTAAAAGAATGGTGTTTTATTCTATTCTCCGGTGTGGCACCAAATCAACAGTGAGCCTCCGCTGTGCTCACACGTGCACACCCACATGCTCTCAGACAGTCAAATCACACACAGGCGCACAGTGCTTTCTGTTTCCACTGACGTCAGGCCTTCCCCTCGCCTACCTTCATTGTGAAGGTCCTCCCTCCGAGGGCCCGTCTCCCGCTTGATGGCGGACCTGCGGTAAACCACGTGGACCCGCCCCTTCACTTCCACGTCCTGTTGGCCTTTCTCGAGGGGCTCGATGAAAAACTCCCCATTATCAGTCCGGATCAGACCTGCCTGGAAAAAGAGGTTTTCAAATTAGTGCTCCCTTCTTTCTTCAAACGGACGGTAATTTCCCTGGAGCCAGTAATTACAGTGTGTCTGATCAATTCAAAGATTTTGAGAAGGGCTGGATATGGGCAATGGCGCAGGTAGACACAATTTGGGGCCCTCCACCAACGAGACCTTTGCAAAGATGTTTCGAGTGTCACCATGATTTCACACTGCAACAGATAATGAGTGGCGATATCTCCATTCTGCTGTACACTCCCATCTGCTTTATGTTGTTTGTTTGTTCAAATAATTCAAAGCTCAGCTGGAGCTCCGACAACGCTGCATTCAAGTTTTACAATTTATTTTAAGTGCTATCTTCCTCTTAACTGGCCTGATGTGCAATTTCCTACAACTCTTCTTTCAACTCCCAACAGACAGCAACCGTGATCTTTCTGTTTCCATTCAAATGTATACAGCCAGTACAATGTACATAGGGTCCTTATTCAAAGCTCAACATTCTTTTATTAGCACCGAATGATGGGTTGGGATAAAATAGTCATGCCTGCGTCTTCGGCGGTGGATTTCTCCCCGGCTGCTTGTTGAATGTCATTGATAAATGGCTGCTATGGAGAATACCCTGCTCTTTCATTCAGAGGGACAGCTGTCATGAGTTGACATTTACAGATGATTCACAAAAGGACAGTAGTTATGCTCTAATGACACCACATGCTTTGACACTTTAAATCCCATGTGACAAAGGGATAAGAAAAAAGTGATTTCTTTGCAGGATGCTTTTTGTCATAAACTGCACAAGCTTTCCCTGTATCCTCCTTTACAGTATCTGAGCAGTGATAAAGCTCTGTAGTGGCATGGTCAGAACACTTTAAGAGAAGGCAAACATTTGGATGCACTCATTTCCATAAAGTAAACTTCCTCTTTGTTGTATACCTGTGACTGAACTGAAGATAAATATTGAAATGGACTCATAGGGATGTCATCATCCAGCTCTGCTTTGAATTTAAACACAAACTTTGAAGAGCCATACATATACACATGTAATTAAATCACATATTGTTCCAAAATAACCATTACGTCACATCATTACCTTTCTCTCACAATTATTTCTGTCTATACAAATTTGAATAATCAAATTTATTGACGTTGATTACCTCATCCGCGAGTTTGCAAGTCACCTAATGGGTGACATTTCACTGAGAATCACTTATTTTGAACACTGCCCCCTACCAAAAAAAAAGAGATGGCAGCCATATATATTTAAATAGCAATGTATCAAATTGCAATGTGGAAGGGGTTGCTTATAGTAATGGATCTATGGAGAATTATCACCTGTATTAGCAGCAGCAAACTGCAGCTTTCCAATGTAAAAAATGTTGGCCGCTGGGAGGTGTGTTCATGTGTTTCAGGCGGTGAGAAATTCATGGTTCCTTCTGTCAATATGCCACAGGCTCAGTACTTTATTTACTGATTGGCTGCCTGTGTTCTATGGCCATAATTTGCTGCTAAAAGTAAAACTATCCGGGTATGTTGATTACCCACATGTTGCTTAACGGCTGCAGTTTGTTGTGCTCAGAGTGGCCGACACAGCTTCCCATAGACAATGCATGGCAGCCAGCCACACTGCTGTGATTTGCTGTTAAAGTTGGTTTAAGTTATTGTTTAGCTTTCAGGCATGCAACATTACTCTTTAAGTTCACTAATACTGCTTACTCTGCCGCTTGTGTCGTAGGCTAAAAATGCTTTTTAGTGTTTAGATCCCCTGTGCCTACATGCTCATCACTAAACTAAATATTTAGCGAACATAGTCAAGCATATTACATTACATTACATTACATTGCATTTAGCTGACGCTTTTATCCAAAGCGACGTACAATAAGTGCGTTCGACCAACAAAATACAAACTTGAAGAAAACAGAATCATATAAGTACATCAGGTTTCATAGAGCAAAAACATTTCAAGTGCTACTCAACTGGCTTTAGATAAGCCAGCCCTTTATTAGTATATAAGTGCTTTGTTAATAGTTCTATCGCTTGAAGTGGAGTCGAAAGAGATGAGTTTTCAGTCTGCGCCGGAAGGTGTGTAAGCTATCTGCTGTCCTGATGTCAATGGGGAGCTCATTCCACCATTTTGAAGCCAGGATAGCAAACCCACGTGTTTTTGCTGATGGGAACTTGGGTCCCCTTCGCAGCGAGGGTGCAGCGAGCCGTTTTGTTGATGCAGAGCGGAGTGCACATGCTGGGGTGTACGGTTTAACCATGTCCTGGATGTAGGAAGGGCCAGATCCATTCGCAGCATGGTACGCAAGTACCATTGTCTTGAAGTGGATTCTAGCAGTTACCGGAAGCCAGTGGAGGGAGCGGAGGAGCGGCGTGGTGTGGGAGAATATAGGAAGGTTGAGGACAAAAACAGGTACAAAAGGGTGATTACTGGACTTTCGCTCTTCAGGTGGCCAGAGACAGGACTCCACATGAATCATAATGTTGCTCCTTAGCATGCTAGATGTGTAAGTATCAGCTTTTGTGGACATAAAAAGCTGCAAGGTTTCATGCTTGTACACCAAACTTGCTTAAATAAGTGAGAGTGCGAGTGGGATGCTAAAAGACGGCCTTCTTTGCTGTGTTGTTGAAATATCATACATTCAACCAAGATGAGAGTTAACCAAAGGGTTTTGTTGTTTACCAAAAACAATCTTGGCTCATTTTTAAAGCCTTTATTGTATGTGGATTTAATATCGGGCAATTTTGTAAAGAACTTTGACTTCGATCCATAATGTGTCCTCATTTCGCCTTTGGGTCATGAGAGGATAGAGACTATCCCTGCTCAAATTGTGCAACAAAATATGTTAACATCCGTCCAGAGAACATTGTTCCCTCATGTTTCCTGCACACTCTACCAAGAGCTTAGTCCAAAAGAAAAATACATATATACAAAACATTTTAAAGTTACAGTTTATAATAGTTGATTAGGCAAGAACACACATCCCAAGTGTGACCAAGGCAAAGTATACACTCTGTTACATTCTCTAATGAACATATAAATAGCTGACATATTTCTTCTCTCTGTTTCCAATGTTGTTTGCATTAAGCTTTATAAGTAAACTGTTTTTCCTGAGTACACTGCACAGTGCAGTTTATTTCATTTCACATATTCCTAAGAAAAAGATAAATCTATGCAGCCTATCATTATACTCATACAGCAGGCACACCAACAAGACGTTGGCAACAGTGTGTGTATTTACAGCTGCAAAAAGAAATCTAAATACAGTGCAGTAAATAGAACATTGTGTCTAAAAAAAATACCCTTCAAAATCCTCAGCATGCTGTTGCTCGGCACTAACAACCCCAACGCTGTGAACTCTTTAAGTTTGGACATTTGACTGTGAGGGCAAAGAGGAGTGAAAGAATCTGTCCAGCCCCTGACCAGGAAATGCCAAGTAAGACATGCTCGAATACTTCCTCTGTGGTCTCTTATTTCAGCAGAGGGTGGAAAGAGAAGCCGGGTCTGTGAGGGGAGAGAGCAGCAGCATCTGGAAGGGCCTACAGAGGAACCAAATGTAAACATGTGTACACTGCATGCTGAAGGCTGGGGTCTGAGAGGGTGTAGGTTTGCTGTCAGAAGTTACAAGGGGACGAAAAACTATTGGATGTTCAGTTAATGTCTTTGTGGCTTCATTCCACTGGAAATGAAGATATGGAAAGGATTTGGAAATCTGAAAACTGGCCTCTTTTCTGAGTTTCTTATCACTCTAAACTATTCTTATATAAATAAGAATAGCATCTTTAGTTTTAAATAGAACATTCATCTTAAAACTTCGTAATTGGGATATTTTCAGCCCTCAGCAGGTATTGATTCATAAAGACAACACAAGACAGCGTTAAGGGAAGGGCCCAGCACATAAAGAACAGTAACTCTGAATTCTGCTATTAGGGATATTCACAAGTCATTCAACCATTCAATCAGTTTAGCAAGCCTATGTGTAGCCTGGGAGACGAAACCCAGGGAAGCAAAAGTAACCAAGGCAGCAGAAGGCATGTACATAAACATATCTGTATTTTTTGGGATGTAATGCAAGTTGATCGGTCATTAACACCGTACTTTGTCTTTGTCAGATTACATCCTGCGTCTACGCCTCACCGGTGCCTTGAGTCATAAATAACAAAAGTCAAAGCCGAAATATCCCTTCACATCACACGGAACTAATTAAAAAACATTTTTGGGATTCAGTGCTACCAATTAGCATCACAAAACATTTCATTTTCTGTTTCAGATTGCACGCTGTGACGCACACATACAGAATGATTAGCTTTTCTTGGAAAAAATAAGTGAAGTGATGCATACGTCATCCGGTTGCTCCATGTGATGTGAGACACCTGGGATTATTAGAAGATTTGCAACTTCGGTGGAGAAAACATTTCCCTAAAAGAAACTCGAGGCAGTGAAGCATCCTGCAATTTGACTGACAACGCACAAAAAGCAAATAAAGCTAACTCTTCACCGGGGCACACATCGGTAAGAGCATCTTTGAAAATGTAATTTCAGAGAGACTTCTTTCAGCTGTGCAAAATAGCAGTTGGAGTCTGACACCTGCTCAGAGCGGCATGCACACTGAGGCAAGTAACAAATGAGGCGAAAGCTGTGCCGTGTGAAACAAAGTTGCCGCTGTTAATGTGTCTATTTAAAAGAAATGTGTTGGCATGAATATGCTTACAGACAAAGCTTTGGTTTCAGATGTGCGAACACAGAGTAGTTGAAAAAAGAACATTTACAATGAATGTAAGTAAAACAAACCGGTACCACTTTACAATAAGACTATAAAGGGTTTACGAATAGTTTGTAATTCATTTAGGTTGTGATCACTTTATAAATCATTAATAAGCTTTTATAAGACCTGAGATAAACAGGGCAACTGTGACCGGTTGCTTGCCAAATAGTGAGCCCACATTTATCTGTACTGCTAAGCCTTATATTGGCTACTTAGCTTACTTCGTCTTCTTCATCAGCCAGCATCCTTGGTATCTGTTGCTCACTGAGTTGATTCTCGCTAAGTAGCCAATGTAAGGCTTAGTCATCTTGCCAAATAGTGAGCCTGTGTTGATGTATCAAAACATGTTAGAACTGGTTTATAAATGGTTCTTAATAATTAATAAAGTGTTTACAACCTAATTCATAACCTAATTATAAACCCTTTATGAATCCTTTATAAGGGTAGTCTTATTGTAAAGTGGTACCAACAAACCAACCTACGATTTCTTTTCAATCTAAAAAACCTAGTTTGTACTACCGTCATAAAGGCCTGAGTAGTGTCACAGGTGTTCATTTCTGACTGAATACAGCCTAACAACCTGTGTTTAGCCTGGGAGGCTTGTTTCTTTCAGCCTATAGTGATATTCAAAGGCGTCTCAGAGGTGTGAGTCAACATGTTTTACCAATGCAGGTCTTCTGTCATCTACACTGTGGTTTCTGCAACAGATTGCTCATACACTCAAAAGCACAAGTGGGAACCATGTCAGCCAATAATTTGTGATTGATCCGGCTATGTATAGGCTCAAAGTACTGTAGGTCTTATTCTGCGCCCTAGGCTTACTCCCACAATGTGATATTTCCATCTGCTTGTTTGCTGCTCACTTCCTGCAGAAGCACCTCCACTTAAGAAATATTCTACTTTAGACTTTGGTTTGTGCCTTCTTGACGTAATGCTCTTAATATTTCTTCTCAATATCTAGTGTGCACACTGCCCTTCAATCTCATGCATTTTTTGCCGGCAAATACAAGGTCAATAAGATTCATCATTATAATAATGAGTTTTTTTGTTTTAAAGCCATCACTAGAAAAACGCAGTCATAAACACACTGCTAGTGTTAAATTGGTGTGATTTAACGCAGATACCCCGTAAGGTGCATTAACGACAAACACAATATATAAATGGAACAAGTCCCTCAGGCCCTGCTTGAGCTTAGTGCAAGGAAATCAAAGTCCAGTCGTCATTCCAGGAGCTTAACCTGTAATTTGTGGCACATTGTTCAGTAACATGTAATTTCGGTTCCAGGCACGCTCTTTGTTGATCCCAAAGCGAGACACAGAGAGGGAGAGAGTACAAGTAATCCACTTTCATACATTGAGATCCAGATATGAATGCTAACGTCACACGGTTATCTGTACAAATTGAAGTCACAAAATCAATGCGAAATCTGACCTTAATCCAAAATTCATAAAATGGCCGGGGTTACGGTGATGCTGTGTTATAACCAAGAGGATCAGTAAACCAGGAGGTAATCAATGCTGAGTGGTGCTAGACACAGAGTTGCGGGTTTGAAATAATCGTATGAGACAGCTTGTGGGAGCAGAGGATTACTACTTGGTTCCTTTTCATCAGCTTTCACATCTCACTGTGCAAGGCCACAAAGGACAAGCATAGCTGGTGATCACGGCAAGGATTATGAAGAGATAATTTGGCTTATAATTATCGTCACTCATCTGCATGAGACTAATATCAAAGATTAGAAAGATATAATAATTTTGCCATTCCATTGAATTACTTGAAAGAAGTCGAAAATTACATGGCTGCCGTTAGCGGTTAATTGGTTTTCAAAGAAAAGCTAGTTTGTTTAAAAGGAAAATTAATGTTATTATTATTATTATTATGAGGAGAGGGATTAGGGGAAGGAATGGGAGGAGGGAGGCAGTGTAGCAGCAGCAATGGGTGTATTATTATTACAAGACGAGGTTGTTGTAGCATTAGTACAAGTACAATGACACTAGAAGAAGTGGTAGTAGTACTAGAAGAAGAATGAACAGTTGTAGCCGTAAAGCAGAAGTAGTAGAAGTACTAGTAATAATGTCTAGACGTAGTGGTCATATAATACATAGTCAGATCTCAATCTCCCATATTTTTACACATTTTAACACCTTTTTCCTTTTGGCTATCACTAAGTTTCGGGCTGGCCTTGCACCTCGTCCTCCTCAGTGAGTGAGAGACAAAGAAAACCTTAAGAAAATTAAATGCTTGAGCTATTTCAGTCTTCCTGGAAAGACGAATTCTCCCTTTCTGTCTTGCATCAATTAGTAGTAGTATTGGTAGAAGTAGCAGCAGTAGTACATGTAGTGGAAGTAATGAAGGTTGTCATTGTTTCACGCATAAATAACATTTTTCCCAGCCTCCAACAGGCTTACAACACCATTATTTCAAAAAAGAGACCAAAACAAGATTACCAAACATTCAAATAATAAATCCTCCTGACATTTTAAGCTTTCAAAAAAAAAGTAGTCCAAATAATGAACAATAAAATAACCATTCCATTATGTCATCGTCCTTGAACAAGACAGTACAAGTAGTTGTTGTAGTAGCAGTAAAGAGTGTGCTTCTCGTTGTTGGTATTTGTGATGTGTGTGTGGGTATTTGCAGGTATCCTGTATCACAGTATGTATTTCAATAAGCACACACACTAACACATGTTCAGACAGACATGCGGTAACTGCTACAAATAGGGATTGGATTTAGAGGAAATAAATCACATAACTGGCTGAGTCGTTGGGCTTCCACTGATGGAGCTCCTAATTTAGTGCCTTTACCTTGGTGCCAGTGGAGAACTGGAACACCAGAGGACACTGGAATACTGGACTGGGACCAGAAATTCTGCAAACATGCATGAATAGAACAATTTATGAAAGCACTTTCCGTCTCCAATTGGATGGAAAACTGCCCCACCACCACCCCGAAAAAAGTAAGCCTGCTGACTGTTGCTAGGTGTCTCTCTCTCTTTTTAACTGATGGACACAGAAATAGCACTCTTCCTACTGCGGTCACCCGGCACTCGTGTTTCCATCACACATGTAATTCAATCAGCCCGTCATCTGCGCTAATACCCAACACATGAGCAGCACCGGAATAATCATAGCCATCACTCATCGCTACACAACAATAGTTCATGCTCGCCTGGCTTGCACAGCTGTTGCGATCTAACTGGAGTTACAGTCGGAGGGGAAGATAGCGCAGACGCTGACTTTGTTGGTCAATCAAACACAAACTGTATGAGAGTACATCTGAAAGTGTTTTGTTTTGGAGTTATTTTTCATTCACTTTATCTGCAAACTCAGCTGACAGTCTGGTAATACTGTGAGGCCATATACCAAATAAGTCCAGACGATATCAGATTCATTTGCAGCTTTACTGTATGACTGTCTTATCTGTCATGAGCTTGGAATACCATAAATCTTGCACCTGGCAGGAACACGTAATCTGTTAATGATGATGTCGTGCCTGGCTATACGTGACTCATCTTGGTGAAAATGTCAACAGATTAGAGCACACACTGATAACAAACCTTATCATGTAATATAAGAAGAATTTAAGTCTTGAAATAGTTGCTAAAATCGCAGGGTTAGGCATTGTGACTGCTAGGCGCGTTCACACCGCAGTACTTTTCCCACTTTAGTTCCGATTTAGTTCCGAAATGTTGCGTTCACACCAAAAAGAGCCATAACTAAAATTAGTTAATGAGAACCTTTTCACCCCCTTTTCCGTCCCTGCTAGAGAGCAGGGACTTTCGTGGGAGAAAAAGGTTCCTATGTCTGATTGGCTGGGCGGATTGCAAACCACGCCCCGTAAAACTCCCAAAAAGTGTTGTGAAGCCGCCATTTTATTATCCTCGCATTAGCATTATTAGCATTAGCCCAGCGCAGAAACGCAGAGAGACTAACTTATGGCAACACAAAATAAAACATGGGAGCGGTGGAGATGATTTACTCGGAAAGGCTTCAGTAAACCCAAAACAGAAGAAGAAGAAGTGACGTCAGCGGCTTCATTTGCCTAATCCTCCCCCAGGGACTTATTCCGGTGTGAACGCGATCTGAACTAAAGAGTTCTCATGAACTAAGTTCTCATGAACCTTTGTGGGAAAAGTACTGCGGTGTGAATGCGCCTGTTGCGTGTTCTTCCACCCTGAACACTTTGTTTGCAGGAATGCAAAACAATTCTAGGCAACTGTGATATGCATATTTTTCAATACAGCATGCGTGTGTTCTCTTTAAGGAAACACATCAAACATTTTAAAGATGAATTGCTGTTGGCACGTAAAGGTCTAGGCACAGTTTATCTAATCAATTTGACCCGTATGTGGTGACCTCACTGCATGCTCTTTCTCCTTCCAAACCACTTCTTTCATCAAACTCCTTCAAGTCTCTCGACATCAAGCAGGCACCGCAAACTCTGTTCATCTCCAAATGCCTCCAGAACACGCCTGCATGCACAGACATGTTTATGTTGTTTTGATGCATGGAGACTATTCATTCTAAAGCCAAATCACAAAAAAAGAAAAACATATTTTTCCAAATGCAGTATCTGTCTATGTATTACTGCTGCCACCCCACA
The DNA here is from genome assembly GCF_902827115.2 of Pseudochaenichthys georgianus. Classification (NCBI taxonomy): domain Eukaryota; kingdom Metazoa; phylum Chordata; class Actinopteri; order Perciformes; family Channichthyidae; genus Pseudochaenichthys; species Pseudochaenichthys georgianus. Next base: position 16,502,255 of record NC_047521.1, on the reverse strand, counting down.
CATGAAGGCTGACATGTCTTGATTCTAAAAGCTTTGACAATTGACATCTGAAAAGGCACAATTACCGACAAACTGAATAGAAACTCAGACCTCAATGTCACCAATATTAATTGGAAAATATTTAATTTACAGGAAAGAATAAGATCAAATCCAATCAAACTATACGAGACACAACACACTGAGGGCCATGAGGGAGCAACACTCCAGAAATACCAGATAGCATGTGCTTCAGAGGAAGAGCATACCTTATCTTACCTACAAATGTATAGAAAAGGATCTCAGACTTTGGTCGAAATCTGTAGTCCAAATGTTTTGAGACCCTTGACTGTATCATGACGCTGTTTCCACATTGTCCCAGATGTACAATATGCTAAGTTAACAATGAAGAAAAGGGACTTATATGTTTTCTGGGATTTACATTTACATTCTTTGATTATTTGCTGGTCATTAATCTACTGTCTCCTTGCATCGATATTGTCTTTTTTGCCTTTATTGCCCGAAATCCGGATAAAGGAGGCTTCACGTCAGCCAAAACTATTTTTGTAGGTAAAGATGTATGGTATTTTTACCCTGATCTCTTCCAATTCTGAAATCATATATCCATGACAATAAAAGGTGTATGTTATGAATTTGCATGTAATCAATCATTCATCTTATGACCTGAGTGCTGCATAAAGACCCTCCTCTTTCATTGGTATTTCTAAAAATCTGAATTATGACACTGCAGTTTCTGTATGCTGATTGTATTACAAGTACAGTTAAAAGATGTTAGAGATAAAACAATTGTATTGCCAGCCTTGAACCTCATACCATGCTGTTCACATCAAATCGTATGTCTTTAGAGAAGGCAAACATTACCATGTTCTACTGTTTTCAGAAAACTCAAGAATATGGTTTGATGGCTGTGTGAGTATAACAATACTTCACAATGAAAATGTATCACTGTTGATTTATTTTTAGGTTTAAATACCTTGAATGACAGGATTGGCTGACTAAAAGGCATACATTTTTTGTTTTTTTAGATCTAGCGATATCTAACACAATCTTTATAATAACGCCTTGTGCAGCATTCTTGCCTTGATTCCTGGAAGGTCACATACTGTTGCCTTTCAATAAACAAACAGTTGCCTTTCAAGAATTCACATTGTAATTACAGAACACGGCACAACATTTTACACCACCGACTGTCATTGCATTTAGAAAGAAAGAAATGACTTTGACAACGTTTTTTATCTAATTATTCTCATGTTCAGCGTGGGTTGTTGTGTTGACACTGAAATTACTGTATGAGGGCGAGAAAATACAGCAATGTCGAAACACAGTACACTCTAAAAACGAATTCAGGCGACCTTTCACCTCCACTTAATTAAATGCATGGTTGCAAGATAAAAATGTGAGTTAATTGATTTAGATAAACATTTTAAGTTGCAAACATGAATTTATAAGTTGTGTTGACGTAATAATGTTGGTAATTACATCAACTTAATATTGTGTGTAATTTGAACTCTGATTTCTGCGTTAATTGACTTAAAACTAAATTCAAGTTGTAGTAAGTAATGCAATTGGCTTGATAACTTAATTGTTCTACACCTTGAGTTAAGGATTTCAAGTCCACTCCCACTTGCCTGGACAAGTTTCCACAGTTAAGACAAATAGAAATATACAAAGGACATTTTAAGGTGAGTGTCATCTTTTGTCATTCAAATACAGTAGATAGTCTTGTACTGTGTAGGCAAATTGCTGCTTGACCAAAATTAGCAGCCTTTGAACTGTGAATAGTTCTGTGAGAGGATACAAAGTAGTAGAGGTTACTGTGAGAGTAAACATACTTTGGTTACTATTGTGATATCGCTTTTTATTAAAAATGAATCTCGGTGAAGCAGACCAAGGACATGCTTCTTGAGGTAGGATCGTTATTTAGAGTTGTCATTGAAATGCAAGTTGTTGGCAGTTCAGAATATATTCATTTAGGTAATTTCTCTTTTTTTCCTTTTTCAAAAATAGCACAATACAATTGAAATTAGCAGAGAACTATAGCCATCCGCTGCCTTGTCGTGTACCTTGGAGAAAAGGAAGAGGACCTTTTCAAGGAGTTTAGCGGTGTAATTAAAAATCTTGAAATAAAATAAAATCCATGGGCACAGTGCTCTCTGACAAAAGCACTGCTCTCTGTCAGCTACATTTTGAAGAATATTGCACTTTTGGCCACACCCCAATCAATAATATCTTAGCAACGTTCAGCATGGATAGGTGTTGACAGCAATGGCGTGGGAAAAGGATTGTGTAACATTTGAAAAGTGGCTTCTGCTCTTCTCTTAACCAGTTCACATATTGTATGGAACCTGCAAAAAAGATGAGAAGATACACTAAATCTTCCACAGTTGTGATTGACAAAATCTGTTCACATGCATTTAAACACTAGGCAAAGTACTCAAAAGCACCTCTGTGTGTCTTCAGGACCACGTTGCCATGCTGACACACACATGCAGACTCAATAGGTGAAAACAATACCAGCGTTGCTTTAGCAGCTGTTAATAATGGCTCTGAATTCGCTAAGAGTGACAGTTTAAAAAGTTTGCAATTACCTAATTCATTATCTCTTATGCGCTAACCTATTATTTAATGTGCTTCAAAAGGACATGAATATCGCCTTCATCAGTGACCGGTCCATCCCAGGGTCTGTCCATACGATGGCAGCCATCGTGGTCGAGGCAAACAAATGAATGAGCAAGCATTTTGCGTTAAATGTGTTCATACTGTTTGAAATAATGACTGTCGGCAGTGTGAACATCTTTGTTACATCTTTTGTAAAATGGATGTGTGTGATCTGCAGATTGGTGGCCATTGAGAGTTTGTTTGATTTGACATATTTGGCACTGGTTTTAAATATGTAAAGGCCTCTAACTTCATTGTGATGGCAGCATGTATTTGCTGTGTCCCCATTTCCCATGTAATATGGCTATTGTGTTTATTTATTATTTGTGGGGCAATTTAAATTTGTGTTATTTATCTTTTTTTTCAAGATTGAAATGAAGCTCAGCGCAAGTTCTTTCAGGAAGACTGGGTGTAAATACATTCACTCCACAGCTGCATATAATCAGCTCATCACAGGCGTTCTCTTTAACCTATTACATTTCACCTCATTCTCCAGCAGCCAATCACTGTGCTGCAGTCAAACTATAAAATGGTTCTCCTCTCTCCTGCAGTCAGCTGTGATGTCAGGTGTTCATGCACCTTATCATACTGTGTGGCATGTGTCAATAAATGTTCAAACTAAATGAATTCTCTCCTGATTGAAACATCATGTGTTGAGATAAACAAATGCAGTTCAAAATAAAAAGTGAATTGCCTTATATTTTTGTTGTGGAATCAATTAATGTCTTTCTTTAAAGGCAAAAACATGAAAAAGCTAAGAAAAAAAACTATTGAATACAATATATTTGGAGCAACTTAATTTATAAATGGTTGTCAACTTAAAAATGTGTGTTCACAATGATGGTAATTAAGTACATACAACTTAAATTCCTTTTAAATCATACGGTAAAACAAGTTGGAGCAAATTCATTATTGGAGTAATCAACGTAAAAACTTGTATGAGGGTAATTAAGTAACTTAAAATTCCTTTTAAATCATGTGGTAAAACTAGTTGGAACAACTTAATCTTTTGAGTAATCAACTTCAAAACTTTTATAATACCAATTATTAAGTAAGTGGTAATTAAAAACACCTCTGATTGTAGAGGAAAAGCCTTCTCCCCTAACTCAAATAACTTTGTTGCTTTAAGACAATTTCATTAGAAGTTGTCTTAACTCAATAAACATCGATGCAAACTGTTGCATTGATTTTCTTTGTTGAGCCAAGGCATTTGTTTTTAGAGTGTACAAGTGTTGAGAGGTCTATTGTTTTATTGTGTTGTGCTGATGCCACATCAAACGCTTGGCTGTCCTTGCAAATGCATCAGAAAGCATGAAATTGTTGGCTTGTGGAAACTCTATTTGCAAACAATAGACTTCATTCAAATACATAGGTTTTTTGCCTTGAGGTGTCGAGTGTGTGATAACTTAGAAAAGGATTTCTAACTCAAAGTATTTCTTTCTCATGTACAAAAGCTCCAGGGTCAGAGGGTTATCGTCAACCCCATTCTTAACTTGTCATTTCTGTCAGAAACATAAAGAGAGCTGACTCAGAGAAGTTCAGGAGTAGCCTTGCTTCGGTCAACCTGCCACTTCAAATGTCACGTGCAGGGTTTGAAAGTTCACTCTAATTTGCTCGACTGCAAACATCCATTAGCGGCTCGGCTCACCTCCAAATGGCTCTGCCCTGTCCCATCAGCGACAGTGAGCACAAAAGGTGACAAATACATAGATTGGTGGGTATGGTGGGGACATGCAATGCTCTGGAAGACGAAGTGATCTGGAATTGTGTCAAATAATTTGGAATTTTTTTCAATTTAGGCTAAATAAAGAGCCTCAAAAGCCATTTGGTATACAGGTCAACAAAATACTAAACTCCAAGCTCTTCAGAGATCTGTTCTAGCTCATTTATGTTAATAGCCCTATGTACTAAGGTACAAAGTATACAAACCCTGTATACCCTGTCCTTCCTTTTCCCACTTTCTTGACCTCTGCTACTATCACTAAAGGCAAACCCCCTACAAAACCAACAACAACTTTAAAGACCCTTAAAGCTTCTCTGGTCAATAATTCAATAATAACTTGGGTGACATTTATATGTGTAATTTGAAAGAGGTTGCTCATTGTGATTAACCTGCAGAAAAGTATCACTTGACTGTCGTTCCTCTTTGCTTTACAGAGCACTCTAGCATATTGTTCTCATAGCTTAGGTTTAAAAGCTGGCCACTTTATGGTTGTGGCTCTCTTGCTGATCTCATTAACACCATTGTCAGATGGAGCTGCAGCAGTTTTCAGGCTTCAAACACCCACAGCTAGCTTCAGTACAAATAGCTCTTAATCAAAATAGAGCAATTATTTTCTCAGGAGTTTGTGGAGACCAAAAACAGAGCTAAAAAGCATCTGACTATTGGGCTAATATTAGTAAGTAGGCCAGAAACTCCAAATGATGGATAATATTGTTATTAATCTCAATGTTTGTTTGGCGGCTTCTTGCACTTACAAAACCTAAATGGAACCGTTTTGTAGTCTTGCAACATGCTATGCATTGGCAAATATATGTGCTCGGCTATTTATCTCGTAGAGAAAGAAAAATGAAAGGATTCAGATTTACTTCTCAGATTCTATATCCATTGTATTCAATATCCCAACACTACTGCTCCTGTCTCATCAACAACCTTTCAAGCTTTCAAGTTTTTAAGCGTTTTTCTTCTGCTCTTTCATCAGTTAGACCGGCTCGATTCTAGCCCAATCATCTGCTGCCTGAGGAACTCCTAAGCAATGGAGCAGGATCTGGACACGCAAACTGCCACATATGCTTGCTGGTGTACAGAGAAATATTTTGGGAAGAATACAAGTGTTTGAAAGAAACTATGCATACTGATGACAACATAAATTATGCCGCAGGGCTTTGAGTTTGAGTAGTCTCTCATTAAAACACCAAACTACAATCATGGAGTCCCTCTTAAGCCATCACAGGTGTAAATGTTTGTTCCTTCAAAGAAGGGTAGATTAAAAGAAAGACTTGTAAAGAATGTTTTATATGAAGATGTGGTGCACATATTCCAAATTCTAAGTGGCGCTGCAAAAGAAGGGAAAGCATATTTTCTCCCAGCTACGTCTATCTCAATCAGACTAATATTTCAAGTATGCATTGACTTACCAGTCCGTCACAGTTGCTGATAGCCACAGAGGCCTCCGGCATGTCGCTGACGTCTCCAGTGAAAACACAGTCCCTGTGGATATGTTCCTTGGCCTTTTCCACAAAGTCCTCATGCCATTCCACAAAAGCCCCTGGGGCCACCAGCCTCCTGTTGGCCCTCAGGCGGAGGTGCAGTTCTTTTCCAAACACAGTGACATTGAAAAACAAGTGCTGCGTAGAGGCGGGGGTGACCGGGGGCATCTCGGGGGCACTGCGGGCCACCCTCCTACTGCTGCTGCTGCTGCTGCTGGTGCTGCTGCTGCTGCTGCTGAAGGCTGAGGCGGCATCAGCATCAGCATCACCATTACTTCCACTTCCAGCAGAGACCACGTGAGAAATGTACCGGCCCTGGGAGTCTGTGCTGAATGGCACGATAAGACCATATTCACTTAACTTTCCAGAGAGTTTTTCTGATGGGACAAATAGTGTCAAGTGAGAATCACATTCACAGACCTATGGCAAGCTCTTATGGAAAAAAAAGACTATAAGGGAAAGTTGGCTGAATGACTAAAAAGGCATATTGAATTATAGAGGCCAGAACTAAACACTATTACATGCTTATTTTTATATTAAGCATTTAAAAGCTGTACAATGAAATGATGTTTGTCTTTAAAACACTGAAGTAGAAGGCTATGAGTAATAATTCTGCAGACAAAAAGGGGAGTCAAGCAGTTCAACACACTGCATTGACTTCATCCATAACAGTTAGGCTGTCAGATTTATTATGTGGACCTATTAATGGAATTAGGCCATACTTTTTAGATAATTGCCCCTCCACATTTAGACTTTTGAGTGCACAGATTATTGATACAGATTGCAAAAAAGTAAGTGGACAACTCACCATGTGTTTCTGCAGCGAAAATATGATCCAAAAAAAGTTGACAGAGTGAAAAGCACATCAATAAATACGTACAATCCATAGCGAGGGCTATAGTATGAAAGCTGCCACTTCAGCGCTGAGTTTTCCTTTCTGTTGTAAACTTTGAGCAAAGTCCTTCCTTGTGAACAAAAAGCGCAAATGCAGGAGAGGTCCTCAGAGTTGAGCTGCAGCGAAGCAGCCGGGCATTTCTGAGCGTTTCCCTCTAGACGCCAAACTGACGGATACTCAAAAGTTGTTTCCAATCTTTTGGCCTGTGCTGAACTGCATAGACCAAGACTGTCCCATCCATTTAGGGAGTTACGGGGGGATATCTGGGGTGCTGATGACGACAACTCTCCCCGGTAAAAACCAGGACGGTTTGAAGAGGTAGCCCAATTTTTTCCCCAACCCGTCTCCGTCCCTTTCCTTCCCCAGATAACTTTTTTTTTTAAAGGCAGGAGTGCAAGTTAACGCACGCCTACGCTGAGAAAAAAAGTCGGAAGAGTTCAGATAAAGTGTGCAGAGACAGAGTGTCCCGGTGGTGAAACATCTGCCGTCCAGTCGTGCACCATTACGCACCAATGGTTCGGCTGCGGGACTCTCCACTGCTCAACTTGAAGCCACTACCAGCCAACAGTGGGAGCGCCTTCTCTCCACCAGACAACCACATATGAAGCCAAGCGATTTTTTTTCTCAGCTCAAAAAAGAAAAGAAACGAAAAGTAACTGGAGACGTTATATCATCCTGTCCACCTCCACAGCTAATATCTTACAAAAAGTCCCTCTTAAAACGGGTGAAATGTATGCCAGATGCATGGTTATAACTCATATATGTTTACATGAGACCACAAACACGTCAGTGATAACGCTGCAATAAATCAGGAATGACAGAGGTCAAAACGTTCCAATGCACGTGACTTTGACTTGTTTGGAGAAAATCAAATAAATTATTATCTCGTGTTGGTTTGAAGACGGGAATTAGACACTTGTTGAGAATCACAGATATTGATAACACCTAACAACAACCCAGTCAAAAACCTCAAAGGGATATGTAATTTACTTGACAAAATCCCCAAATATTAAATATTAAGAACATTACTTAAAAAAAATCAATATTAAAGAAGAAACAGGAGATCAAATGCATTTTTGTTTCCCAAGTGAATCTTAAAAATAATGCTCATGATTGCAATGAAACAGTTATTGGTAGCTGTTATTATTCCTTGTATTCGTTTTGTGCTATTATAGACTATAATATTTGAAGCCAAGCCATCTGGACAATGCCTTTGGAGGTGAAGGGAGTTTTCAAAGTCTTTTTTTCAGTAAACTGCCTTTTTTGTGTCACTTAATGTATAGGCTATATACTGTCAACTGCAGCTTAGTGAATGTTAATACATAAAGAGAGAAATGTACACTAAAGACTTGGAAGATCACCTTCACTGCTTTTACTTTTTATATGAGCCAGTGGAGGACAATTTAAATCTACCAAAACACTGTGCAACGTACATATTTATTTGAACATAGACATGAAAAAAGTCCAACCCATCCATTTACAGCCAAATTAAGTGCTTTCAAATGTAAGTTAATGTGATTTTTACAAACTAATCATGTTCTATGTCGATTGAATGCAGTCTAGTATAAACAAAAGCAAGCCTTGCATGATCCTAATTAATGACATTATGCCGTTTTCATCTCAAATATTCATAATCTGGGCTAATCCTGCAGATGTCACTGTGAGCATATGTTCCATTTGCAGAAAGGGAACACATCCAACACCATCATTAGAGTTTGAAAAGGTGTGAAAACTCTCCAGTAGATTTCATCAGAGGAATGACAGCCTGTTAAAACTTTGGATGACTACTCAAGCAACCAGGACTTTTTTTTTTGGCCTCGGCTCACCCTGCTGGAGTCCAGACTTTGTTAGACATGACCACGCAGAGACTGAACCAACAACTCTTGAATCCTTCTCAGAGGAAGAGAAGGGGGTTGGGTTGAAATGAGTTTTGACTTTAAGGTACTTCTTTTTTTTAGGGAAAAGGTGTCTAGACTGGACATTATTTTGCTTCCACAGTTCCTCGACTGTGTCTGGGCTATGTTGATTTGCGCGACCTCCCCCATGCAGCGCCATACTCTCATTCTGTGGCTAATTAGCTCCATGCTCCCAGGATGGTCAATGTAGAGCAGGTGTGGGTTTTTATGCAGTCATGATCCCCCCAGGGCCGCAATGAGAGGATTGGATGCTGGTCCAGAGTTGTGCATTAATAAGCCATGGAAACTAACCACAGCATTAAGAGATGGAAACCATTAACGGCCTTGTAAGAAGTTTTATGCTATTTTTCCACGCAAACTGTTTGGAGTGTTTTTTGTTGTTTTTGTTTCGTTTGTGTCTAAAATGCCGGGGCGACAATCCACAATATGGCATCTAGTATTCAATTATAAGTATTTCTTTCCCTTTAATAAATGAATCGCTTCTCTCACAGGCTGTGGTTACATCCACACACAAGAACAATTTTCTACTACAGTGCTCGCATTAGAACTTTTTGTTCCTCACAACAGGGGTGTAAAAGAAAAACTTGAATACACTCTTAGAAACAACCCAACTGTTAAGTACTTTAACTTAGCTGAACAATATCCACTTGAGACAGCCAGTCCTAACAGAAATGTGATTTATTCAACAATAAACACTTTATTTTCCATTCCTTACTCCACAGACGCTTCAAACTACTTTAAACTGTACTTGTCTGAATCAAACTGACACTTTTTAATCTGCTATACAGTAGTTGGGCCAGTCTTTGAGGGTAGAGCGGCAGGAAAAAAAAGTGTCTTTCCTCCTGTTTCCAGCAATGGGGAGAAGTTAAAGAAGTGTGTATGAGTTGTGGAAGCCTCAGTGTGTGCTGTAATGCGGTCTAGCCATGCCAGCGTGCTGAGAAAATATGTGACTGTTCATCTCTCGAGATGCAGGGAGATGCAAAGCAGCTGCAAGTCTGCCCGGCAGCTTGAAGGAAGAGAGAAACGTCCACCAACTTAAGAACCAGCGACTTGAAGAAGTTGTTATTATCGTCCTCCACCCCGTGGTAATGGAGGGATTTTGACTCACTTGACCTTCCTTAGAAATGTGATTACTGTAATGAGTGTGGGAGCCTTTACTGTAAATGCAGCTGCAACAGCACTGTAATATGTCTCCTTATTTTTTTGTTTTTTCACATCCACCAAAGAGTTGTATGTCTGTTTGTTTTCTCATATCACAAACACTATAGTTTTTAATATTTATTTGGGGTAATGCTAAAGGAATAGCTTTACATTTTAGGAAAAACACATTCACTTTCCTGCCAAGAGATAGATGTTACTAAATACTGGCTTTGACTATGCCCTAGCATCAAATATAAAAGAACTGACTGCTGTTTGATAGAAAATCATAATTTCTCTGTGCCTTTTAAAACTGTAACAAATCACTGATGGAAAATAAACACATGAGATGTGAAGACGCTATGATTAAGGTTTGGTTATTATTTAGGGGAAGATTATGGTTTCAATATTTAAATCAGTTTTCAAAGTAAGGGGACCTTTGTCACTATAGTTACAATAATAAACATGTGGTTAAGACTTACCCGTCCCCCTGTGTGTTATGTAGCTTTCTCTGCATGTAAACGGTCTGCAAAGTCACAAACCCTCAAAGTACACCCTGTAGCGAGTAAAACTCTAACACAGAAAATATCTGTCTATGCTGCCCCAAAACGCGTCGTTGGAGACCCAATGGCGGCGAAACTGTGACACGCTGGGGGGGGGGGGGGTGCTAGTGGAGCCTTGTAGTGGCGAAACTCTGGCGCGCTTACAGAGCTTACACACGGCGGCGTGCGTTGAAGCTTGCCGGCGTGCGTGTCTGACGCTCGACCAACAACCAATCTCATGAATCTCCCGCCCCGGACACACAAGCACGCGGTTTGATTGGCTAGAGCTTGTACTGGCATTTGGCTGACGCTTCCGTCGAAGCTTCAAAAGTAGAACATTGCTCTACTTTTGAAGCGAGCAACGCGAGCTTTGCTCCCACAATGCAGTTCGGCAAAGCGTGACGTCACCCCATTCAAAGTGAATGGGCAGAAGCGTTGAAGCTTCAACGCACGCCACAGTATGTAAGCTCTGTTACACTGTAGGTGCCCCGCGTTTGGGGGTGCGGGTGCTAGTGGAGCCTCGCAGATGGGGGTGCTGCAGCCCGCTCAACACCCCCCCCTTCCCGAATACACATACAGAGATGCTGTATGAGAAACCAATGTCATTTTGGCACATTGAACAATGTAAATCTATTCTACTAAACCTCAACTATGGAATTATGATCAGTAGAAATGGCCATGACATGGGACCTTAAAGAGGATGATATGTTCTCAGCAATGTTTTTTTCTTTAGGTCAAATGTAAAATGTACTTTTGCCTGTGTTAATATGTCGATATCCCCCACCTATCGTTTATAGCCAACTGATGTTATAGTCCTTAAAAGATACATCCCTAATTTTGCCAGAAAGACGGCTTTCTTGATTTTAGACATTGATATTTAAAGTGGATGGCTGAATTTTGCATTTGAAACACCCATCTTTCTGATAAACCTTTAAAATGTAAGTTGTGAAGATAGCCAATACCAATCTATTACCATTTGTACCCCTGCCAACCACGCAAAAGGGTAAAATGGACTTGTATTATCACTGGCCCCACCATTGTAACCACTGGCCCGGAGCATTTGTCCAAAAGAAATCGACTAATAATGAAGAAAATGAACACATTTGTTGCAATAGTAATTTATGCACTACATTACTACTTGTACTACAACATTTGAATCATCAGTTCTTCCTCATTTTCCTCAATTGTTCATATTTGGTTTATTAAAATAATGATATTGTGGTCATTGTTAAAAAAATTCTGCTATTATTATGAGTATTATTATTTGTATAATGCACTTTCTGCCTTCCTGTCATGTAATGGCTAGATTAGATTAGAACCTTCATTATCCTAAACTGCTGGGACATTTCCCCAATACCTTTATATTGTCTACTCTTCACATACTTATCAGCATAGGTCGGCATTGATGTTCAGAGCCGACAGAAGACCTTGTTTATAGAGAACCGCAGTGACGCGTCCTAAAACCCGGAAGTAAGTTAGCATTTTTAGCACTTCCGGTTCCTTCGTCAAAAAGCAATGCATTTTCTCCATAGGGTTTTGGAAAATAGCTCGAAATAAGGTCTGTGGTTGACACACATTTAAGAGATAAATCACGTTTTGTTCTACGACATTAAATACATCAGCAGTGATCCCACTGGTGATTTTTGAAGAGTTTACGTGTCTGAAAAACGATGGTTGTTACCAGAGATGGGGTAGTTACTAAAAAAAAGTAATATATTACATATTACTTTAAAAAAAAGTAATATATTACACTACTTCGTTACTCTCTACATAAAGTAATTCGTTACTTTACTCGCTACTTTACTCGTTACTTTACTCGCAGGGCCGGCCCGCCCCTCCCTGCAGGCAGATCACGCAGACTGCTAAAGTTTTAAATGTTCTCTTTAGTTCAGTTTCCATTGTCGCATAAGACTGATCCAGATAGCTCCTGAATGTTTTCCTATCTGACCGTGGCTGTCCTCTGTCTCCTGCTATCTGTATATTTTGCGCAGTCTATCTCTGCTCACGCTGTTGCGTCAGCGTGTTCTCCTGCGTGTTGGCCATGTGTTGCACTGGAGCCAGACTGGAGCACACCGCAAAGACTTCAGCCGAGCACGTACGAACTGCGCATGCGTGAGTGGCAATAACTCTCCTTACCAGCAGGCGGCGGTAGTGTGTATTCGTCATTCAAGACAGGCAACAACCGGAAAACAGAGAAGAAGAACAGACTACGTGTGTGATATAAATAAACAACAGCTATGTGCGTTAGCTTCACCTTAGCATGTGTTCTTTGCAGGTGTTTGTTGAGGTTTGATTATGACTGATTTTAGAAAGTAACGAAGTAACGCGTGTCGGGGCAATGTTAGTAACTGTAGTGTGATTACTGAATTATAAAAGTAACGCGTTACACTACTCCGTTACCGACAACGTAATATTATTACAGTAACGCGTTACAAAGTAACGCGTTACTGTAATAATAATAATAATAATACTTTGTAACGCGTTACACCCAACTCTGGTTGTTACAGAGTGGCTGAATAGGACTACAGAAATGGTCGAGGCCGTTGTACGTCATTACGCCGAACACGTAAACACTCCCACTAAGTTTGTTTTCCCCTGTGTTCTGCTTGAAAGCAAGTACCTGCATATCTTTAGTATCTGTATATCTATATCTGACCATTAGAATCTGTATTTTTGAAATTGTCATTTTTAACACCGTAGTTTTACAAATTATAGAACAATTAATTACCAGTGTTTTCCAATTTTACTCGGCAGTTCGTTTTGTTAGCTAACGTTAGCTAAAGCTAGCGGTACTAGTTAGCTACGCAATGGTTTGTTGCTTTGCTCCGGGTTGCAGCCACAGGTCTTCGCATGAAACGTGCTCGTTCTATTGTTTCCCGGCCAATGTTTTCCAAAGGAGAGTCTGGATTCGTGCCATGAGGTAAGCTGACGTTACATTTGTGTCCATGTCACGGTGAAATTTAAATGATGGGTAGTGACTGTATCGCCGTTTTAGAGATGGCGCTGCTGAAAAGACCGCAACATAAGTAAAGATAATGAATACATCCTATTACAACCTGTGTGGCTTATATGATAAGTCTAATTAGTACAAGCAGCATACCGTTTCACCATGTAACTAAAGATTGTAGTCAGGGCGATTCAGGCCGCGGAGATCTAGAATAGGTCTGAATTCCCCTGTCTTCCTGAGAACCAGGAAGTACATGGAATAAAGACCCTTTTCTCTGTGCTGAGGGTGCACAACAGACACAGCCTGTTTCTGCACCAGAGCCTGAATCTCTGCTGAGAGGAAACACATCTCCTCCTCCCCTTACCTCTTGCATGCCCATAAAAAGAGGTGGGTGTGGGACACCCACAACACAGTGGTCCATGTGATACAGTGGTACAGTGTATAAACATGTGGTCAGTGGGACGCTGCAAAACTGGAGTGAATTGGAGATGGGCGAGTCCTGTTTCATCCGGATCATTAACCCGGATCCTAGAAATGAGCTGGTCGTGACGAGTTTCCCCTCTTAATCAATCAATCAATCAATCAATCAATCAATCAATCAATCAATCAATCAATCAATCAATCAATCAATCAATGTTTATTTATATAGCCCAATATCACAAATGTTACATGTGTCTCAGTGGTCTTCACAATGTGTACAGAATATCAGTATGACAATACGACACCCTCTGTCCTTAGACCCTCACATCGTACAAGGAAAGACTTCTGAAGAAAACCCACAGTTTAAAGGGAAAAATGGGAGAAACCTCAGGGAGAGCAACAGAGGAGGGATCCCTCTCCCAGGACGGACAGACGTGCAATAGATGCCGTGTGTAAATTGAAAAGATAATACATTTGCAACATAGGTAGTCCAAATGTTTGGAAATGCATGTGTGTATAATAGGAAGATGAATCCACGAGGATATCCATCCAGGACCGATGATCCAGGACCACAGCCACGACTTGCGATCCAGGGCTCGCGATCCAGGACACAGGACTGCAGGATCATCCATGACTCCGGATCCCGGCGTATATAGACACCAAAAGAAAGACATTTGGGGAAGCTGGGTTAATCGGAACATGAGAGTACACAGGTATAGACAGAGATAAGGAAGAAGTAAGATGTCCCCCGACAAACTAAGCCTATATCAGCAAAACTAGGGGCTGAATCTAATCAGCCCTAACTATAAGCTTTATCAAAAAGGAAGGTCTTAAGCGCACTCTTAAAAACGGATAGGGTGTCTGCCGCCCGAACACAAACTGGAAGAGCTGATTCCACAAATGTGGAGCTTGATAAGAAAAGGCTCTGGCTCCCATTGTACTTTTAGAGATTCTAGGAACAACCAACAACCCTGCATTCTTGGAACGCAATGCCCTAGTTGGACAGTAGGGTATAATGAGTTCTTTAAGATAAGATGGCGCCTGCCCATTAAGGGCTTTGTAGGCGAGAAGAATAATTTTAAATTCTATCCTGTGTTCTATAGGGAGCCAGTGTAAGGCAGCCAGAACAGGAGTAATGTGGTCCCTTTTCCTAACTCTGGTTAGTACACGAGCTGCAGCATTTTGAATCAGCTGAAGCGACTTGACTGACTTCTTGGTACTCCCTGATGATAAAGAGTTACAATAATCCAGCCTAGAAGTAACAAATGCATGGACTAGTTTCTCTGCATCGTTTTGAGGCAAGATATGCCTGATCTTTGCAATGTTACGTAGATGGAGGTAGGCGGTCCTTGAAATTGATTTTATGTGGGCGTTAAAGGATAAATCCTGATCAAATATAACACCAAGATTCCTTACAGTCTCACTGGAGGCCAAATTAATGCCATCCATAGTTAGTATATCTTTAGATAATTTGTTTCGTAGATTCTTCGGGCCAAGTACAATAACTTCAGTTTTGGTCGTGTTTAACATCAAAAAGTTTAAGGTCATCCACGTTTTTAAGTCATTAAGGCAGTCTTGAATTTTATTTAGATGATTAATTTCATCAGGCTTGATTGATAAATATAGTTGAGTATCATCCGCATAACATTGAAAGTTTACAGAATGATTCCTTATAATATTGCCTAACGGAAGCATATAAAATGTGAACAAAATAGGTCCGAGCACTGAGCCCTGTGGCACTCCATGGCTAACTTTGGTTTGCGTGGAAGATTCATCGTTAACACATACAAACTGAGAGCGTTCAGATAGATAGGACCTAAACCAGCCTAAAGCAGTTCCCTGTATGCCAACTAAGTGCTCTAGTCTTTGCAATAGGATATCATGGTCGATAGTATCAAATGCAGCACTGAGATCGAGCAAAACAAGAATAGAGACAAGTCCCTTGTCTGAGGCTATTAGAATGTCATTTGTGACTTTAACCAGAGCTGTCTCTGTGCTATGATGTGTTCTAAAGCCAGACTGAAAATCTTCAAATAATCATTGTTTTTTAAGTAATCACACAACTGTTTTGCGACCGCTTTCTCAAGAATTTTTGAGAGGAACGGAAGATTAGAAATAGGTCTATAGTTGGCTAAAACCTCTGGATCGAGGTTGTGCTTTTTAAGAAGCGGTTTTATCACTGCTACTTTGAATGATTGTGGAACATAGCCTGATAATAAAGACATATTCATAATATTTAATAAAGAAGTGCTAATTAATGGAAAAACTTCCTTCAACAGCTTAGTTGGAATTGGGTCTAACATGCACGTTGATGGTTTAGAAGAGAGAATCATTGAATGTAATTATTCAAGGTTTATGGCTGAAAAGCATTCTAGTTTACTATCTAGTGTAATATTTGAACTTACGTTTCCGGGAGCTGTTGATAACACTATACTGGTCAAAGGCAAGATGTCATTAATTTTGTTTCTAAGAGTAACAATTTTATCGTTAAAAAAGCACATAAAATCATTACTACTGAGTGCTATGGGAATAGAAGGCTCAATCGAGCTGTGGCTCTCTGTCAGCCTGGCTACAGTGCTGAAAAGAAATCTTGCATTATTCTTATTCTCATCTATTAATGAAGGGTAGTAGGCTGCTCTCGCTTTATGCAGTGCTTTCTTATATTCATTGAGAGTAATATGCCAAATTAAACGAGATTCTTCAAGTTTAGTGGAACGCCATATCCTTTCAAGTTGTCTAGACTTTTGCTTTATTTTGCGGGTTTCGGCATTATGCCATGGAGCTAATCTATGTTGTTTTATTTTCTTCTTTTTCAAAGGAGCAACAGAGTCTAATTTTATTCGCAGCGCATCTATGGCACTATCAACAACATGATCAATTTGGGGTGGTGTACATTTTGTATAAGTTTCCTCCCCTACATGCAGACATGCTATCGAGTTAAGTATTGGTGGAATCTCTTCCTTAAATGTGGCTATAGCACTAACAGATAGGTTTCTGCTGCAAGAGCTTTTGACTAATGCTTTGTAGTCTCGTAATAGTACTTCAAAAGTTACTAAGAAATGGTCGGATAAAGCAGGATTATGCGGTTCGACTAATAGTTGCTCAATTTCAATACCATAAGTCAGAACAAGGTCGAGAGTGTGATTATAGCAGTGGGTTGGTTTATTTACACTCTGACAGAAACCAACAGAATCTAATATAGAGTTAAATGCAACAGTAAGGCTATTTTTATCATCGTCAACATGAATATTAAAGTCATCTACGATAATTACTTTGTCTGTTTTAAGAATCAACGTTGATAAAAACTCAGAGAATTCTGATAAGAATTCTGAATAAGGACCTGGTGCACGATACACTGTAACAAATAAGATTGGCTGCAAAGTTTTCCAGGTCGGATGCGTAAGACTAAAAACGAGGCTTTCAAAGGAGGTATAATTTAATTTTGGTTTAGTATTGATAAGTAAACTTGAGTCAAATATTGCTGCAACTCCACCTCCTCAGCCCGTGCCTCGAGCAATATGAGTATTGATATGGCTGGGTGGAGTGGCCTCATTTATGCTGACATATTCTTCATGTCTCAACCAAGTTTCAGTGAGACAGCATATATCAATATTATAATCTGATATTAAATCATTTACCAATATTGCTTTAGATGCTAGAGATCTTATGTTTAAGAGACCACATTTAATCTTCCTGTTTTGTTGCACTGTAGTAGTTGTTACATTTACTTTTATTAGGTTATTATGTATGACACCTCTATTAGGTTTTACCTTAAAAATTGTCCTTGGGCAGACACACACAGCGCTAATATTGGGTATTTTATTGGGTTCGGGATTCCTATGGATGACTGCCTAGGAGAGAGCGCAGAGAAGCGTGTAAGACTGCGACTCCGCCTCCTGGTCTCAACTCCAGTTTGTCATGGATTAAGTCCACAAAGCCCTAAAATGTTTGCCGAAATGAGATCTGCACCTTCCAAAGTAGGATGAATGCCGTCTCTCTTAATCAGACCAGGTTTTCCCCAGAAGGCTGTCCAATTATTTACGAAGCCCACATTGTTTGCTGGGCACCACCAAGACAACCAGCACTGAAATGATGACATGCGGCTATACATGTCATCATTGATCAGATTGGGGAGGGGACCAGAGAAGATTACGGTGTCCGACATTGTTTTAGCATAACTACACACCGACTCCACATTAACTTTGGTGCATTCTGATTGGCGTAAACGAACATCATTACCACCGATGTGAATAACAATCCTACTGTATTTACGTTTATTTTTAGCCAGCAGTTTAAGATGCGCCTCAACGTCGCCCGCTCTGGCCCCCGGAATGCATGTGACTGTGGAGGCTTCGGTCTCTAAATTCACGTGTCTCATAATAGAGCTACCAATAACCAGAGTGGCTTCTCAGCGGGTGTCTCGCTGAGTGGGGAATATCTGTTAGATACGTGAACGGGTTGGTGGGGACCTGCGGGTTTCGCGTTATGCCCCTTCTGAACAGTCACCCAGTCTCCCTGCTGCTCGGGAGTTGCCGGGGGACGGCTAAGAGGAGCTACCTTTTGCCGGTCCTCACTGGCTAACATGGGCTTTACTGTAGCTGAGTTACTTTCTAAGATGCGGAGCCGGGCTTCTATGGCTATGATTCCCGCCTCCAACCTAACAACTATACTACATTTAACACATGTATCCTTACCAGTAAAGGAGGCCGGGAAGTAACCAAACATGAGACAGGAAGAGCAGGAAATAACACCCGAGGGTGGGGAAAGAGCCATGGCTAGCTATCAAGCTAAAGTAGCTACCGTTGGCAACCCCGAAAAGAGTGTAGGCAACTGTGGAGTTACAGTCGCTAAGAGAAGGAGAGTTGTGAGTGCTTAACCTGTAGTAACGTGTGATTACAACGTCAGGCAGTTGCCGTGATCAAGAGTTTTAAAACGATCGATTAAGTTAAGATAATAAGCTATCAGCAACAGAACAGGCACACGGGATAACCGGAGATGACAACAACAACAACCACAACCGGAAGTTACAACATGCTTACCGCAATAGTGGTCCGTGTAGAAAAGACACAGTTCCTCTCTATGGTTCCTCTCCATTAACCCGAGTCCTTTGAGTCCTACACCTGGTGTGACGTACAAATTAAAACTATAAATTGCGTCACTCGCTACTCTCCTTATAACATGTAAAATAACATTACAACGTAGCCCAGTCCATCTGCCTACCCTTTAGCAAGTAGGATAGCTTCCAGAAGTTATCGTTTGGCTCAGGGGAGGGGACGCGGATCAGTGAAACTTCCTGCAGACTTGTGGGGATTGAGAGGAATAGTACCGTAATAGCATAGCAGATCCAGAGATCCATACTCGTCATGTGCACGAGCATAGCTGCGGCCGGGAAGACATTTTACTTAGGGGGTGTGGCCAAAAATGGGGAGAGATTAACAGTAACATGTTGCAGCCCCTCCTCCAGCTCCCGGCACGAGTCAACAGCAGACTCAGAGATTCGCAAATCCTGACTCACTGTGCAAAACACAGCAGACTCGTGCGGACTCAGAGCCGTAACCATATAGCAGCAGATTGGGGGCATCTCTAGCACGAGTAGCCCACACACCCGTCACCATGATCATCATCCAGGAAGAGTACAGCCCTGGGCGGTGGACTTCCATGGACGCCGGACCCGGAAGGAATGGTACCGCCTCGGCCATATCCTGGTCCCCCAAACACTCGAAGGGATGGTGGGGATCGGCGCCCACTATTTAAGCCAGGGCACGAAGGACAGGCCCTGGTCTCCTGGAGGTATGATAACTCTTTCTTCTTCTTTCAAACGTCTTATCTCTGCTTCAGTTGTTGCCCGCTCGCTGAAGAGAAAGGGATGAGTCAGGAGGCGAGGTCTCGTTTTATACGGTGAGATGCGCGCGCATTCAGGAAGGCCCGCCCCGGGGCCGGCTACATCTATAGAGTGGCGAAGTCCCTCCCCTTCCGGTGGACCTCCATGGGACCTTATTTCGAAAAAATTATGTATTGCAGTCAATGGAGAGAGAAAGATTATCTTTCGATCCCGTTTGAATTGTGCCACGAATTACACATATGATGTTTGTCAATTTAAAAGATAATTTTGCAAGAAAAAAAAAATATTTTGTTGTAAAACTGTGAAGTAACACATTTGTTTGTGTGAAACGCTCAATGAACTACATCTCTGGTCTTGCAGAACAACACACGTCACCAAGATGGCCGTCACTACTGTCTTGTCAACAAAACGATTGACTACCCTCACTATCACCACAATGAAATACGTCCAGAAGAATGTCATGTAAAGCTGCCAACCTGATCTCACCAGAATGCGTGACTCCACCACGACTCCTAAGCACCACAATGCGTGGTGGAGTCACGAACTTTGTTACATTTACTGTCGGCACCACGCAAACAACCCTAATGTAAAGTGAATGAGGCTCCTTTGTCGTGGTGCACACACACATTTCTACAACGTCCCGCAGTGAGCTTTTATTCTATAAAACGTTTTTTAAATCTACTTTATAGCTTGTAGTAACTCACGGGAGGCTTCTTTTATTTTATTTGTATTCATAATTATTTTTATTTTTCGTCAGAATGTAAAAATTACATTAGTTACGAATTTGTGTTCTCAAAAAACAGTGCATTGTGTGTAATGCAACTGTGATTTTTTATTAAATTAGTTAGTTTTTAAGGAAGGCCAGAGCTTCAGCTGTGTCAAATCGATTGTTCCCTTTAGTTAACGTTATTTAAAAGATAATGATCATGTCCCCTGTATTGTATTACGAGCGTCCATTCCCATTGGATAACGGAGAATTTTACACCCGGAAGTAAGTAGCCTATTCTCCTTACTGTCGATTGATTTTACAGTGATATCTGCACTACTCGTCGACTAAAAAACACCAAATTGTCCTTGTTAATTACACAACATTGATTGGTTTGAATTGTGTACAATGCTTTTGTATTTTCCCCCTTCGATTGGGAGAAACAAATATTTTTTCGGAGTTTTAGGATGGTCGAAGACACTACACTACCCAGAATCCTCAGCTATCGTTTGGGACTACACCATGTGCTTAGCTTGACAAACCCCGTGATTAGTCCTCAACCTCTGTGATTGGATGCGCGAAGTTTACACAGAGCGTCAAAAAGGACTTTGAAATGGAATGCAACCCATCGACGGCACACTTTTCAAAACAGGAATCGAACGTGTCCTACCCCCCCCCCCCCCCCCTTAGGTCACAGGCTCCTCCAACAGTGCTACGCAATAAAACAGATACACAGAAAAAATAGTGCAATAAGAGTCTATATATAAGTGATTGGAATATGATATATTAGATAAATAATTTCTAAGTAGCAGCCAGATGCATGTTATTTCTAAGTTCAGGTGTTTAATAATCGTATAGCCTGTGGGATGCAGCTGTCTCTGTGTCTGGTGGTTTTAGTCCGGATGCTGCGGTACCGCCTGCCAGACTGCAGCAGACAGAACAGTTTGTGGCTGGGGTGATGGGGTCTTTTATAATCCTGAGGGCTTTCTTTAAGGTTAACCTGGTATTTTTACTCCACTACATTTATTTTAGTTACTTTACAGATTTGGATTAATGATGTGAAATATAAACAACCCTTAAATCAGACTTTAGTTACACTTGAGTGAAATTCAGTGAAGGTGATTGTCAAGTGCCAACAATCAGGCGAGATATTTGATTGTTGGTGCTTGAGAAGACTATATTTATCTGCAGATCCGTTTAAAGCATATTCATTACTCGTTATTCTCTAATAGTTCATTAAAGACAGTATATAATTGCTATTTTGCACATCCCTTTCAAGATTTTCTAAGGTTTATTGACATATCATATACACAACAGTGTAGTTATGCAATGAATGAAAAACTTGGGTCACAGGTTCCTCAACAGTGCATTACAAGACATCTATCAATGTGTGTATGCTTCCACCATTACACTGTCGTATTCTGCACATTTCTTTAAATAAAGCCTTATTAGTTAGCACATCCTCCTATCAGGCACTAAACTGTTTTACTCTAGATATCATTTGAGTATCTTCTTGATATTTTCTATTCTATATTTATATAATTGACCTTCTACTTTCCCACTATTTTGTATGTACTCTTAATATTTAAATGTTTTCATAAAATATAACACATTCAAAAGTGCTTTACAAAAATGAAAGACATTAAGAAAAAGGCATTTTAAACAGTCATTAAAAAGCAACACAATCTTCCTGCATTTCAATTACTCTAAACATGCAATAACATGCTTTAACCAGTAGGTGGTTTGGGTTAAAAGCATAGGTTAAAAGGCTGTCAAGTTTACAGTGTTAACAAAATAAAATATACTGCTGTTTCCGGTTTAGTTTACGACGAATATTATTTTGTTATTGTTTTGATATTTGTAACACAAAAGCGATGGAAAAAACCCATAGAAACAACAAAAAGATGGTCTTAACATGACCCAGTCGTCTAGTAGTCAGAGGTGTGGACTCGAGTCACATGACTTGGACTCGAATCAGACTCGAGTCACCAATTTGATGACTTGGACTCCAATCAGACTCGAGTCACCAATTTGATGACTTGAGACTCGACTTGACAAAATCACAAAACACTTGCGACTCGACTTGGACTTGAACACCAATGACTCGGGACTTGACTTGGACTTGAGCCTTCTGACTTGAGGTGACTTGATCATTTAATTCAGAGGTCTCCAACACGCCGATCGCGAGCTGCCGCTAGAAGAGCAGACTCCCGTCGGGGAGAGCAGAATCTCCAGCCGCTCCTACTCTTGCTGAGAATCCTTGCAGGCAGGGGCGGGACTTTATTTAGCTGGGCCACCATGCGGCCAATCATATGCGAGGACACACTAGGATCATACCATTATGTGAAAGAAGGGTGGGGGGCACAGCAGGTGTAGTGGTATAGGCCAGCTGCACAGAGCGACGGGGAGACGGATTTAAATGCAAGTGTGTCGGAAAAAGTCAAGAAATTAGCGAAAACCGAAAAAATAAGCAGCATCTGGCTGCATTTCAATGATATTGGAGAAATTAAACTCCTTCTGAATCAAACCGTCACGGTAGCCTTACCTTACTGATCCCTCTTAAAATAGAAGAAAACGTGTTACTTTACCAGCAGAGAGAAAATTGATTATTAAATTATTAATGTGACTAAAAAAGAGCAATTTTATTATTAAATATTATTCTGTTGATCAATGTCATTACATTTGGTGAAAAACACATAATGACTTGTTTATGACTCGTTTGTCAAAGTTTAGGACTTGGACTTGACTTGAACCTGCCCAACCTGACTTGAGACTTGACTTGGACTTGAGCGCAAAGACTTGAGACTTGACTCGGACTTGAGCGCAAAGACTTGAGACTTGACTCGGACTTGCAAAACAATGACTTGGTCCCACCTCTGCTAGTAGTTAATAAAAAACAATAATATCAAAACAAAATATTACTACTAACTTTATTGTGAAATTAAAACAGAACGGTAAAAGAATAGTTTCCGGTCTATTCTGATGCTGTAGATAAATAAAGAACTACGACAGATGTGTAATATTTAATGCCGCCAAACCATTTAATACAATGCATTCATGTGATGACTTTCAAAGTGTAAAGCAAGCACTGCTGAATAAAGTATGATTTTCTCTTTTACGAAACGTTTTTTTATATGGAATGCAGTTGGAGGTCAACCAATCAAAGAGCTTGAGGACTGATCACGGGGTTTGTCAAGCTAAGCACATGGTGTAGTCCCAAACGATGGATTCTGGGTAGTGTAGTGTCTTCTGCCGTCCAAAAACTCCGAACAAATATTTGTTTCTCCCAATCGAAGGGGGAAATACAAAAGTATTGTACACAATTCAAACCAATCAATGTTGTGTAATTAACCTGTTAAGCCCGAAGGTCCCCGCCTGTTTTTTTTTTCACAACACTGTGTCTCAGGGCATCTTAATATTTAAAAACCTATTAATGTGTTATACCAGATTAACGAGAAGAATTTCAGCTAACTGACAAAACGAACCATTTTTACAGAAACAAAACACAAGTCTCACAAGAAGCGTTAGCATTAGCCCTTAGCTAAAACGGGCAGATGCTACTTCCGGTGCTAACTAACAAAAACGATCTTTAAAACTTAATATTTTCTGCACAAACTACATATCATCTGAAAGCTGATACTCCACAGATTATTTGGTTATAAGTATCATCACTGTAGGACACACATTTACTGAGCTAGCAGCCAGAACAGAGAATAAGAAAAACAGCAGTTTTCAAAACCATAACAATAATTATGTCTTACCGTTGCTGTTTTGTGATCAAAGCTCGTGTTCAAGGGAATAAAAACGCTGTTTAAAGGTAATCCAATGTCTCTTAGTCACTTTAGAATTGTTCCTGATAATCTATCATTACATTCATGGCAGCAGAGTAGGTTTAAAGTTCCGCAGTCCAGAGCTAACGCTGTCTCACGTGCTGTTTACGCAAACCTCTCTCTACTTGACGTAAGTGTTTATCGGGACTTACTAACGGAACTCTAACGGTTCAGAAAAGGTGTCAATCACCCAAATCGACCAATGGGTTCCAAAGATATGATCCTGCGTAGTATAAACTAAGCCCGCTCCGGCTCCATTACGCATTATGCAGCCAGAAGGGAGAGCTTCACCACAGAACAGGAGCTAGAGATGCTAGCTGACGATAGCTATGATCATACCAGATGACTCTTCGTCGGATGATGAAGATCTCCTCCAGCCAGACCTGGATCCGGACAGTAGTGACTCGGATGTTGAACTTCCACCACAGGAAAGGTATGTAATCTCTCTGTTTTTATATGTTATGTGGTTGGTGAAACTGCATCACAGTGCTAGCTTAGCCAAGAAGCTACAGGAATGATTAGGCAAAATGCTAAATAGTGTTACTTGTCTTTTTGGAGTTACATTTTCTAAATGAATGGCCAGTGAATGAATATATATATATGTGTTTACTTATTTATTTGGTGTAATATTATTCATTTATTGTCCAATATTATCCTTTTTATATATTACTTTTGTGTTTGGTGGAACTGCATCACAGTGTTAGCTTAGCCAACAGGAATGATTAGCCAAAATGCTAAATAGTGTTACTTGTCTTTTTGGAGTTACATTTTCTAAATGAATGGCCAGTGAATACATATACATGTATACATGTGTAATATTATTCATTTATAGTCCAATATTATCCTATAAGTATAAGCCAGTGAATTAATCTAATCTCTTTGTTTTTCCACATTTGTTAGATGAGGTGTGAGGACAAAGCCACACACCCAGAAGACTTTCAGGGAGCAGCTTGCTGCAGAATTGTTGGAGTTTGCTGAAGGCCCTGCTGAAGGCCCTGCACCTCCACCACCCCCTCCTCCACCACCCACATGCATGCCCGAGTATTATGGGGAAGATGCCACCAAGGTCAGGAAGAACTGCGGGAGGTGCCTAGATGCTGGACTCAAAAGGGTGAAGACACCTGTGTACTGCAGGAAGTGCCAGGTCCCTCTGTGCTTCACTGTCAAAAGGAACTGTTTCAGGGAGTGGCACGACCTAAATACTGGAACATTCAGGTAGGTATAAAGTTCAGGTAGGTATAACATTTTGCGAGTGTTTATTTAAAAAAAAAAATACTTGTTTTTATATACCTAGTGTGATTTTATTGTATAGTGGGTTGGTAAAATATTTGTTGTTTTTACAAACCTACAGTGTGGTTTTATTGTATAGTACGTTGGTAAAATGTTTGTTTTTACATGCCTATAGTGTGTTGGTAAAATGTTTGAAATAAATCTGCCCCAGTTGGAGTCCAATGTTACCTATGTTTCCGGTTTTTTTTATTGTGCAAGTACACCTACACACAATGACCTACAGTGTAATTTTATTGTGCGTTGGTACAGTTACATACACACACAGCTACACTTACACATACACACCTACACGTACCCACTAGAGATGTTAAGATTCACCGATTCACATCGGTGCACCGGCATAAACGTTCAAGATGCGAGTGCACCGGTTGAAAGAGTGCACATCAGCTACAGTTTGGGTTGAACTCGCGATGCATCGATTGCGTAGCGTCTTTGCATCGGTAAAAAAACGATTCATTGATATAAAATCCCCTCATATTGTCAACGCTCAGCAGAGACGATCTTTGATATTTGCTTCGCCACTACGGAGGCCGAGAGTCTCAGTTATCAACACACACGGAAGTTGAGGAGAAAGAGAAACGCAGCGCACCGAAAAATACCTACAAATCAAACGTTTGGCAACACTTCGGATTGTTCAAGAAAGACGGTGTAATAGTCCTTTATGCTATATAGTTGACCGCAGGTCATGGAGAGTAATAAGGTATCCGTAGACCTTTGTATGAGGTATCTTTATTACTTAACAGGTCAACAGCCATGATACATAGATGCGGGCTTGCATACACACAGTATCACTCCGCAGCCGCACCCCATCAGTAACGTCCTGATGGTATATGCGCGGCACTATATACTACAGACGGTCAACTTGAAAAATCGCTCGCAAATTGTTAACGATGCAGAGCCGCTTTAAAGTACACAAGTAGTACGAGGAACTTAGCGACGCACATAAAGAGGCGACATGGGGTCTGCGGCTGAAAAGAGAAACCTGAAAGTTAGACATGAGTTAAATCACTCAGTGAGGTGTTCTGTCAGAGAGAGTGGTGTTTAGTTTACAGCAGCCTGTGACGGCCAATAATAATTTAAATGTCTTCCTCACTGTAAGCAGTTATGAAATACCTGTTTGTGAAAGGTTATTTGTATTCTTTATTGTTCATATAGAACCCACTGCTTTCTGCTCACTGGTGAGTCAGCCGATGGGCATTGCACTATGGTAGCTGTTATTTGCACATTGTTAATCATGAGCAATGCATCCTTACATTGTTTAACTGTGAGGTGTTATACAATTGTACTGTACTCTGGAGAGCTTTTAAAGGTACAAAAATAAACGGCATGATGGGATGTGCAGTACCAAATATGTAAAGCACTTTTTTGTTAATGTATGATTTGCTGCATATAAGGAATAAAACAAAAATCCTCTGTCGTACCATATTGAAGTATCATTATTTTTGCATCGTATTGAATCGTATCGCACCGAATCGCATAATGTTGAATCAAATCGTATCGAACTGTATCGCAACAGGGGTGAATCATATCGTATCGCATCGTCCTGGTGTTTCAAATGTATCGTTAATGTATCGTATCGTGGCAACGTATCGAGATGCGCATCGCATCGGCCTCAGTGATGGAGATGCACATCCCTAGTACCCACACAGCTACACTTACATACCCACACAGCTACACTTACACACACACACCTACACGTACCCACACAGCTACACTTACATACCCACACAGCTACACGTACCCACACAGCTATACTTACACATACACACCTACACACACACCTACACTTACACACACTCACGTTTTTTTATTTTGTTAAGAAAAGAAAAAATTTAAGAATTTTTTTTTTTTTTTGGGTGGAATGAATACCTATAGTGATGATTCAATATAATACAATAATTGTTATAGTCTGGTACCTGAAAAAGGTCAAATGGAACCAAATGTGCCCAAAGCTTATTCCGCCTGGACTTTATTTACATAAACCTCTCTAAAAAGGTCAGATGTCACTTGTTTTGCCTCAATCTTGATACAGGGTACTTATTATATGTTATACTTTGGATTCCTAAAGCTTTTAGGCTACTAACCCATCATTCAAGGTTGTTCTTCACTATAAGTAATGGGTTTTCTTTAGGCGGAGACAGGAATTTACATTTTTTTGCTATGTTCCATCTAAATTTACTCTGACACAGAAAAATCTATATTGATTCTGACACTTCTACATCCAACTCACAGATGTAACCTTGCTTTGACAACAACAATTATTCATATAAACCTTTTAGAAGTGAAGTTATAGTCATTTGTTCTGGGAATGTCATTTTCGAGCCTGAAACCTGAAAAACAGGCTCGGGGTTTAACAGGTTGGACAATTTGGTATTTTTTAGTCGATGAGTAGTGTAGATATCACTGTAAAATCAATCGACAGTAAGGAGAATACTTACTACCGGGTGTAAAATTCTCCGTTATCCAATGGGAATGGACGCTCGTAATACAATACAGGGGGATCATTATCTTTTAAATAATGTTAACTAAAGGGAACAATCTATTTGACATGGCTGAAGCTCTAGCCTTCCTTAAAAACTAACTAATTTAATAAAAATCACAGTTGCATTACACACAATGCACTGTTTTTTGAGAACACAAATTCGTAACTAATGTAATTTTTACATTCTGACGAAAAATAAAAATAATTATTAATACAAATAAAATAAAAGAAGTCTCCCGTGAGTTACTACAAGCTATAAAGTAGATTTAAAAAACATTTTATAGAATAAAAGCTCACTGCGGGACGTTGTAGAAATGTGTGTGTGCACCACGACAAAGGAGCCTCATTCACTTTACATTGGGGTTGTTTGCGTGGTGCCGACACGTAAATGTAACAAAGTTCGTGACTCCACCACGCATTGTGGTGTTAAGGAGTCGTGGTGGAGTCACGCATTCTGGTGAGATCAGGTTGAAAGCTGCCTGCCTGCCTGCCTTTGATTCTCTCTGAACTGCCTGGTCTTTTTAATGTTTAATGTCAACCATTTGTGCAGATAGCATGAAGTAGAAAAGACCGGCGATCACCGATGCTAGCGTTAGCATTTCTCCCCCGGGCTTAAATTGCTACTCTTACTGTTTAACATTTTGGGTTACTTAATGTTACTTCATATTAAGGCTAATAAAAATGACAAGGCTGTAATGCTAACTAAAGTGCTAGCTACTAGCTAGGTAGCTAACTTGATCCAGCCACTCCTGGTCCTTTCATCAGACGGGAAGCGAAAGAACGAGCAAGACCCATTGCTGGTATGATAACAACCTGGTACTAAGCACACAGGCATCTTGTTAAAGTTATCTTATCTTAGCCAGCGCCATATAGGTAGATTATATCTATATGGCGCTGATCTTAGCGATCTCTTAGTGGAGGAAAACAATTGTGACATCACTTACGCAACTCTGGGATTTGTAGTCTTTCTACTTGCGTATTATTCATAGTCTTATATTTCAACAGTTTTACGACAAACTGTGACTTTTTTGACATGGAAATTATTTTTTAAGATTGACAAACATATTTATATATATAGATATGTATTTAAATAAAGAAAACACAAACGTGAAAACGGAGTAACAACAGTTATTTACGTAACCTACATTTTCCTCTAAAGTTTAAATAAAAATCATGAAAAACACCATAACGCTAATTGACCATTACATTGCATTTAGCTGACGCTTTTATCCAAAGCAACTTACAATAAGTACATTCGACCAGGAAGACACAACCTTGAAGAAAACAGAATCATATAAGTACATCAGGTTTCATAGAGCCAAACATTTCAAGTGCTCCTCAACTGGCTCTAGATAAGCCAGTCCTTTATTAGTATATAAGTGCTCTGTTAGCAGTTCTTTGTTAGTAATTCTATCGCTCGAAGTGGAGTCGAAAGAGATGAGTTTTCAGTCTGCGCCGGAAGATGTGCAGGCTTTCTGCTGTCCTGATGTCAATGGGGAGCTCATTCCACCATTTTGGAGCCAGGATAGTGTATCTGCAGTAACGGGTTGTAGCAGCGATGTTTGCAGTGAAGGACAGTTTGTTATCTAGGATCACACCCAGATTCCTTGCAGTCTGAGTCGGGGGAAACAACAGAGGTGCCGATGTTGATTGTCAGGTCAAGAGTGGGACACTCTTTTCCCGGAAGGAAAAGCAGTTCAGTCTTGTCAAGGTTGAGCTTGAGGTGATGAGCAGACATCCACTGAGAGATGTCAGCTAGACAAGCAGAGATGCGTGCGACGACCTGGGTCTCTGAGCGGGGAAAGGACAGAATTAATTGGGTGTCGTCAGCGTAGCAGTGGTATGAAAAACCATGCGGGCTAATGACTGATCCGAGCGAGTTTGTGTACAGGGAGAAGAGGAGGGGACCAAGAACAGAGCCCTGAGGGACCCCTGTAGTTAATTGACAAGGGTCGGACTCTGACCCTCTCCAAGTTACCCTGTAGGTACGGTCTTTGAGGTATGAGGTGATGAGGGAAAGTGCAGAGCCTGAAACTCAAAGTTCTTGGAGAGTGTGAAGGAGGATCTGATGGTTCACCGTGTCGAATGCAGCAGACAGGTCCATCAGGATGATGACAGAGGAGAGGGATGCTGCTTTGGCAGTGTGCAGTTCCTCAGTGACAGCAATGAGAGCAGTTTCTGTGGAGTGACCTGCCTTGAAACCAGACTGGTGCGGATCCAGAAGGTTGTCCTGATGGAGATAACAGGAGAGTTGTTCAAAGACAGCGCGTTCAAGTGTTTTAGACAGGAACGGGAGGAGAGAGACAGGCCTGTAGTTTATAACATCAGACGGGTTGAGAGTGGGTTTCTTTAGGAAAGGGTTTACTCTTGCCTCCTTAAGACTATTTGGAAAGTGACCAGAAGTTAGAGAAGTGTTGATGAAATGGGTGAGAAACGGTAGAATATCAGGAGCGATAGTCTGAAGGAGGTTTGAGGGGATAGGGTCCAGAGGACAGGTGGTAGGGCGGGCAGAGGTAATGAGGGTAAGAACCTCACTTGGAGAGAGAGGGGAAAAGGAGGTTAGTGTGTGGGTGAAAGGAGGGTCTGGTGACCCAGCGGTGACCACCTTAATAAATATGTTGATGTTACGTTAGCATCACGCTAATCGCTAGTCTAAGTTAAGTGCTTTGCTGTGGAAGTTTATGATTTTAGTTTTGCACACATATTTATTATAGTGTTACTTGCTATATTTATATTTGCACTTTTAAATACAATACAACTCAAGGCAAATCATACTTACGTGTGGCTGTCTTGTAGATGTTAATAGTTTTAGGACTTAAGATTCTTAAATTGGATACAGCACACAGTCCATTTAGTAGCCGAGCTGTCTACCATATGAGATATTCATACTAACTACTCCAGTTGTTCGTAAATGTGGCCTTGTTCAGGCTAATACACAATTAAATATATATTGTTATAGGCCCACAGGAGTATCACCACCATGTGGTCATTTATATACAACATAAAGCCTTAGGCCTCATCTTGATCCACAAATTGTAGATTATATTCACCCTGGATTTTGGAGTTCAAGACAGATGTTATAGCAACAAAAGTTATCCTTTTTTTACTTTGACCCTTTAACATATTTTACCCATTATCACCATTTGGTAAAATCAAATGTTATAATTCATACAAAAATTAAGACTTATCCTACAGTTGGCTACCAGGTTTTGCAGGGGAGATATTTTTGACAATATCTGTCAGAACCCCGTGACCAGTGTTGATTGAACACAATTACCACTTAAATTGATTTATAGATTGTTAGACTCTGCTGCAAAATGTGATGTGCAATACAAGATTGTTATTCACTTTTTTTTTTACCTTAAATACAACTGGGTGGTCATAAGTCTGACTTATGACTTTCTGGTGCTATTTCCTGCTCTTCCTGTCTCATGTTTGGTTACTTCCCGGCCTCCCTTACTGGTAAGGATACATGTGTTAAATGTAGTATAGTTGTTAGGTTGGATGCGGGAATCATAGCCATAGAAGCCCGGCTCCGCATCTTAGAAAGTAACTCAGCTAAAGTAAAGCCCATGTTAGCATGTGCGGACCGGCAAAATGTAGCTCCTCTTAGCCGTCCCCCGGCAACTCCCGAGCAGCAGGGAGGCTGGGTGACTGTTCAGAAGGGGCATAACGCGAAACCCGCAGGTCCCCACCAACCCGTTCACGTATCTAACAGATATTCCCCACTCAGCGAGACACCCGCTGAGAAGCCAACTCTGGTTATTGGTAGCTCTATTATGAGACACGTGAATTTAGAGACCGAAGCCTCCACAGTCACATGCATTCCGGGGGCCAGAGCGGGCGACGTTGAGGCGCATCTTAAACTGCTGGCTAAAGATAAACGTAAATACAGTAGGATTGTTATTCACGTCGGTGGTAATGATGTTCGTTTACGCCAATCAGAATGCACCAAACTTAATGTGGAGTCGGTGTGTAGTTATGCTAAAACAATGTCGGACACCGTAATCTTCTCTGGTCCCCTCCCCAATCTGATCAATGATGACATGTATAGCCGCATGTCATCATTTCAGCGCTGGTTGTCTTGGTGGTGCCCAGCAAACAATGTGGGCTTCGTAAATAATTGGACAGCCTTCTGGGGAAAACCTGGTCTGATTAAGAGAGACGGCATTCACCCTACTTTGAAAGGTGCAGATCTCATTTCGGCAAACATTTCAGGGCTTTGTGGACGTAATCCATGACAAACTGGGGTTGAGACCAGGAGGCGGAGTCGCAGTCTTACACGCTTCTCTGCGCTCTCTCCTAGGCAGTCACCCATAGGAATCCCGAACCCAATAAAATACCCAATATTAGCGGTGTGTGTGTCTGCCCAAGGACAATTTAAGGTAAAACCTAATAGAGGTGTCATACATAATAACCTAATAAAAGTAAATGTAACAACTACTACAGTGCAACAAAACAGGAAGATTAAATGTGGTCTCTTAAACATAATATCTCTAGCATCTAAAGCAATATTGGTAAATGATTTAATATCAGATTATAA
Organism: Pseudochaenichthys georgianus; assembly: GCF_902827115.2. Taxonomy (NCBI): domain Eukaryota; kingdom Metazoa; phylum Chordata; class Actinopteri; order Perciformes; family Channichthyidae; genus Pseudochaenichthys; species Pseudochaenichthys georgianus. The sequence goes on along the minus strand of NC_047521.1, from coordinate 16,469,840 downwards.
TATTGATATATGCTGTCTCACTGAAACTTGGTTGAGACATGAAGAATATGTCAGCATAAATGAGGCCACTCCACCCAGCCATGTCAACACTCATATTGCTCGAGGCACGGGCCGAGGAGGTGGAGTTGCAGCAATCTTTGACTCAAGTTTACTTATCAATACTAAACCAAAATGTAATTATACCTCTTTTGAAAGCCTCGTTTTTAGTCTTACGCATCCGACCTGGAAAACTTTGCAGCCAATCTTATTTGTTACAGTGTATCGTGCACCAGGTCCTTATTCAGAATTCTTATCAGAATTCTCTGAGTTTTTATCAACTTTGGTTCTTAAAACAGACAAAGTAATTATCGTAGGTGACTTTAATATTCATGTTGACGATGATAAAAATAGCCTTACTGTTGCATTTAACTCTATATTAGATTCTGTTGGTTTCTGTCAGAGTGTAAATAAACCAACCCACTGTTATAATCACACTCTCGACCTTGTTCTGACTTATGGTATTGAAATTGAGCAACTATTAGTCGAACCGCATAATCCTGCTTTATCCGACCATTTCTTAGTAACTTTTGAAGTACTGTTACTAGACTACAAAGCATTAGTCAAAAGCTCTTGCAGCAGAAACCTATCTGTTAGTGCTATAGCCACATTTAAGGAAGAGATTCAACCAATACTTAACTCGATAGCATGTCTGCATGTAGGGGAGGAAACTTATACAAAATGTACACCACCCCAAATTGATCATGTTGTTGATAGTGCTATAGATGCGCTGCGAATACAATTAGACTCTGTTGCTCCTTTGAAAAAGAAGAAAATAAAACAACATAGATTAGCTCCATGGCATAATGCCGAAACCCGCAAAATAAAGCAAAAGTCTAGACAACTTGAAAGGATATGGCGTTCCACTAAACTTGAAGAATCTCGTTTAATTTGGCATATTACTCTCAATGAATATAAGAAAGCACTGCGTAAAGCGAGAGCAGCCTACTACTCTTCATTAATAGATGAGAATAAGAATAATGCAAGATTTCTTTTCAGCACTGTAGCCAGGCTGACAGAGAGCCACAGCTCGATTGAGCCTTCTATTCCCTTAGCACTCAGTAGTAATGATTTTATGTGCTTTTTTAACGATAAAATTGTTACTCTTAGAAACAAAATTAATGACCTCTTGCCTTCGACCAGTATAGTGTTATCAACAGCTCCCGGAATCGTAAGTTCTAATATTACACTAGATAGTAAACTAGAATGCTTTTCAGCCATTAACCTTGAACAATTACATTCAATGATTCTCTCTTCTAAACCATCAACGTGCATGTTAGACCCAATTCCAACTAAGCTGTTGAAGGAAGTTTTTCCATTAATTAGCACTTCTTTATTAAATATTATGAATATGTCTTTATTATCAGGCTATGTTCCACAATCATTCAAAGTAGCAGTGATAAAACCGCTTCTTAAAAAGCACAACCTCGATCCAGAGGTTTTAGCCAACTATAGACCTATTTCTAATCTTCCGTTCCTCTCAAAAATTCTTGAGAAAGCGGTCGCAAAACAGTTGTGTGATTACTTAAAAAACAATGATTTATTTGAAGATTTTCAGTCTGGCTTTAGAACACATCATAGCACAGAGACAGCTCTGGTTAAAGTCACAAATGATATTCTAATAGCCTCAGACAAGGGACTTGTCTCTATTCTTGTTTTGCTCGATCTTAGTGCTGCATTTGATACTATCGACCATGATATCCTATTGCAAAGACTAGAGCACTTAGTTGGCATACAGGGAACTGCTTTAGGCTGGTTTAGGTCCTATCTATCTGAACGCTCTCAGTTTGTACGTGTTAACGATGAATCTTCCACGCAAACCAAAGTTAGCCATGGAGTGCCACAGGGCTCAGTGCTCGGACCTATTTTGTTCACATTATATATGCTTCCGTTAGGCAATATTATAAGGAATCATTCTGTAAACTTTCATTGTTATGCGGATGATACTCAACTATATTTATCAATCAAGCCTGATGAAATTAATCATCTAAATAAAATTCAAGACTGCCTTAAGGACTTAAAAACGTGAATGACCTTAAACTTTTTGATGTTAAACACGACCAAAACTGAAGTTATTGTACTTGGCCCGAAGAATCTACGAAACAAATTATCTAAAGACATACTAACTATGGATGGCATTAATTTGGCCTCCAGTGAGACTGTAAGGAATCTTGGTGTTATATTTGATCAGGATTTATCCTTTAACGCCCACATAAAATCAATTTCAAGGACCGCCTACTTCCATCTACGTAACATTGCAAAAATCAGGCATATCTTGCCTCAAAACGATGCAGAGAAACTAGTCCATGCATTTGTTACTTCTAGGCTGGATTATTGTAACTCTTTATTATCAGGGAGTACCAAGAAGTCAATCAAGTCGCTTCAGCTGATTCAAAATGCTGCGGCTCGTGTACTAATCAGAGTTAGGAAAAGGGACCACATTACTCCTGTTCTGGCTGCCTTACACTGGCTCCCTATAGAACACAGGATATAATTTTAAATTCTTCTTCTCGCCTACAAAGCCCTTAATGGGCAGGCGCCATCTTACCTTAAAGAACTCATTATACCCTACTGTCCTACTAGGGCATTGCGTTCCAAGAATGCAGGGTTGTTGGTTGTTCCATCCATCCATCCATCCATCCATCTTCTCCCGCTTATCCGTGGTCGGGTCGCGGGGGTAGCAGTTCCAGCAGAGAGCCCCAAACTTTCTTTTCCCTGGCGACATCAACCAGCTCTGACTGGGGGATCCCAAGGCGCTCCCAGGCCAGCGAAGAGATATAATCCCTCCACCTGGTCCTAGGTCTACCCCTTGGTCTCTTCCCAGCTGGACGTGCCTGGAACACCTCCCTAGGGAGGCGCCCAGGTGGCATCCTAACTAGGTGCCCGAACCACCTCAACTGGCTTCTTTCGACGCGAAGGAGGAGCGGCTCAACTCCGAGTCCCTCCCTGATGACCGAACTTCTCACCTTATCTCTAAGGGAGACACCAGCCACCCGGCGGAGGAAACCCATCTCGGCCGCTTGTATCCGCGATCTCGTTCTTTCGGTCATGACCCATCCTTCATGACCATAGGTGAGGGTAGGAACGAAAATGGCCCGGTAGACAGAGAGCTTTGCCTTCCGGCTCAGCTCCCTTTTCGTCACAACGGTGCGGTAAAGCGACTGCAATACCGCTCCCGCTGCTCCGATTCTCCGGCCCATCTCACGCTCCATTGATCCCTCACTCAAGAACAAGACCCCGAGATACTTGAACTCCTTCACTTGGGGTAAGGACTCATTCCCTACTTGGAGTGGACAGTCCATCGGTTTCCTGCTGAGAACCATGGCCTCAGATTTGGAGGTGCTGATCCTCATCCCAGCCGCTTCACACTCGGTTGCGAACCGATCCAGTGAGTGCTGAAGGTCGCAGACCGATGAAGCCATCAGAACCACATCATCTGCAAAAAGCAGTGGTGCAATCCTTAGTCCACCGAACTGCAGACCCCCCCCCCCACGACTACGCCTCGAAATCCGATCCATGTATATTACAAACAGGATTGGTGACAAAGCGCAGCCCTGGCGGAGGCCAACCCTCACCGGAAATGGGTCCGACTTACTGCCGAGGACCCGGACACAGCTCTCGCTTTGGGAGTACAGAGATTGGATGGCCCTGAGTAGAGACCCCCTCACCCCATACTCCCGCAGCACCTCCCACAGTAACTCCCTGGGAACCCGGTCATACGCCTTCTCCAAGTCTACAAAACACATGTAGACCGGATAAGCGTACTCCCAGGCCCCCTCCAGGATCCTTGCGAGAGTAAAAAGCTGATCCGTCGTTCCACGACCAGGACGGAATCCGCATTGTTCCTCCTCAATCTGAGGTTCGACAATCGGCCTGACCCTCCTTTCGAGTACCTTGGAGTAAACTTTCCCGGGGAGGCTGAGTAGTGTGATGCCTCTGTAATTGGCACACACCCTCTGATCCCCCTTTTTGAAAAGGGGGACCACCACCCCGGTCTGCCACTCCTTCGGTACCGTTTCCGACTTCCACGCAACGTTGATGAGACGTGTCAACCATGACAGTCCCTCAACACCCAGAGCCTTCAGCATTTCCGGGCGGATCTCATCCACCCCCGGGGCTTTGCCACTGTGGAGTTGTTTGACGACCTCAGTGACCTCCCCCCGGGAGATTGGCGTTGATCCCCCGTCATACTCCAGCTCTGCCTCTAACATAGAGGGCGGAGTTGTCGGGTTCAGGAGTTCCTCAAAGTGTTCCTTCCAACGTCCCAACACTCCATCAGTTGAGGTCAACAACGTCCCATCCTTACTGTACACAGCTTGGATGGTTCCCTGCTTCCCCCTCCTGAGGTGTCGGACAGTTTTCCAGAACAACTTTGGTGCCGCCCGAAAGTCCTTCTCCATGTCTTCTCCGAACTTCTCCCACACCCGCTGCTTTGCCTCGGCCACGGATGAGGCTGCTGCCCTTCGGGCCTGTCGGTACCTTGCAACTGCTTCGGGAGTCCCCCGGGATAACAAATCCCTGAAGGCCTCCTTCTTCAGTCGGACGGCTTCCCTGACCACCGGTGTCCACCAGGAGGTTCGAGGGTTACTGCCCCTTGAGGCACCTAAGACCTTGAGACCACAGCTCCCCACCGCGGCTTCGGCAATAGAGGCTTTGAACACCGACCACTCTGGTTCAATGTCCCCAACCTCCACAGGAATGCCCGAAAAGCTCCGCCGGAGGTGTGAGTTGAAGGCCTCCTGAACTTGGGCCTCCTCCAGACGTTCCCAGTTCACCCGAACTACACGTTTGGGCTTACCAGGTCTATCCAGAGGCTTCCCCCGCCACTCGACCCAACTCACCACCAGATGGTGATCAGTTGACAACTCCGCCCCTCTCTTTACCCGAGTGTCCAAAACATACGGCCTCAGGTCCGATGATACGATAACGAAATCGATCATGGACCTTCTGCCTAGGGTGCTCTGGTACCACGTACACTTATGAGCATCCTTATGTTCGAACATGGTGTTTGTTATGGCCAATCCATGACTAGCACAGAAGTCCAGTAACAAACCACCACTCCGGTTCAGATCAGGGGGGCCGTTCCTCCCAATCACGCCCCTCCAAGTGTCTCCATCATTGCCCACATGTGCGTTGAAGTCTCCCAGCAAGACTAAGGAGTCCCCTTCAGGAGCCCCATACAGGACTCTTTCCAGGGTCTCCAAGAAGGCCGAATACTCTGAACTGCTGTTGGGTGCATAAGCACACACAACAGTCAGAGTTTTCCCCCCCATAACCCGCAGGCGTAGGGAGGCGACCCTCTCGTCCACTGGGGTAAACTCCAACAACGAAGCACCTAACCGGGGACTTGTGAGTATCCCCACACCCGCCCGGCGCCTCACACCTTGAGCAACTCCGGAGAAGAATAGAGTCCAACCCCTATCCAGAAGTAAGGTTCCAGAGCCGACGCTGTGCGTAGAGGTGAGCCCAACCAGATCCAACTGGTACCGCTCCACCTCCCGCACAAGCTCCGGCTCCTTCCCCCCCAGAGAGGTGACGTTCCACGTCCCCAAAGCCAGCTTCTGCCGCCCGGGTCTGGTCCGTCGAGACCCTCCGCTTTCACTGCCACCCGTCTGGCAGCGCACCCGACCCCATCGATGTTTCCCGTAGGTGGTGGGCCCGCGGGACAGAGAAGCGGAGGTGTTGCCCACGTTGCCTTTTCGGGCTGGGCCCGGCCGGGCTCCGTGGCAAGCCCGGCCACCAGACGCTCGCCGACGAGTCCTCCTTCTGGGCCTGGCTCCAGAAGGGGACCCCGGGCTTCCTCCGGGCCGGGTATCCTCACTTCTTGTTTTTCCTTTCATGAGGTCTTTTGAACCAATCTTAGTCTGGCCCCTTGCCTGAGACCAATTTGCCATGGGAGACCCTACCAGGAACACAAGGTTCCAGACAACACAGCCCCCAGGTTCATCAGGGCACACAAACCTCTCTACCACGGTAAGGTGCTGGTTCTTCAGAGAGGTTGTTCCTAGAATCTTTAAAAGTACAATGGGAGCCAGAGCCTTTTCTTATCAAGCTCCACATTTGTGGAATCAGCTTCCAGTTTGTGTTCGGGCGGCAGACACCCTATCCGTTTTTAAGAGTGCGCTTAAGACCTTCCTTTTTGATAAAGCTTATAGTTAGGGCTGATTAGATTCAGCCCCTAGTTTTGCTGATATAGGCTTAGTTTGTCGGGGGACATCTTACTTCTTCCTTCTCTCTGTCCATACCCGTGTACACTCATGTTCCGATTAACCCAGCTTCCCCAAATGTCTTTCTTTTTGGTGTCTATATACGCTGGGATCCGGAGTCATGGATGATCCTGCGGTCCTGTGTCCTGGATCGCGAGCGCTGGATCTTGAGTCGTGGCTGTGGTCCTGGATCATAGGTCCTGGATGGATATCCTCGTGGATTCATCTTCCTATTATACACACATGCATTTCCAAACATTTGGACTACCTATGTTGCAAATGTATTATCTTTTCAATTTACACACGGCATCTATTGCACGTCTGTCCGTCCTGGGAGAGGGATCCCTCCTCTGTTGCTCTCCCTGAGGTTTCTCCCATTTTTCCCTTTAAACTGGGTTTTCTTTGGAAGTTTTTCCTTGTACGATGTGAGGGTCTAAGGACAGAGGGTGTCGTATTGTCATACTGATATTCTGTACACACTGTGAAGACCACTGAGACAAATGTAACATTTGTGATATTGGGCTATATAAATACATATTGATTGATTGATTGATTGATTGACTCGGGGTTGGTTTTTGAGGCTCCAAGTCCAAGGCAAATCTAATGTCTGTCAGAGCAAGTTCAAGTTAAGTCAGAGGTCTTTAGGAAGTTATAAGTTTTCGAGTTTTAAATGAGTATTCCTTTTTTTCCTCAACAATGCTGTTCAAATAGCCAGAGACCAAGGGCCTTAGGTTAGTGGAATGCAAGCTAGGCAAAAATAGATACAGACCTATTTATAAGACCTCAAGGTCAACCACCAAAATAGTGATGTTTCCATGGTAACAATCTGTGACACCTGCTACAGCATGCCATCATCATGGTTGTCCGTCACAATGTCTGGACACAAACCCCTATTTACAACCAGAGTTCAGGCATTGCTAATTTTATGACTCACTCATAGTGGCTCTGCATTAGGCCTCTGCTATCCTCATCAGATTCAGCTCATACAAAATAATTAATCACGTTTTCTTCATACAAGGGCCTCTAAATAGGAATATTTGATTGGATATAAAGCATTTAAAAGCTCTATCGATTCAATCAGTATTTTCTATCCTGCTAGTTGAGCCTTTTCATTATCTTGCTCAGTCGGGTGTGTAATACCTGGCCTATCAGGAATTGCCTATTATTGCCCACAGCCGATTGAGGCCTAGGGATGTATATTAGATTTAAGAACATCCCTTTCAAGATTTTTCACCGTACTGCTAATAATGTTTAATCCCGGAGAGCATGTATGAGTCTCAGAGGTGTTTGTAATGGTGCCTTTATCCACACAAGAACAATCAAAGAGGACGGCGGTGCACACATGCACCCCTCACACCAGCACCATGCCTCCTCTCCTGAGCAGCTCTCTCATCTCCAGAGGGAAGCTTTTAACATGAAGTTCATTACATCCCCTCTCGCTGCTCACCTCTCAATGCCACTCTTTGTCCAGCGTAATCTCGGGATCCTTCAGAACCGCTAGCTTGAGTTTCACATTGGGGAGTATCTCAATGAGTCTGGAAAGCATTTCAAAGGCAAGGGGCCGCTATATCATCCAAGCATGGTCCTCATGTCCTGAGCTTATCTTGACCCGGAGTCAAGTTGGCCACATGCTGCAACTGAATAGCCCCTCTCCATAGCCCAATGTTGTTTTAACCAATTTGTCTGTTGGTGGAGAAACAGACACTGTCCTTTATAAAAGTGTGTGTTGCAGAGTATTTATCTAATACATCTCCCAGACACCTAACAAAGAAGGATAAAGCAACCCCATAAACTGAGATGATGTGGAAAGGAAACAAGTGTAACAAACTATAAAAAAAAGCGTTTCAATCCTGACCACTTGGTTTCCATTTACAATAATCCAGGATAGGCTGTGGTGTGATAAAATCCTAACAACTTCCGTGCTCCCAAAGATAAGCCTGCTATGCACTTACAAGATGGGAAGTGATCTGGGATATCAGCCTTTCAAAGCAGGCCAGCAAAGCCAAGTGAGCTTCACTGATGTGCCGTGCGGTGGCTTTTAATCCCAACACAGTCCTCCATTCTTGTGAGGTTGACCATATTTTTTTTTAATTAAGACCCTACCTGTCCACATCAAAAGGTAACTCAGATTAGTCTTTTGATCTGCCTAAGCTCTTTATTACTGTATATGGAATATGTTAAGATTTCAGCCCAACAATGAATCATCTGTTTAGTGTAAAGGCGTGCTGCCTGATGCTCATAACCTGGTCTGATCTCTGAGGCTGGCGCTGACATAAAACAAAGAGGCCGTCCGGATATACGAGCGGGTTCTTTGCAGTGCGTATCTAGAGCAAAAGATGATGCCGAGATAAGGAGGAAAAAGACAGGAAGCCAAGGAGGGAAGAGACAATTATTTGGCTCCGTTGCTGTATCGGAAACTTCAATGAAACATTGCATAGTGGACAGTTTTGTGCATGGTCAGAAAATCCATCCACTCTTCCATAAGGCCAATAATAAAATGATAACAAAAACAGGCAACGGCTGTTAAATCTATTTGAATTTTTTTATTTTAACCCCCAAAAAAGAAAATAATCGGAACATTCAGTGAAAGCTGGCAAATGCATTTCTTCTATTTAAAAAACATTAAATTGACAGCATAGCTACTACGTTAAGGTATGAAAACCTGCACAATTTCCATTTCATTAGCAAATTGCTCAATTAGTCTAAATCAATTATATACAGTGCAAATGTTTGATACATTGACAAAAGAAAAGTATTAATAAGAGGCATCTGGAAGAAATATTTTTTTCATTTATTTTCTGGCTTATCTTTCTGGTTTTAGGGCCAGATTCATGTTTTTTTAAAGCACACTGTGAGCTACTTTACAATCAAACACACATTAAACAATATCAAAACAATAATACAAAAAGGTTTTAGGACTTTTAAACAAAAATTGGAACGTGTAGAAAACGATGGTCTAATGCTACCCTGATTGGCTTGCAATGCAATTATACCTTATTGTCCTGTGAATTCAGTGAATCATTCAGCAGTTGTCTCATTCCATTGATGCCACTTAGATGAGCTACAGTTGTTAAACGGAATATTTACCAAGCATAACACACATGAATCTCTGGGAAAACGGTCAGTGGTCAGGTAGCATTATGGCTAATGTAGGCGCCAGATTTTAACAGGGAGGAAGAATGCGTGGAATAAAAAGACAATATCTCTTCTTACGTTCTTAAAGGTGGGGTAGGTAAGTTTGAGAAATCGGCTCGAGATCGCTAGAATTTGAAAATACACAACCGGAGAAAATCTGCCACTTCATTACAGAGCCCCTCCTCCAACACACACGAACGCGCACATGACCAATGAGGGCACGAGATAAGTTTGTGCCCCGATGGAAGGCTGACAGGCAGGTAGGCCATCCAATCCGTTTAGCCGTGGTTGTACTTTTTACAGTATTACGGCTTCTACAGATGACATTTTTTTATGGATTTTTTGTCAAAGCATTTAAGATATTCATTTCTATCGGGATGTTAAGAGCATTCCATGGAATATAACAAAAAGTGTATCTCGAGCCGGTTTCTCAAACTTACCTACCCCACCTTTAAGGAAGTGACGTTATCATTGCATGGTTCTTCTCGTCATAAAAAAAGTTAATACAGAGACACATTAACAGCTGTAAAGTAAAAATGAAACTAACATTAAAATCCTGACACGATGTACTGTTAGTACCTGTATCATAACACGTATATAAACGTAAAAATTATTATATTGACACATTTCTGGTGTTTTGCTCTTGCTAAAAAAAACTTGCAAAGCTCCGATAAAGGAAAACTCAAAGACACTTTTAAATAACAGCTTTCATATGTACACAGGGAGCCCTCTCAAAATTGGAAAACCTCGAGTGGAACAATTGCACAGCCCCTGATGACAGCTGTGCTTCGACAAAAAGGACAGGGCTCAAGAAAGATATCAGGTCACACGACAGCAAACAGTGACTTACAACCAAAATTGTTGGCTGACAACACAGTGGAATTTGCTCCTCTCCTCCATAACAGCATTTAACTCTCCTTGTTCCAACAAGAGTCTTTGAGGGTTGTTTCAACTTCAAAAGTGAATACATGTTAAAGAAAACAATTCTTTCATTTGAAAAAAGATAACTAAATATTAGTACATTGAAACTCTATGGTCTACCATTTATTAAGAAAAAAGGTAAAGGCACAAATATCAACTTCTAATATAGGAGCAACATTCTGCTAAACTCAAAATTGAAATGGCTAAAATGTTTTTAACATTGCAGGTTTGGTTGATAGGAAAAAAAGCAATAAAACAAACAATAGATAAGGTGAAGATATGCAAGATACAGGGGTAAATATAAAAGGCATACTATTGTTAATGTCTTTTATTCTGAAAAGCACAGTACTGTTTTGGTGCGTTCACAGTGATCCTCCCTCAGATGAACTCCCCTCGGAAAGGAAGTGACTGAATGTTCTGCTGTTGCCAGCGGCAGCGCAGCCTGGCCAGCGGCGTGTCCCTCGGGTTTTCAAACTCTGAGAAGCCCAGCTGGTTGAGGATGTCATAAACTCCGGCTCTGGCGGCCACCTACCACAGAAACACACGAAATGTTAATGAACGGGCAGCACAGCCAGCCAGGCTTTTTTTATTTGTTAGTCATGACCACACAAACACTCTGACCACCACTTCTTCAGAGGTAAAGCATGTTATCTGATGGTTTCCAAGATGTGCAGCTGTTACAGTGGAACAAAAGGAAGCTTCTGCAGGGTTTGGAAACAACAAGAAGGGGTAGAAGTATTGAGAGGATTCAATTTAGTAAAAATATCAACACCATGTGAAAAAACAACGATATTGTGACCCAGTTTTATGTACAGGAGCTCTGTGATTTTACACATCTATTTGAGCTACTGGTAACAAAAAAATACTTCTTTACAAATGAATTTTTGTCTTCTGTGAGCAAGCTTTCTAAAGACTCAGAAATAATGTTAAGTTCATAGAGATTTCATCAAGGTCATCTCAGCTCAGGTTCAAGTAATCAGAACACTTGCATTACAAACTGGTTATGCCGGGGAGAAAGACTTTCACTAAGCAAAAGATCCTACTGAATTGCATCGTGGAAAATGTAGGATCTAGCATTTTGGGGAAAAAAACCTATAACTGATCAAATCTGGAAATATCGGGCTCTGATGCTTCCAATTTGGTTACATCAGTTGCTCACAATTCCCCAATGTTTTCCTTGATTAAAATACTATACATGTATTGGCAGCACCCAGGGAATGAAATTAGCACCCTCCACCATGCCAGGTTTTTAGGTCACATGATGCATTTTTACTGTCTGGTACCGCTGACTCAGTGTTGACAATTCTATGGTGGTTCTATGGTTTATCATTCATTTTTTTTAATCAAAAATCTTTCACCCGTAAGGTGTTGGGGTGCTAATCTAGAAATTGCAACAGAGCACTTGAACAGTGGAATCACAGCTCTATTTAAGTTTAGTGGCAACAAGTCGACCAACTACAGCTCTTTTCCAATAATAAATCTAAAGAAATGCATTTTATTTTACTTTCAGAAAAACAAGTAGGATAAAAAAAAGAAAAGGACAATTGCTATTTAGTATTTGCACAGGATACATAGGTTACCCTGTGCTGCAATAAGCAGGAGCGATAACATTATCCCTCAGCAGTAGGGTACTAGAAATATTCTTCCATAGTTCATGTTAATTGTTTTGTTGCAGATGCAAGCACGAAGAGTGTGTGTAATATGATTACAAAAGATACTTGTTTAGTAGTCCCACAATAGGGACATTTGCATCATTATGAGTTATTTAAGGAGCAGCTGTACACATGTTTTGTACATGTGTCATAGCGACCTTAAGAATCAATCATTTTTCTTTATGGTAGCAGCGGTGCAGTGAATGTACAAACAAAATTGAAGAATATTCATGAGAATATTCATGAGAACATCCATATGTACGACCCAAGTTAAGTGTTTACCACTGAAATATAGGCAACTACGTGTACAAACTTAACACACTACCTGCATATTGTACTTCTGTGCCCACTTGGGAACAACACCATGGAAACTGTATATGTTATTCTGTTTGTCTTTGTTTCAGTCATTGCTGAATGAATGAGGAGAGAGTGGAAAACGGCAAGATGTCCCTCCCTCCCTCCCTCCAGAGAGAGAGTTCAGTGTTTGTGTTACGGAGCATGTCACACCGACTAATGCTCTGCTCAGGTTTTCAAACACCATAGGACTGATGGGAAGCACCACGGACAACCAGAAACATCTGGCCATAAAGCCAAACAATACAAACAAATAGAGGGGAAAAGTCTGGAACACTGACTTCCTAGCAAAATCTTTAAAGATTGAATACCCCATTAGAAGTGCCACAGCTTGCACAGTTTACTCTGGAGGACAGGACATCGAGAAATCCTGCTTGCCTGGTGTTTCCAGACAATACATTTGATAGAAGAGCATATGAAACACTTATAAAGTGTAAGGTCAAATCCATCGATCTGTGTATTGACTTTCTCATCACAACCCATTTGAAAAGGAAACAGCAGCTGTTGGCTGGTTTGTAAGAACCCAGAAGACATGACTCAGCGTAACGTGGCCTCAGACAAATTGCCAATTTACCCTCCCTCTCTTCGTCTCAGGCTGACAAGAAGTCTGAAACATGTTGTGAGAAACTTCAGCGAGGGAAGGAATGTTTAAATAAGGGCATTATTGGTGGATGTTTAATTTTACACTAAAGGATCGTGGTTATGTTCATTTTAAAATGCACTTTCATGTCATGTTTAATGCTGAGAAGGACATAATGGAACAATGAACAGGAATAATAGTATCAAGATATCCCTTTCACTAACAATGATTATTGCTTAGCTGGCTAGCCTGGTCCAGAAATAAACACAAGGCACCGCAGAGTGCGCTCCAGATTGGCTACTTGCTGACAAGGCAAATTCAAAAAGCACAACAGATATCACGTAACAAGTTTAAAGCTGGCCTCAGTCCTGTCAGCGGTCTAACTAAGATCAAATAATCATCCAGCTTTTATTTTGGCATCTTAGTTCAGCTTAATGAACACAAACACATGCACTAATGTACCTTTCAGCACAACATGTTTGCTTTTGATGTTTTCCTGGATGGCTGCCAGCATGACTGCTGTACAGTACGACCGCTCTCTGGGAACAACTGAGTGGGATCAGCTGAACCATTAGTCACTCGGTGAATGGGACTCCCACTAAGGCTGGAGCTATTAACCAGGATATTTAACCTGACTCCACAGCACAGCAGTCTCAAAAAACAAGAGACAAATGTGACATGGTGAAAACAGGATGTTGGGGAGGTTGAGATGGAGAGGGAAAGATATCTCTCAGGAACAGAGCTGAGGGCGTTCACATATAAAAGGAAGACTCCAGCATAAATCTTTCTTTTGTTTATTAAATACTGAAAAGAAAGTGACCCCGACATGTTTTTCTATGCCATCCATCCTTTTGATCAGTATATTTTAAACATTATCCATCACAGTGGTAATACACCAATGCCATGACATGCTAATGCGACCTTGGATTTCCGCCGAAATAAATAGTTTTCTTGTAAAACTATGACTCTTTACAATATACTGATCATCAGGATCTAAAGTGAGGACCATTATATGATTACACAACTAATTAATCCTTTAAACCTCAAAGTTCTACAACCGCTAAATACACACACTTAAACTTGTTGATGTAAAAGCGCTTTGAGGGGTCTCTATGACTGGAAAAGCGCTATAAAAATGCATTCCATTTATTATTTACTTACTGTTTACTTAATGCTTTGAGCTAACGCTAATGTCAGCATGCTAACATACAAACAGTGATGCAAATATACTTATGTTTAGCAGGTAATATTATAAACCTTTCTCACTATTTAAGTGTAACACATTAGCATGCTAACATTTACGAAAATTAACACTAAAAACAGAGTACCGGTATGATGCAGTGGCGAACCGTCAGGGCCTTCAAGGTATTCAGAGAATACTCTGGAACACTCATAAAACAAACTTAATTATATAAATAAAATGTAAATAAAATAAATAAATGAGAATCGTATCTGTGTTGTTGATCTGTAATATTACAGTGTTACGTTGATTTGTTTGTCTTTCTCGGTCCATGCACTACGCATTTCAGTGGTTTTGTGTTGGAAAAGAAATGCAACCAATCAGATATTTTTCAACCAATCAGGTGTGAATGTCTACAGAAGACACGGTTCGCCACTGGCATGATGTCAGAAACCCTCACCTGTACATTGTAACAGGAATTATTTGAATGTTTATTACTTAATTCTTTACGTTTACCTGTTTAAAATGTTTTAACCTTAATTCGTCTTCACTTTAAACTTGCTTGAATAAAATGAATAACATCACTGTCGGGGGCTTGTTCTTACCCAGGGTGCTGCTGTGGTGACAATATATGGTAAAGCAGCAAATTGATATATCTGTACACAAATTAGAACAGATCAGATCTTTGAGGGTAAATCTCAGGAGGCCTTGAAGTTATTTGTGTGCGGTGACAACATTTCTAGTTGGAGAGATGCCTTTCATGCTGAATTGAAGAGATCACAAACGGCAATACTCATTAGCTGCTGCAGCGGCTGGGGAGGCGCAGCGTAACGAGGGGGCGCTGGTCTTTCCCACAGTCGGCTATCTCAAAGGCAGCACATACCGGGCCTGTGCAGGGGGACAGGGAGGCCTCTGTGCCACACATCAAAACAGCTGGAGTGACTGATAGGGTACCTCTCCTGCAGGCATCCCTGGTATGCACTGTACACAAGTCTGGCCATTGTGTAAAAAGGGCCACGTTTTGGATTAGCAAACATGGATTTCAATTCCAATAGCTCCTCTGATGTTTCTTCTCTGATCTCACTACATAGCCACGAGGCAACGTGGGCTAATGACGCTAGGGACACTATTTACTTAATGTGCACACATGTGGCTTTAAGCATTTAATTCAAAGACGTATTGCTGCATGGTTTTGATCCTGCAGTAAAACAACACAACAGCCAGTGTGGTCAAACAATCAGACTGAACAGACCAAACGGGTCAGAGGCTCTGTATCAGCTGGCACAGACTGCTGCTCCGCATGACTGGGAACACTGTGCTCCTGCTTTTAGTGGCTGCAGAGATCAAATGAGTCCATGCACACACACATGCACACGGGACAGGATGCAGGACAGACTGTACCGCTCAGATCTGGCAGGTTGTGTAATCATGGCTTCAAATACATCACCAGTGCTGGCGATGACCCCGCAACTGCCGCCCCTGGCGTCGCAGTGGGTCATTAATGATCCTGCCGCGGTCAATGGTGATAGGCTAATGATTGTGCCTTCAGGGTTGCTCGGGTCAGATTGGTTGAGCCGCTGCCAGATTCAGCTGAAACCACTGAACACAACACTGACTGTAGCATGTGGGTCACACTTTCTGGCACCATATTTATGTGTGGCTGTTTCTTAAAGACGTGGCATTAAATAAACAAAAACAGGCAGAATGATTTCCATGCTTGGTGCCCTTTCAAAATTGTATATTGCTTTTTCAAAATGGAACAATCTACTCTTAGATATCAGGACTTCTGAAAGTCTTCCTTTGCAGACTGAAAAGCCACCTGTTTCGACCGCACATTGGTAATTAGGCCTAACAAAAGAAAAATGGTAGTACTTGAAAAGGTTAAGCTCATTTGAAACTAATGCACCAGCATTTCAAAATAGTTTGGCTTATTTGAAACTAATGTACCAGCAGGTTTCTTGCTGTTCTGTTTTTATCCTTTTGGTTTAGTGCATTTAGTCGTTTTGGATAATAGCTTTAGCTACATGTAATGTAATGTCTAAATGTGTTCCATCTCTCAATCAGAATACAGAGCTTATTAAAATGACACCTAATGCTGACCCTAAGCCAAAGACGGCAGTTGCCACAGCGACTGTCCCCCCCCTCACAGAATCTGACAGGTTCAAATTAATTGAATTTTTTTTTGGGTTAACTGTAGGACATTTTGCCTGTAGGAAGAAATTCAATTTATTTTAATGGTATGTTTGGGGAGATCTTTTGTGCTCAACACTTCACTGTGTTCCCGCCGGAGATGTGCTGTCAATCAAACAAGTGTCTCTGCAGTGACAGGTTTCACTGTACAGAGTGTTTCTTTCTATTCAGTGAAAACCACTGCTGCTGCTGAAAATGAATATTAAGAATATATAGTATTCATGCCTGTAGATGACTTTCACAATATTTCACTAAATCAATACAGCTGAAGTCCACAATGATAAAAAGTCTACTACTATAATTACATACAGATTTATTTAATTTTGGGCAGAGGCGGTGGTTTGTCTGCAGTGAAAGGAAACAAACCATGTCAACATGTCACAGAGCACAAAAGATGTTGCCAACCATTCAAATAAATACAATTTATTCCTACAAGCAATAGGGAGCAATTCAAGCAAAAGGTTAACCCCAAAAAATGTAGAAATTGACTTGAACTGGTCAGTTTCTGAGAGGGGAGACAGTCGCTGTGGCAACCATCGTCATTGGCTTAGGGTCAGAATAGGTGTCATTTTAAAGAGCTATTATTTCTGATTGGTTTCTGTTCCCATGAGAGACTCTTCCACAACAAATATGTATCTGAAACAGAACATAGACATTTCAAAATCTATTGGTTTCAATTGGTCTGCAAAGGGTCACATGTTAGTTCCCCTGCCCTTTACATACAGAATCAAACATAACTCCCACACTATTCTCAAAACGAAAGAAAACCATAATTTAAAGCAGCACTATTATGCATTTTGAAGTTTTCCGTTTTCCTGTCGTGTGTTATAAAGGTTTTTGAGCATGTAAATGGTCTGCAAGGGCTAAATTCCAAAAGGTTCCCTAGTGAGGGAATTTCTCTCTCACACACCAACAGCATACACACATTTTTTCAGCTTGTTCTACGGATGTTTTGTACCAAATTCGGAGACTATTTCTCAAAATGTGTCGGGAGGAGTAGTGAAAACTGAAATATGGACACAATTCAAAATGCTGTGATATCCATCTAGATACAAATGGATGTGTAAGCTAAGATTCATCTTGACAAACATAATATTTATAATCCCAAATTAACATAATGTAAAGTTTGATGTTAGAACGCAATTATAGTGAAATTGCTTGACAATCGACACTGTGTTTTCTTGTGTCCATACAAAGTGACAACATGCAAAGTAAATCGGATCAACACCCACAAACGTACAGATCTATATGCAGCTTAGCATCATCTCCAAACGCAGGGAGTTTTTTCTTCCTGTCTCAATAATATCCTCTTAACAACTGAAGAGCCGGAAGTGCTGACTGGAAGTGGCTGTCTCATCATTTCATGGACAGAACAAGAACAATTTAGCCCTGAAATACTCTGAGCACATCTCAACTATAATGGCTAGTAAATGGCCCTTCAGGGCTATTGGAGCGCTGGCTGCTAATGGCCTTAACCTTTCCCCTTCCATTACATTGCTTTTAGCTGACGCTTTTATCCAAAGCGACTTACAATAAGTACGTTCGATGACGTACATCAGGTTTCATAGAGCCAATCAGTTCAAGTGCTACTCAACTGGCTTTAGATAAGCCAGTCCTTTATTAGTATATAAGTGCTCTGTTAGCAGTTCTTTGTTAGTCATTCTATCGCTCGAAGTGGAGTCGAAAGAGATGAGTTTTCAGTCTGCGCCGGAAGGTGTGTAAGCTTTCTGCTGTCCTGATGTCAATGGGGAGCTCATTCCACCATTTAGGAGCCAGGATAGCAAACCCACGTGTTTTTGCTGATGGGAACTTGGGTCCCCCTCGCAGTGAGGGTACAGCGAGTCGTTTGGCCGATGCAGAGCGAAGTGCACGCGCTGGGGTGTACGGTTTAACCATGTCCTGGATGTAGGAAGGGCCAGATCCATTCGCAGCATGGTACGCAAGTACCAGTGTCTTGAAGTGGATTCTAGCAGTTACTGGAAGCCAGTGGAGGGAGCGGAGGAGCGGAGTGGTGTGGGAAAATGTAGGAAGGTTGAAGACCAGACGAGCCGCTGCATTCTGGATGAGCTGCAGAGGTCGGATGGCACATGCAGGTAGACCAGCCAGGAGGGAGTTGCAGTAGTCTAGGCGTGAGATGACGAGAGCCTGGACCAGAACCTGCGTCGCTTTCTGGGTCAGCTGGGGACGTATCTTCCTGATGTTGAAAAGCGTGTATCTGCAGCAGCGGGTTGTAGCAGCGATGTTTGCAGTGAAGGACAGTTTGTTATCTAGGGTCACACCCAGATTCCTTGCAGTCTGGGTCGGGGAGACAACAGAGGTGCCGATGTTGATAGTCAGGTCAAGAGTGGGACAATCTTTTCCCGGAAGGAAAAGCACTTCAGTTTTGTCAAGGTTGAGCTTGAGATGATGAGCGGACATCCACTGAGAGATGTCAGCTAAACAAGCAGAGATGCGTGCGACGACCTGGGTCTCTGAGCGGGGAAAGGACAGAATTAGTTGGGTGTCGTCAGCGTAGCAGTGGTATGAAAATCCATGCGGCCTTCCTTCATGGCGTTTGTACCGTCAAGTGCCATACAAGTCAGAGAAGTGGACCTAATTATCTGTCTACATGATGTGGCCTGCCGACATGGTCACTTTCATACAGATCATACTAATGCCCTCGATTGGTCTCTACTCTGTGTGTCATTCAAGCTCGGGAGGGTGTGTGAGTGAGATAAAGCGCGCGCACCGGTTACGTCTATTGTTGTTGTTAGCATCTGGTGCTAGCTAGCTGCGCTAACGGATATAAGGAGCTTTTTCAACAACAAGGTGAAGGAGAGTCCTCTCCTGTCAGACTGAGAGACTGATAACTACAGCTCAGGTGAGGAAAAGGACTCTGAGTGTTTAGATAGTTAACTTAGTCCAAGTTATCTCAGTGGGTCTCAAACGGTTTGGTCACCATTTATGTAAACACATATTGGGGGGGGGAGTGATGTGTAAAATATGCATGAATAATATAAAAAAATGTTAACTAGGTGAAAAAAGGTAAGATAAACTATTAAAACCTGTTGAGAGCTAAAACTAGTCTTTGCTGCTGCCTCAAAGAGGAGCAGGGGGGAGAGGAGGGAGACAGGTGAGGCTGGTTCAGGAGCTCAGACACACTCACAACTATAAATGAACCAAAAACAAATACAGACTTTACAAGGCAGGTGTGAACGCACCCCTTACTTTCGTAAACCCGAAGTGAATACATTTTGGATTACTTATTGGAATTATTGGTGGAAAGATTTCCTCACAACATTTAATATTCATTACTAAAGGTACAGCCGAATCATCACAGCGCACAAAAAGTTTTACCGCCGCAGATGGACCAAAAAAGGGAGCGTTTGAAAAAAAAGGGGCAGGTCCGCTCAGTGAAACAATAACAACGAAACATGGAGGAACAAAAGTCTGCGTTTAAGTCGTGTGTGTGTAGAGGTGTGTGTGGTTAAAACACATCAGCCTGCGGTCGCTCTTAGTCTTTCTAATGATTCTGAAGGTAAACACAGCGAAGGCGGTGCGTGGAAGGCGGTGCGTGGAAGGCGGTGCGTGAAAGGCACTGCGCGCTCGTCTTCTCAGAGGCTGAGTTAACCCTCCCGCTGCCTCCTGGTGCTGCAGAGATTTCATGAAGTGAAGGAGGTTTTCCTTCTATAAAACAGCTGTGGGCAGCAGATACTGTGAGTGCCCACACAGAAAGAAAGTATATGAACATATATGCCAATATATGGCAAATATATGCAGAATATATGTTGCATATATGTCATATTCAGGTTCATATATGTTCATATATGTGCATATATGTGGATTAATAGGAGATATATGCGTCATATATAGCTCATATATTTCCACATATATGCCAAAGCCAGGTTCATATATTTGCATATATCTCCTACATAATGCCTCATATATAGCTCATATATCTGTCTTTTTGCATATATGTCATACAGAATGCCTACATATATATAGGTCTTTGCAAGGTAATGTGGTAATGTGCATATTATTCCAAAGTTCTATATAACTACATGAATTAATCATTGTACTTATTTCCATTCAATGCAGATTGAGGTTTGTGGATTGCCCAAGACAATTCAATGTATAAAGACAATATTGTTTGATTGCGGTATGTTTTATTGTATGAAGCAACATTTTTAGTTTAGTTATTTCACCCAGGACCGGAACCGGATGTTTATATCCGTTCGACGTCAGCTGATCAGTTTAAGATTAGTAAATTATTAAATATTTGATAATTGTACATTATTGCTAAAAAGTTAACGCGTTAATAACGCGTTTTTTTAACACCATTAATTATTTTAACGCGATTAACGCATACATTTTTTTGTCCCTCGGGCCGCCCCGTAGTTTCAGAGCGCATCGAGTTTAAAATACCATCTACAAGCTGATGCTGACAGCCCCGCTCCTGCTGCCTGCTTGCGGCAGACCACACTTCCACGCTCACCGGCAGGCACCGACTGGCCATCGGGAGGACCGGGAGGGTGTGTGTATGTGTGTATGTATGTTGTTAGCATCTGGTGCTAGCTAGCTGCGCTAACGGATATAAGGAGCTGTTTAAATGAAAACAGAGGAGCGACATTTCGCCGACAACTGCGCCGAGCACTTAGGCGCATTCACACTGCGGTACTTTTCCCACAAAGGTTCATGCAAACTTAGTTCATGATCGCGTTCACACCAAAAAGAGCCGGTACTAAAATTAGTTCATGCGAACCTTTTTACCCCCTCGAAAGTCCCTGCTAGAGAGCAGGGACTTGCTAGAGAGCAGGGACTTTCGAGCAGCTCTTTTGTGAGAAAAGAGCTATATTTCTGATTGGCTGGGCGGATTGCAAACCACGCCCCGTAAAACTCCCAAAAAGTTTTGTGAAGCCGCCATTTTATTATCCTCGCATTAGCATTAGCCCAGCGCAGAAACGCAGAGAGTCTAACTTATGGCAACACAAAATAAAACATGGGAGCGGTGGAGATGAGGAGGTGTCGGCATTCTGGCGATTTACTCGGAAGGCTTCAGTAGAAGCTGCTGGGAGTCCCAGCAGCTTCTACTGAAGCCAGTCCCCAACTCCGGGGACTTCCGGCCGGGGACTTTGGGCGGGAGTATACGCCGTGAAGTGGTTTGCGGCCTGCCAGTAAACCCGAAGAAGAAGAAGTGACGTCAGCGGCTTCATTTGCCTAATCCACCCCCAGGGACTTTTTCCGGTGTGAACGCGATCTGTACTTAGTTCATGCGAACTAAAGAGTTTGCATGAACTAAGTTCGCATGAACCTTTGTGGGAAAAGTACCGCAGTGTGAATGCGCCTCTTGACTTTATGCAGGTAGCAGACAGTGGGACATTGTACGAAAAGTCAGCACACTCAGCACGGATAGTGCACAACATGATTGCAGCGTCCAGGCAGCTCCCGTTCGAGCATATGCCTTGTCACACACACACACACACACACACACACACACACACACACACACACACACACACACACACACACACACACACACACACACACACACACACACACACACACACACACACACACACACACACACACACACACACACACACACACACACACACACACACACACACACACACACTACATAATTGACATTTATTGACAATAAATGTATGTTAATGACTTATACATTTTGTGTGTTGTATTTTATGCAGGTAGGCTATGTATAAACCTTGAACATAGGTGTAAATAAACATATATGCACATATAGGCTAAAGTTATATGTGCATATATGTGAAACTTATATGCACTTCTTTCCGTGTGGGTGTCACAGACATGAATACATAGATCAAGGCAGACTGGTGCACAGAGTCTCCTGTTTTGCCAATCCGGTGGTTAAACAAATATAGCTCTACACCCCTGGCCGAAATGTCCTTAAAATGAAGTCCGAGTTCGACATTTTAATTCATGTCCTGCCAACACTGGCAGGACAGAAGGCGACACGCCCGTTCTAAGCCGTGTCCCTCACTCCTCACATCCCAAGCTGCATCCCCAAAAAGTTTATTATGTTGTTGCATCGTTTCAGATGTTATGTTTTAGTTGTGCTCTTGATAAGCCATTAAAACAGTAAAAACACGTTCAGTTTCCGTTTGCTTTTTGTGTCTCCTGTTCACCAAAACATACCCATCTGTGATGGAAAAAGAAAGTAATCCAAAAGTAATCTAAAAGTAATCTGACTACGTTACTGTAACTGTATTCGGATTACTTTCAGAGCCATGTATTCAGTAATCAGTAACTGATTACATTTACAAAGTAACCCTCCCAACCCTGGTTATGGCCATGTTTTTATGATTTTTTAAATGTATACAGTTATGTTTCATATGGGTGTAGTCTCTTTATTTCCCCCTCAAAATGCACCAGATTGATGCATTTAAGTCCAACATTTAAAAACAAATCTTACCGGGGGAGCATGCCCCCGGACCCCCCTATAGGATTTGAGGTCCACCCCCACTTAAAAACGTAACCCCCTAAATAGATTTGAGCATTTTTTTAAATAGTAACCCATGTCCATATATTTATTTTTGGGTAGTAGATTTAGAGGGCAATCACTATGGGCAGCAACGCTGTAAAAGTTGACAAATAAATCCAGCAAAATGGCACAACATCTGGTAGTGGCCTGGCTGGGTGTATAATTCCCAGCCTGACTTATTGTGCCAGTCCGACCCTGCACCCTGTGTGCACACTTGTATTTTCTCACTGCATACCTGGTCCATTAGAGTCACTCTGGTGCACCGCATATATTTGCTATTCATAACAGGAAGAATATGCCCTGATTGACCGTGCATACTTCTGTGACAATTGTTTTCACAGCTATTGTTCCGTCTATTTTGGAATTCCCATTTTTCTTTAGAGAGTTTATTCCACCTCAATAAGGACAAAGAAGGAAGAAATTTCCAACCAATTATTTTCAAATATTTGAGGCATTTGGCACCATATCTCCAGGCCGCCGGCTCCTCGCACATAACATGAGAACATTTGTGAACTAGAACTGCTTTTAGCAAAAGTTTTACCGACTCCAGTTTGTCATTTGTCAAACATCCAAATGTCATCATTCAGCCTATAGAAAAAACACATTGCAAAGATGCTGCTATGATAAAGATATGAATAAAAGAAAACACATGTTAAAGAAATGTTGCTTAGCCTCAGGGCTAAGGTCTGCATAACAAAGGGACAGAAAAAACCTTTTATTAAAACCAAATGCACACAAATATTAAACAAAACCAGATAATGGATATTATTCAATGACATTTAAAGTAAATCTGTTGAGCTGCAGTTTTATGTTATCAAACTCAATGTATTCTGTCAACCTGCCAAACTTTTACCACCATGTGAGTTTTAAATATTGCAACCAACCATTTCATTGCAGTGTGTGTGTGTGTGTGTGTGTGTGTGTGTGTGTGTGTGTGTGTGTGTGTGTGTGTGTGTGTGTGTGTGTGTGTGTGTGTGTGTGTGTGTGTGTGTGTGTGTGTGTGTGTGTGTGTGTGTGTGTGTTTTGGGTACCACTTACTGACTACTCATTTGTTTGGAATGCACATCAATTCTGCACTTTACTGTAGGGTTACAGCTGGCCAAGCGATTAATGTACCAACAAAAACACAGAGCCGAGACATTGTGAAGTTCAGTGTGTGAAGAACCAGGCCACAATAGAACCAGAACCAGCTTGTACATTCTTGCTGGGAGATCCATATGAAACTCTGGTAAACTGGTTCATTACAAAATAATAAAGAAAAACGTGTTTGTCTTCCAAAACGTTATTAACACTTAGAGCTTTTGGGAATTAACAGTTTGTTCCTGTGACTAAATTAATGAAGCGGTGAATTATCAGCAAGTCTTCAACGTGTTCAGTAGCAAAGGACAAGGTGTCAAATTAGTCCTGGAGCACCAGGAGATATTTTTGCACCTCAATGAAACTCCTGATTTATTTAATACAGAAGGATCCAACGTGCACAGCTCTTTTTTCTTTCAAGGGCAATTAAAGAAACTCCAGCAGCAGCAATGTGACACTTCTATCTGATTGAATTGTAATTGCTGCACACGCTAATTCAATTTGTGGTTTAATAGAAGACACATTATTAATTTGATCTCCTGCTTAGTTGTCAATAATATTCCCAGTTCTTTTGTCTGTATTATATCGACATATATGAAAGTGTTTCACATAATTTTTTATTTTTTTAAATCAATGTGGGATGGAGTATAATAGAGAGTTAGGGCAGAGATCATGTACCTGTTCCATCCAGAGAGTAAATGAGCGCTGCCAGGAGTCTTTTTTCTCCAGATGCAGGTACGTGTTGAAGAGGATGAGGTAAATGTAGCGCTCCAGGTACTGCAGGCTCCTCAGCACCAGCTGCTGACACTCCTTCTCCGTCTTACCACTTTTGATCTGAGAAAAGAGGTAAAGAAAGTTCTTAAAGTACATCAATTTCCTTCCCCCATATGGAAACAAAAGTCCTAAGTAGCTTACGGTAGGAAGAATAGCCAATGCTCATGCTAGTGCTAGTGCTAATGGGGATCATAATAAAGAATAAGAATAAGCTTCTGTGTTCTAGATTTGTAATGTGAAAAGCTAGGCTTTCGCCGTCTTTTTTTTCCGCTGCTATGGACAATCTGCAATAAAGATATTGATATTGAAGTGACTGTTATTTAGTATATATTATTTAGTATATATTGCTTGTTGTGTTTTTTATCTTAATGTGTACTTATATTATGGACAACAATCAATATATTTTTTTTATTATTCCTAGGTGAATCATACTGTGAGAGGAAGCGGAGGACATACGTGCTGAAGTACATGGCCAAACAGATGTGTTTTCATCTTATATAACATCCTCATTCCTGCCCTGTGTTTCTCCTATATCCCCTCAATGCCCCCTCCCCGCCTGCATGGACATTATTTCCGCTTGGCTCCAACATAACATTGTTTATCTTGGTCTGGCTGTGGCCGTCAGCTCCACCAACAGAGGGTCTGTGTCCTCTAAACTGAAGGCCCAGTAGTAAACAAAAAAATCAATATCAATTCACATTGCCACTCTCCAACCATGTTGAAAAGCATAATTTTAAAAGCAACAGTCATTTAAAAAAAAAAGCTCAGGAGTTACGCATTTGTAATTAAATGTCAATAATGCCTGAATATGTAGACGTGGGACAGCATTGCTAACACTTCTGAGAAGCTTTCAAAGTCGCCTGAGGCCAGACAGCATTTCCTCCTCTTTTCAAGTTTTACATAATTTCTTCAAAGGAGCTGCCATAGCACATTGCTCAGCATGCTTCATTTATTTAACAAATGGAATCAAAGCTTGCATTTGATCGTGAGGATAAAAATTGATTTTTTTTGTCGTTCCAAACATCAACTCCGATGGATTTTTTGGTAAAATGAGTTAGCAAAAATGGATCTGTGAAAGGAATGTTAATTTGAAAATCACAACAAAGAACTCCAAACGTTTGAACATGTAATTATATTGGTTAGTTTTCTCAGGCTACTTGATGTCAATATGCATCTTAATTAATGTCTAGTGTTTCTATTGTATAGAGGAACCATGCATAAAGAGGATTTAGACTATTAGTAAAATCTGTATTTTGAGAAAAGACATATCTTAAAAAGGGGAAGTTTAATGCAAAATGCACTTTATCCTGGATTTTCAACATAATTGTGTCCCTTGTGGACTCCAAACATGTCATAAAATATTTTCCTCTGCTCCATTCATCAGAGAACGTGTTGTTTGGTAATAAACCATGAATTAACTTAGTGATTACTACCTTTCAACAGCGACATTTGTAGAAATCACCTTTTGAGATGAATTACATCTATCCTGCTCATTCATTCCTGTCCTTGTCTTGAACACGGTCTCTTATCATATTCATTCATCTCTTCTCTATTATCAGCTGAGTCGGAAAGCCATATACATTACATATATCAGTTGTTTACTCCCTCTGTCTCCCAAAACCCTTTAACTCTTTTGAATCACTAAACACTATAGTTACACAGCTATTCTTATGATAATCACAAAATAACTGGAATTCATGGTAGCACCCTATAGTCAGAAACACTAGAAGAGTGCAATTATCCGTTGAGTTTATAATCCCGTTGATTATTATTCAAGACAGGATAATAGCACTCTCACAGGACTAATTCACTGTATACAGAACAGGAGGGAAGGGAAAGCTCCTGTGCTTGTCAAGCTTGTGAACAAAGTCATTCAAAAGTATTATGAAATTCTAGTCAACAAAAAATGTGTTCTGCAAACTAAAATGTAGCTCATGGAAAGTCGGGGTGAAGCAGCTCTGCCACGGCACTATACCGTGCCACTTCTCTGGGGAGTATGGCTGGTAATTGGGGTTGCTCTTCAATTACCCACTGTGAGCAGCACCGATGAAAACTCAGACAGGCTTTCATCAATGTGGCGCGTCTTGTCAAGATGTTTCCCCTTTTTTATTTGTCCTCCTCCTTTTTGTTCTGATTGCTTTAGAGCCTTGAGCAACTCCAGAAATTAAGTGAAAGGGCCTGTCATCCAGCTGCGTGGCCGAGTGTGGGGTTTGTGCAGGACTCGATAACATGTCAATCGGGGTTAAGGGAAAGTAACAAGCGGGGCTGAGGTGTAGTGTAGCTCAAAAAACTGTCAGCATTTATTCAGACACTTTCTCCCCAGCAGTGTGTTGTCTGCATCCTGATGACTGGCCTTGTTTTGGATGGATTAAACTGAATATCTGCTCACATATCAGGGAAGTATATTAAGGACACTGTGGGGGCTGCACAGAGAATAATGAGAGTTTACCAAGTAGGTGGGCTAGCACTCAGGGTAATTTGAAATGTGCACAGTGCTCCATAATATGATCATTCCTGAGCTGAATGACGCAACAGAGAGAGAGAGGGGGAATGAGTGGGGTTTCCTGTTCATTCCCAAACAGACGTGGTCGGAGCCCAGTTTTCCAAGCATCTGCAGCAGAGCGGAGGAGAACATACACCTATGCAAACAAAGGATGTGCTGTCTGTTGTCTATCAACCCTCACAGGAAGGGGAAGAAGAAAAAAGCTTATACTTTCTCTAATCTTTCTCAGTTTATATTGACTATAGTGGCAGAGCAGGTGAACACTGGTGAACCCGGTTACCCTGTGCGCCCTGCTACCCGAGGGGGCTTTCAGCATTTCATCCCCCAGCCTGGAAATACACAGTGCCATAGCCTGGCAGCTGTCAGCGCACATACTGAGCGCATAACACACAGTTCAGATCACTTTGAAACGATTACATAATTCACACCTCTACAATCTGCAGAACCATAATTCTGTGGCTGCCATCTGTCTGTCTACATCAAGTGACTGCGCCATGTGTGGTAGAGCAGCCTCTCGTTGTACTCTCAGAAATTCCTTCAAAAAGAAAATACTTGGTGAAGAAACTGGGAAACTTTGATTCCATGTTAAAAGACTTGCCTTGAAAGCTTTGGCTTTGCTTGGATTACATTTTTGAATCAACATACCACCTGATTTTACAGGTATAAACATTTTGTAATTTGTAAAGAGAAAATAAAAGTGGCATCCTTGTCTGGCCTTTCGTAAAGAGGTGAGTGGTCATTCCTTGTGTGCTTTTAAAGGTGAAAGGCATTATCCAGCCGACCGCTAAGGTGTGATGATTAACGCCCCTCGGCTCCGAGTGAGATGAGAGTCTGGCCAAACACAAACCACATACCGCTGCTGAGAGTCCAGGAATGCTGGGTGTCTGAGCAGAGCTCTGAGCAAGGACAATGTGAAAGTGAGAGAAGTGGACAGTCGGCAGCTTTCTGTTTAAAGTAAAAATGCAATATTTCATATCTACCGTTTTAATGTTAAACTGGATCAAAGCTGGAAATGATTAGCTTAGCCATCAGACTGAAAGCAAGGGGAAACCGCTAACTGATCTGTTTAAGCGTTAATATCTAAATACATAGTAGCATCTATAAAGTTCAATAATTAACATGTTACATCTAATTTGATGATGGGCAAAAAATCCATACTATTAAATCAACAAGTTTCAATTCAACGGGTGGATATATGCTGGACTATTTCTTGGACAGCAGTGACCATTTTTTTGGTAGGAGATTGACAAAAAAATGTAAAGGTGGGGTAGGTAATTTTGGAGAAACCAGCTCGAGTGCGCTAGAATTTGAAAATACACAACCGGAAAAAATCTGCTACTTCCTTACAGAGCCCCTCCTCCAACACACACGGACGTGCACATGACCAATGAGGGCACGACATAAGTTTGTGCACAGATGGAAGGCTGACAGGCAGGTAGGCCATCCAGTTATTTTAGAGACGGCTAAAATGATTGGTCGTGCTTTTTACAGTACTGCGGCTTCCACAGATTACATTTTTTTATGTATTTGTCAAAAGCATTGACTATATTCATTGCTATCGGGATGTTAAGTGCATTCCATGGAATATAACAAAAAGTGTTTCTGAAATAAATTACATACCCCACCTTTAACTAAAAATCCTAAAAATTACTAATAGGCACATTTAGTCACAAAACAGTCAGAGTTGTTGTTTTACCCCTGCCGCCTGACTTTGTGCTAAGCTAATCGCCCTGTGGCTTTATATGGAGCGCACATATGTGTGTTTTGACTAAGATGTCAACCTATTCATTTAAATATTTATAGTTATATCCCTATACTTAAAATATACCTAATGATGTATTTAAGGTGTTACTGACTTTGTCTTATAGAGCAAAACTTTTCTTTTTGGGAAGTAAGTGAGAAAAAGGTCTGAGGTCAAAACTTCAAAATCAAAACTTCAGTTCTATCTAACATCTCTTTCCATAAAACAAAATAGTTTTTTGAATAGAAATATCAATAGTATTTTGCAAAACACCCTAAATTCACTCGATATCTGTTTGTCAGTTATGCAAAAAGTACCACAGGCAACTGTTTCAATCCCAGCCATTTCATCGAAACACGTCAGCCCACGTTCAGACAAAAATTCCCAATAATCCCAGGATTAGCCTGCAGCCTGCAGCCTGCAGGTGGAGGTGTATTAAAGATAAACACCAGACACTTATGAGACCCGTGCCCACATCTTGTGTAAACAGGGATCCTGAGTGTCATAAGGTTTGGTTTAAAGGGGTTCCACATGTTGAGAAATCTCAAGTCCAGTACAGTTCAATCTGATGTCATTACAGCACACACTCAAAGAACAGGCAACAATGACAAGTGCATTCATACAAACAGTCTAATTTGAAATCTGAACACACACACACACACACACACACACACACACACACACACACACACACACACACACACACACACACACACACACACACACACACACACACACACACACACACACACACACACACACACACACACACACACACACACACACACACACACACACACACACACACACACACACACACACACACACACTGACAGTGATTTGATCAACAGCTTTTGGGCGATTGACTGACATTCCTGACATTATGCTCACCAGGGTGTGTGGGCAACAAAGATTTCTGTCCTGCAGTGAAATTCTCAGAAACCGTTTTCCATTTGTGCGACAAACATTGACAGCATCAGTTTTCTATTGAGAAATCATTTTGCCTCTTACATAAAAAGCGAGAAAAATATCATCAGTATAGTTGTTGGGACGGCATTGCTGTGTGTCGGGCACTGTCGGCATTAACACACTCTTACTTAAAGCCATTTAGCTGACTGAACATGTTGAATTAGAATGGGAGGCAGTTGTTCATAAATCAACTGATAAATGAAAGAAATTAAGAAGCCAACGAACTGGTGTTAAAAAAAGGCAAATGTGTCTTTCCTCAGATCTGGGATATCGTTTATTATATTAAAATATAGATAACGGAGGACATCCACATAAATTGCTAATTTATATTCAGGGTTTATTTGTAGCAGGTCACCGTTGGGTCAACATAAAATGCAATGAGAATAATTTGGGTATTTTTCATCAGTATAAGAGAAAATGTTGGACCTTACATATTTTGCACCAACTTAACATCAGCACACACTTGTATGATTTTGTTCTAGGTGTTTAAATGTACTCTACTGATGTGTTTTATAAAATAAGGGTTCATCTGTAAAGAAAAGTCATGCATGGCTTTTGGAGGGGGCACCAAAGTTTATTCCCTGAATGGTAGCAGACAAGTATTGAGGGTCGGCCTTTCTGTGGGCTCATGTGGGTGAGGACTGAACTGAGAAGTGCACATTATAGAGAGGACCGTCTGCTTGACATATGGTGCCAATTACCATCTGATGGGGTTGCTGAGGTAAAAAGGCCAATCCATATTGGCCCTTCCCACCCAGGTTTGCACAAGCAGCCATTCATCAGATCCTGCGAGAACACCTCCCACCCAAATCCTAAACCAAACCCCGACCTGTCTAGAGGGACAGGCAGCCTACACATGGCTCCTCCACTCAATGTACAGAGAATTCAAAGTCAAGTATACATTTTCAGGTTAAGTTCATTACAAACCAGGGCCCAGCTGGGATTACCGAAAATACTTTCCGTCCAGGATTACTTTTCATGCCAAAGTTAACATATTAAAGAGATGTTATATACAAGATATTTTGAATAAATTAAATTAAAAAGTAAAATCATATCAATTCAAATTCTTCCTTTACCATTTGTTTCTTTCTGCATATCTTTGTCTAAATTGCACATAAAGGCTCACAAACTTCACTCTTCACCTATTACTCTGGCTTTTTCTTTGATGCCACATGTCGGGAGTGGCATCAAAAAAGGTTATTGAACCGTACAACTCCCAATTTGGGGCATCACAGTCCCTGCTCAGGCTCAACTCTTTTCTTTTTTTTGTGACCAACTTTCTATTGTTTTTTTTTCTTTTTTCTTTTTTTCTCAGGCTCAACTCTTTACTGTCAAATTTGGCTAAACTCTCATTAGTTTAAAGGTCCCCTATTATACTGTTTTTCATCAATATATTATAGGTCTCAGATATATACAAAACATGTCTCTGAAGTGTTTGGCTGAACTACCAAACAGATCGTGTATTGTAGCATCCCATAAACCCCTCTGTTTCAGTCCTGTTTCAAAAGTGCTGATTCTCTGTCTGTTACTTTAGATGAAAATAAGGAGCCACTCCCCACGCCCCTCTGAGAGATATTTGGTTAAAAACACAACGGTGGTCTAGGAGGAGATTCAGGTGATACGGTCGGGGGTTGGTTGGTTGGTTATTGGCTAATGGTTACACAAGCCAAAAACCGTTATGACATCATAAAGTGGCCAAAATCTGATCAGCTCATTTTCAGACAGGTTTTTATATTACATTACATTGCATTTGTGTATATAAATTATTATAAATGGATCAGGACAAAAAGTGAGTGAATCTTTTTCCCTGAAACTTTCAGATCTCTTTACACAGAGGGGACACATGTTTATGTAGAAAAGACATGAGAAAGTGGTTTTGCACAATAGGTGACCTTTAAACCTCACTTATACTCAGTTCACTTAAAGGACACCTGTCATGCTATATTTAAATGATATATTGTAGGGCCATACCTATATAAGGTATATTTATACGTTTCTGTTTTCAAAATACTAAACAGATCATGCATTTTAGCCATGCCTCATTTCGCTCTAAGTGCTGTTCTCCAGCCCTGTTTTTGCAGGGGGCTGATTCTGTGAGCTGCAGCTGACCACGCCCCCCTGCAGGAGAGGGGAGCGTGCTCTGATCAAGTCAGAAGAGGGGGAGAAAAATAGATCTCCGTCCTCCGTGTTTTATTATATGATTATATAGAGTCGTTATTCATTTGTTTTAAAGCTCAATAAATAACAAAGAAGACCTTTGACCAGCACTTTTCTAATTTTGTCCAGAAGATTTAAACTTTAACGGACATCTTGACCGGCGAAAGAAAACTGAAACTCTGCCGCATAGTCCCCTCGTTCCTTAGATGAGGCGGAGAGGTGGGTATTTGTCATCTGCTGGTGGACTAACCGGAGAGAATTACAGTGCTTGCCTCGACGGGGAGGAATTGCATTGAATTACAGCAGCGGGAGCAAACGCTTGCCTCGGGGAGGGAGAAAAAGAGCCACAGCGGAGAATAAACAGGAGGGCAACCATGGCAACCATGCACAGGAAGTCTTCTTCACTGCTTTTGTGGCAGACTACAGCGCCACTTACAGGCCTGGCATATGTACTACAGCGTCTCCAGCGCTTTCGAGCGGCAATGGCCGGCCGTGGCCCAACCCCAGATTCCCCTGATAGGTGGAGAGTTGGCCCAATAGCCGTAGCACCACTGTCCTGACGTCAGGACAGTGTTCAAATCTGGATCAGTTTTTATCAGATCCGTTGCAGCCCCTTTTTTTAGAGATTTGGGTATGGAGGAAAAGAGAGAGGGTTGTGTTTTCTGACACATGGTGAGTTCCTCACATATTCATGTGTAAAAGACGTACAAAAGTGCATTTTGCATGATAGGTCCCCTTTAAGCTAAACTGCAACTTTTGAACATTCGACTCCACTCACAAATAGTAACATGCATGTTATGGTATGTTGCCAATATTTTATGTTGCATGTTTAAAAGTGATTGAATCCTTAAGGCACCCTGTTGTTTTATTAGTAAACAATGTTTACTTGCTAGCAGTCTTCTTCCTCATCTTTGATTGGTGGAATAATTGAAAAACTATTGTCAAGACTTTATATTGCGTCGCCCACATTTTCGTGGCTTGTGCGTTCTGATGTTCTTGCACAAGCTTAACAGCAAGCCGCTCAATGAGTACGGCTCCATAGCGCTTCTAGAGGTCAACAACGCCAAAGAACACCACAAACATTTGGCAAAAACATGAAACTACTTTATTTTCCCCCCTCAAAATGAAGACAATTATTTTACAGTCCTACTCTAAATATGAAAAGAATCATTAATTCTTCCACGCGTCTTGCTAGCCGCCTGCCACATAATAATATCAACATACAGTACTTACATCTGGGTAATAACATTAATTAACACCGACCGCCTTTACCAGCCTTTATAACATCCAGTCTCCAAACACATCAAAAGAACCGTACTGCCTTCACACGGATGCTAATGGGACACCAGATTAAGCCAAAATGCTCTCATTTTCCATGCAACTTCAAATTGGCTCATTTTCAGCATTTTTCACAGCTGGTAATTCAAAACATTTTAAAAAGCTTATTTTTAGCCCTGGTATTGTTGAATCTCTCTATCCATCTTTGCAGGTGAAAGCTTTTATCATTAGTCTTTAATTGCGTATGCTCCATTAGAAAGGTGATATATATTATCAAGTGTTAGAAAATCCTCCTATGTGTGTTCATCCGCAAGATGCTTGAATATGTGAGAGAAGTTTATGAACATATTTCTTATATATTCTTCTGGGTTGAATGATCCAGCATACTGTGTGTATGCTTTTTTTTTATATGCACTGCCATTATTTTGAGAACCATCCACTCACCCAGTCTGCCGCCTGCCAGTTTGGCCAGTAACAAAGCAATCTTAGTTATATATCATCTGGCTTCAAGCTGCAGAACTGATCTTTATGGATCAAGATGGTGCCCAAAACTCATTCTTTTAAAAAAGGAAAAAGGGAGCAGAGAAGCCATGTAGCAGCCAGTGAGAGGAGGGGACGGAGATGCCTTTATGTTAATGGTTTCTACAGATTCCAATCCTCTGTCTGTCTTTTTCCAGTCGCTCAGCCACACTACGCTGATTAAATCAAGAAGCCGAGGTTGAGGTGGATTTAAGGGGCAAGCTGCGGCAATCTGCATACTGTATATCGTGATCTATCTATCTAGCCAAGGGCTTGAAAATAATGTGAAAATGTAACTTGGTTTGGACATAGAGTTCACTTTCTCATAACAAGTCTCTAGGGTGTGATCTCTATCAGAATAATGATTTTAACTTTTCTTTCATATTTTAGATGCATATTTAACAGCTCTAGTGAAGAATCTAACATCTAGATTTAGATTAACCCTACATCTAAGGTTCATCTAATTTATATTAACCCTAAAACATGGGGAACTTGCACTGTATAATCAACAGTCAATAGGCTATTGACTAGAAAAGGCTCAATTCCCATGCCGAAAAGCATCACGTGTCTGGTGAGCAGAGATTACAAAACCACAAGATGAGAAAGGGCTCATCAATTTAGCCTACTGACTGGAATATCTGCCCACATTACCCACATTAACCACATACATTATGGTACATTCTGTACGTGCACATGCCTGGCAACAGAGCACATGGAGACTCTGGGAATCAATCAGTTACTGAGCTATCAAAATATCTTGTGCATGCAAACCCAACAATGGGACATTACAATGGTATGACTGCGAGCTACAACTCATCAAATAAATCAAAACCCCCCGGAGTACTTCAAATAAAATGTGTACTCTTGGCCACAAATGTCCTTTTGTATTGATGCAGGGGGTTAATGGAAAACAAATGTATTGATGGTTGACGTTTTTTCCTGGTGAGGGAGTCACAAAGCTGCTGCCGGGGCAACCATGCTGTTTTGTTGCCACACTATGCCCCTGGGGGGAAATTAGACATTCGTGGATCCCACTGGAAATGTCCTCCGGAATTTAATGACTTGCTCTATTTAGCATCACAAACAGGACAAAATCTCCATTAATACATTGCAAACATGCTAAACCTTCCCATTTGAACATTGGATTCTCTTTGAATTAACCACTATGAATGACATCTCTCACATATAGTCATGTCATTTGCTCATTTTCAGTTTTGGAGAATAACTGTTTTTCCTTTCCAATCAACAACATATCCATCCATAGCGCTCAACGCAATAACAGTTGCCAATAGCAATTCATTTCAATGTATTTTTCTTTAGTCATGTCGATCAAAGGCAAAGTCAATATGCCATTCAAAGAAGAAAAAGAAGAAGAAGAAGAAGATTCAACTTATTGTCATTTCGTAGTACAGGTACTATGTAACGAAACGGTTTCTCTGCATTTGACCCATCCTAGTGTTAGGAGCAGTGGGCTAGCATTATGTACGGCGCCTGGGGAGTGTTGCTTTCTATCTTGTCTTGCTATAGCACAGGGCTTCTCAAACTCCGGACCGAACTGTAAATCAATCCGGACCGAACCCGGTGTCTCATTATAACAAAAAAAATTATACTAAATAAAAAAGAAAATCTGATTCTGATGTAAATTAATGTATATGTTCTTGTGTCTGACGCGTTGTGAGAATGATCGTGCATATATATTTACTTGTGTGCTCGAGCGTGACACGCATTGCAGACCGCAAGTTTACCTTGACTTTCAAATGCTTCTAATGCCTTTTTTGCAGAGGTTCAAGGCATTGGCTACAGACAAACAGTGCCATTTCTCCCACTAGTTCAAGTCACCATACTGTATTGAATATGTGTGTGTGTATACAGGGGCGGCGTTTGCCGACAGGCAAGGCAGGCAAGTGCGTGGACCAGAAGGGGGCCCCCAAAGAAGGTAGATTAAGAAGGTCCACAGCAACGACAACATGAAACACCCTTTCATTTACTGCAACGACATATCGGCGCCCCATGCATAGCGCGCAGTAAGAAACTGCTTCTATATTCAGTTTCATTTCTCCGCTCCGGGGGGGATCAATGCCAGTAAATGACTTTACTGGCATTGATCCGGACCAGTGACCTTGTATGAAGTTCACAAGTGGACCTTTAATAAAAAAGTTTGAGCACCCCTGATGTATAGTAAAGAAACACTCAGCCATGCATGAAATAACATAGCAAAATAATACAGGTAATGTTTGACCCATGTTGTGCCTTAGAAGTGTAGTGATAAAAACATGATTTTTATTCAAAAAGTAAGAAAGGGAAAAATTAAAATTAGAATTGGTTTTGATCCAGGAATACCTGGAATCCTGAATGGTTAAAGTAATTTATTGCAAATATATTTACAATTAAAACTAATTTGGGTCACTTTAGACACATGTTGGTTGTATGTTGTGTAACAAAGGGTTAACATGATAGCTGTGATGTTCACTCTTTTGACTAGTGGACAGTGAGGACAGTGTGTCCCTCATCAGTCTCTCCAGGCAGCACTCAGCTATTCTTCCATCTTGCAGATGAAAAGACTTTGATATGTGTGTAATAACTAACTTGTGTCTAACATAATATTGAATGTGGTTTAGTAAAGTATTTAAAAATACCCCACATTGTACATGTACAGGACAATCAGACCTTGTTCAACAAAGATCATCAGACAATTGTTTTGTCTTTGAGGTACAGCCGCAGCAGAGAGTCTGAGTTTGAAGAAAACACTAGCATTTTATTTAGTGTTGTTTAATCAATCAATATTTACTGGTCTTGAATTTCCTCACTGGATTACAAAATGCTCAAACCTTATTGTACGGGGACATTATGCAGTTTTAATCACCTGAAGATGAAAATATAGATTCAGCGAAATGTACCATTTTAAGGAAATAAACTGTTGGCGGTATTGACCGAAACTCCGCAGCTGTAGCTAGGCGCTGCTAATGAAAACTCAAGTGCTCAATTTGTTGGTTTTTCTTTTTTTATTAAGAATTGACCAAGCATATCTTCCTCTTCGAAATCCCAGTTGTACTTCGCTAACACGCAGTGCCTGGGAGGATCAGAAACAAGTCTCACAAATTTGGCTCGAGGTAAAATTAACAAAAGCTAACTGTTGTATGTTCCCCCCTTCTAAACTTATTATGAAATAATCAATGCCCTTGGGATGCTCTCAATAGTGTGTGTGTGTGTGTGTGTGTGTGTGTGTGTGTGTGTGTGTGTGTGTGTGTGTGTGTGTGTGTGTGTGTGTGTGTGTGTGTGTGTGTGTGTGTGTGTGTGTGTGTGTGTGTGTGTGTGTGTGTGTGTGTGTGTGTGTGTGTCAAAGGTCCATCATACAAGATTTAGGGTATCTATTGGCAGCTGCTGATAATAACATCCATCATTATGGTTTACTAATAGTTGTCACTTCACTTCCTCCTCCAGCACCTGGACACAGCAGGAACCTACGCCAGGATCCTGTTTGTGGACTTCAGCTCTGCCTTCAACACAACCCTCTGGCTGGAGGCTGTGCTCCATCAGGACCAACATCTCTCTCCATCAGGACCAGAACCTCTCTCTATCAGGACCAGAACCTCACTCCATCAGGACCAGAACCTCTCTCCATCAGGACCAGGACCTCTCTCCATCAGGACCGGGACCTCTCTCCATCAGGACCAGGACCTCTCTCCATCAGGACCAAAACCTCTCGCCACCTCAACAAGGCCCACCCCCCCTACTGACACTTTACCTCAGCCACAACGCAGACTCTATGCATTACATAATGGAGATCACAGGATGGTAAATAATGCAATGTTTAAATATTGCTTACTGCACATATGTTATATTCTATAATGTATTGCATTCTATTTCGATGTAAATTACTGCTTTATTTTATTTCTATCTTTTTATTACAGTGTTCTTAATATAGTTCGCTATCTGTGTACTTTTTTAGATTTTTTATTTGTATGTACGACACCTAGTCAAATTTCTCCTACGTGTGAACCTGCCTATGGCAATAAACCCGTTTCTGATTCTGACCCGTTTGTCCTCTAGGTTGCACTGCCACGTCTACAGTAGCGCAGAATGGACAGAGGAAACATGATTGGGCCTCAAGTTTTTTGCAGCCAATATAAATTCTCCTACAAACTTGGGATAGGAGGGTGAGTGAACAAGTTATCCATTGGTTGGAACCTACATCCCCATTGTTAGACGTACTAAATCCTGCACACTGCTCCTTCAAATTGACAATGTGAACATATGTCGCCATTTTGTAATTTCTGTTATTTTCAGTTGAGAATGTTTCAAAGTAATCTTAAAAAATGCAACTTACTTTTGTTTTTACTGTTTATGATGTTTAAATATGAAATGCTGTATTAGTTGTACTATAATTCTACAAATATTGTTATATTTTAAGTTTTCAGAGTAATTGTTTCCTACAGAACATTTTGTGATGTCTTTTTATTGAACCAGTTTGATTGGAAAATGTTAGAAAAAAGCTGCAAAATAACAGTATTCTCCCCAAAAAGTATTTTTATGGTTTTTGTTTGGCAGCCGCTGCTGCCAGTCATTTGACAATTTTTTACGGGTTTTTTGCCCGTAGAAGTTTTTTTGCTGTACTTTTATCAAAGGTTATTGACTGTAAAAAGAGAGGATACATCTATAAAATTACAGTGTTTGCACGTTAAAGTATTAGTGCTGTACTTTTATTAAAGGTTATTGACTGTAAAAAGAGCAGATCAATCTGTAAAATTACAGTGTTTTCCTGTAACGTTTTTAAGGATAATTCCTGTAAATTAATGGCTTATTCACTTTATTTCAGTTAAAGTATTTTACTTTAATTTAAGGTTTTTTGTTTGGCAGCCGCTGCTGCCAGTACTTTGACCGTTTTTTTACCAGTTTTTTTTTTACAGTGTAGATGTCCCTGACTCACTGTAACAATCCGACATGTGGGCAGCAAATCAAGGGTCTTGGACTGAGTTTTGCACTATGAGTCGTTTGGATCTTTAAATAGCAGAAGCTGTCTCTCTGTCCATCCAAGATATTGTTTCATTTTGCCAATTGTCATTATCCTTCCAGGTCTGATGGCATGACTCTAGACTTTATTTCTATCTGCAGTGTGATCTCTGGATATGCCAGTCTAAGGGCAAGTCATAAAGACCGCAACACATGGGTTTCACCACCTGAGCACCTGTCAATCTTTGGAATGTGTGAAGGCCATGAATCTATTTATACGCACCCGTTTTTAAATGCCAGCACATATCAAACCTGTGTAATTAGAACGAGTATTTCCAAGAAACAAGAAGAGCAATGGGCCTGATGCAGAAGGCAATATATGAAAATCTATATTTATATATTTGTTAAGAAACAAATGGGTGACATTTGAGGGAAAATGCAACTATATCATATAATCAAAATGATTATTATAATTTTAGGAGTACAGTGATTATTTTATTCAAAAAATAAATAATATTGTAAATATACAATAAAAACCCAGAGTAGCTCACATACTGCTCTGGGAGGGTTTGGGATTTCCCCTAACAGCAGTATGAAGCACAGGAAGTATCACATTTTCTTTTTAATGATTTGACAATATCTCAATTCCACTCTTGCTGAAGTTTTTTGGTACATCGTTCCTATTCTTGGGAATTTGCCAGAGTATTTGCACACACAACACCTGCCCTTATACAGTGTTTAGGGGGTATTACCTAGGCTAATTATAAACAATCAACCACATGCCTCGAATATATGATCAAGAGGGATTCATTACTCACACCTGGGTAATAGCAGATGTGGGTGACTTTGAATGTTACTGTAGGTGTGGCTGACTTTCGTTAGACATTTTTGAGAATGTTGCCGCATTAGGTCCAGGGTTTTGTGTTGCGAGGTGTCTCTGTGGCAGTGAAAAACTCATTTGACAACATAGTTCTGAATGTTCATTGCTGACTGTGTGAGTTTTTTGCACTTAAGGAGCAGTTACCCCGTCGTTAACACGGGATTCATATGTTGCTCAACTGTCCTCACGTACGAAACACCGCTTCCCTGGTGGGGCTTTGTGAAAGTGCAACACAGCCCAGTCACGACTCCTGCATATCGCACATGGTTGGCATTTAACTGGTTTCACAGGTGGGATTGTATTCCCATAATTATTTGTTCAGTGCCCGTGACTAGCTAGTGTGAAAACCTAGACAAGAAAAGGTGGACCTTTTCCTGGTGAAATGATTTGGGGCTCAACAGGATACGTGGAACACCATGAGTCAAGCTACTGGGGGCATGTTAAAACACTCCTGCATGGTTTTGGAGGTAGTTATTCCTGGTTTTTGGGGCTGGGGGAATGACAGGTTTAGTGCGAGGGGGCAGAAAATGACAACCCTTCTGTGCTGTGCTCAGTGAGGTCTGAAGCACCAGCGGGGCCAGTGGTTAAGAGGGGGTGGGGGCCATGAGGGAGGTCAGAGCAAAGGGCGGGCAAGGGGCAGCTCAGTTATTCAGGGTAAAAGAGGATAGGTGGAGAGAAAAAAACACATATCTTTATAAAGTGGTCAGCATGTAGAGTGAAGCATGAGAGGTTGATCCTTTGCATGGAAAGTGTGAAATAAACACTTATGAATAACTGTACATGCATTTGGCAGAGATTAGCCAGTTAGTTATAATGAATGACAACATAATGATGCAAGATAATTAAACACTAATTAAGAAAAACTACACAGGAAGTGATTTTCGATCTATGCTGTCATCTAGTTACTTGACTAGAAATAAAAATACAGAAATAAAAGGCTTTTAATTCATAAGCAAATGTATGAATGCAAGACTTCTTTGTATTTTTGTTATTTGTTGGAATTGAATGTGCTGTTGTATAAATGCTCTATGCTCATTAAAAATAGTTGACATTTAACTCAAGATTGATCAATAAATTAATAAGTAAAAATGTTTTGGAGTTAAGTTAAACACGTAATGAGATGAAAGTAGACAGATTTGTTTTATAGACATGTATTATATCAGACAAAGTCAAGCTGCAGATAGAAAAAGGCTTTTTTTGTTTGTAAAAGGATTTCAAAAGTGTCATGGTTACTATTAAGAGTTAATTATGAAGAATGTTAACAAGGTATCTAGTTAATGCTAATGACCTCGACACGTTGTTCACATTTTCAGATTAAAATTGCAGCGGTGATGCTTTTAAAAACATGAATGTAATGACTCCCTATAATTAAATGATACCTTGCAGCGCTTTCACAGCCCTCAGCAGCTTGTTGTTCAGCGGCTCATTGTTTTTATGAGCTGGACTGAGAATAAACATAAACCCTGCTGTATCGTATAAACAGATCCCACAACGTTACAAAACACTACCTGCCCGGTGTGAAATGAAAGCTGATGTTAACAGGTGGCTTGTAACAGGAAAAAAACACCATTTCACCACACACCGGCACATTTTACCACAGATTTGTAGATCAAGTTGGATACAAAAATGTAAAAGAATATGAATTCTGGACTCCAAAACAACAGCTGGTGAGAGCAGGGATGTTGCTTCATGCTGAATGGGAAATGAGGCAACTGAAAATCACTTGATGCAGTTTCAATTTGTTTAGATGAAGCAAGAAGCAACACTTTATAATCAGATTCCCACATACTGCATATTACATGTGGGTAAGCTTTATAATTGGCCTTACTTAATAGTTTGCCTTACTAACGCAGTCTTGCATGAATTCTATTTTCATGTAGGTTATTGTTTCAGTGTTGACTCAATTGATAGTCATTTTGTTGAATTGTATTGCATAGATTTTCCCTTCTTAGTTAGCTGTACCATAAAACTGGAATATAGATAAAGGGCTGCAAGAATTGATATGGAGGTTTCAGGTTATGACTAAATCCAAATTGAAAGTCGTTTACCAAAAGTATGCAGTACACAAGTTCTGATTGTTAAGAGTTAGGTGGGAATATTATTTTAAATCTCATGGGCTGTTGAAAAGCCTGCTGTGTGAATAGCACTTCAGACAGCTGTATATAGCAGCAAAGTGCCGCTTTACAGTATAAAGTGACAAAGCCATTGAAACTTTGAACACAGCCGTGGTTGTTAAACATTTGTTGGAGCACTAAGAAGTCTGAACTTGATTATGATTCAGGGGTGTGTGTAATTGTCGTAATATTGCATATTCACTGATTAGTCCCCGGCTATGGTGACGATGTGCTAATCAGTGAAATCGCCGGGTTTGAAGAAAAAACCTGCCCTCTCTTTACCGTCCACTGGATATTACGGTCCATTGATACAGTTGAATCATCATTTTGAAAAGGACTCTGATTGGCCTGATAATAGAGAATAGGAAACGTAGGTAAAGATAATTTCAATAGTCACAAGGATCTTGGGGCCATTGGTATCTGCTGCATGTAAAACCTATTCTTCACACTTCATAAACAAGGCATATAAATCATCATATCGTAATATATGAGGTAAGTATCAGCATTACAAGGAATTTAAGCATCATATCAGACATCAGTGTGCACATCAAACTCTCACTACATTTTAGAATATGATTGGAAGTCATTTAAATTTGCCTTAAGATAAACGTGA
Organism: Pseudochaenichthys georgianus; assembly: GCF_902827115.2. Classification (NCBI taxonomy): domain Eukaryota; kingdom Metazoa; phylum Chordata; class Actinopteri; order Perciformes; family Channichthyidae; genus Pseudochaenichthys; species Pseudochaenichthys georgianus. Next base: position 16,427,509 of record NC_047521.1, on the reverse strand, counting down.
TGTCGAAAAGCAGCTGACTAGAAGCAGCTGTGTATAACCCCTCCCGCTGACCACACCCCCCAAGAAAGTCCCCAGGGACGCTTTATTTACCTTTACGCGTACTGCTACACACACACACACACTCACGCACACATACGTAGAACAACTCCCTGGACTAATATTGCACAGAGAGACGGTGTCCACATAGCTCAGCTGCTTGCACCTGCTCAGATGGTATTCGGTCAAAATAAGCCATTTGTAGACAGCTACAGCAAATACTGCTATTGCCATTGGCATGTGAGAGGCTGGAAATTATGAATAAAAACAACAACCTCTGGCTCTCCCACTTTGCTCCCTCCCATTGGACCTTAATGAGAGCCTCTTTTCAGGCGTCAACACGCACTTGAGCCATGAAGAAGAACCTGCCTCTCCTTCAGGTGGGCTCATTTTCCTACCAATATTTCTCTTGGCTGTTACCAACTCCACCTCGTAATTGGACCACTTATGTCAAGTGACCATCCTAATTGAGAAGAAACGTGTTGACACAAAGACTCTCGAGCTAAGGGAATATTTAGAAGGTAGCTAAGATTAAAGTGTGAGGTTTAAGAATGTGGCGTGATTGTTTAACCTTCCAGCGTGGCTGCCTCTTGCTCACTTTCTTCACCCTCATGATCTCTCTTTTCTAATCCCTCGCTCTTCTTCGTTAGTCAAATTAATCTGGCTGTCAGTGCTGGGTCGTTCCCCCTCTACGGTACCTCCCCCTCAAGACGTCAACTACCTTTCCTCAACAAAACCTGCTCACAGCATTCTCCCCTTTCTGAAAATCTTTTTCCACTGCCCCGTCCAAACCATGAGGGCCTTTCTTTGGACACACACACAGTACATTTTGCAGCTCATTCAATCTGGCTCAGTGTGATTCAGTTTTCTCCCACCTGGGAGAAATAGCATTCAATTTTGAAAATAGAGGTGACAGTAAAGTTGATGAAACTCTCAACGTACACAAGGGATTAGGCGTTGGGTTTCTGAGTTTGTCGGTTGTGACAATCTCTACTTCTACAACTCAGCACTCTTTGCTATTAATACTCTCTTGATGGACTAGCTGGAAGACAGCGATCTGCAGTGATCACATTTTCTCTACAGGCCTGTGAGAATTCAGGATGAATCAGATAAGGCCGTGCTATTTCCTTCCTGATGGTGTAAAATGCAATGGTAGGTATGATGGAGCTGTCCATTTTACTGGACAAACTGGAGATTGAGTATTCCAAAATGAAATTATATCAGGATGGTTCTGGTTGTTGGATGCACACCAGGGGCCTCATTTATAAAGGGATATACGCTCACAAAATGGCGTACGCCAGTTTCTACGCAATGTTTGCGATTTATAAAATACTAACTTGACGGGAAAATGTGCGGTCCTCCACGCAAACTCTAACCCATGCGTACGCACTAAGCACAAAAACGGCGACACCGTTGGCAGAAGGAAGAATGGAGAAAAATATGTGGAAATAATACCATAAATAAAATGTTACCTCTCATTTATCAGAATTCATTTTCAAACATTGATTAAAGCCAATCTTAAAATGATTTAACAATGTTGAGACTCCTCAGTGCACACAAACACATAACTTGGAGAAATAAATAAACACGGATATGTTATTTAAAACCACCTCGAATATGTTGTGTTAATGTAATGAAATGTTTTCTCATGAATTATGCGGTAAGCAGGAGGACAGAATTACGTCTAAACTGACGCCGTTTTGCATTTATATAGGTTGTAGATACGAGCATGGTTTGATATACTATCATGTTTAATCGTGTTTTATGCTGTTTGCCAAGACTTGATAAGTCGCTCGTAAAACACAGGAGGTATGGAAACTAAGAACACCATATGTGGTACATTGTACAGCAAATATAACACAACACATTAGTTGTATTTCCTTTAACTAGAGTTGCTGCGGGGAGGGGGGGGTTGAGATGCACAGGCTGCAGTGGAGACGCTGCGCACAGCTGATCGACAGCTGGAACACAAACCACCAAATACAAAAAAATAATTCAGATCCAGTCGTCATGACTCCACTCCGGAGGGATTCCCCGATCATTTCTTACAGTCTCATCAAGGGGGTGTCTCCTGTCCCCGGTACAAACACACTGCCTGAGGAAGGCTATGTGTATTTTTTTTGTCATTAACCTTTTTTTGGACCACTTATTTATTTATTTTGGTGACGATCCGACCTCCATGCTGCTACTCTGGTTCAAACTGCATCCACCAAACAATAGATTTATCTCGACCTCCCCAAAATAACCAAAATCTGACACGGTGTGAGATGTCTTTTTTAGCTGTTCTGTCGTCATTTCCTGCGATCTTCTTCATAAAGTCAGTCAGAATGAATGAATGGGCGTTTCTTTGACTATTTATAGGCAAATATGGGCGTTACGTGAAGTCCGCAAAAGCTGCACGCATTTCGAGTCGATTGTGATTTATAAAGGGAACCGGCGTAGGGAGTGCCGTACGCACTTTCCTCGCCGGTACGCAATGCTTGGTGAATCGGAAAATGTCGGAACATTTCTGTACCTATTTTTTGGATTTCTACTACGTAAGCAACCTTCCCACGTGAATCCTACGCACGGCGTTATAAATTAGGCCCCTGGTCACCCCTATTTGAAAAAAACTAAGAACAAGAGGGGTAGGAGGTGAAATATGAGAGATTGGAGAGATTGCGATGATGTTGGTGTATCGGCTGAAAAGAATATCAGATTCCCTGCTGAACTCGATACCATTTCCACTTCCACAACAAATTCAGCCTGTGTCGCATTTACACCAGTAAAGCCCCACAAAGAAAGGGACGTATATGCCAGTGTGTAGATTGCTAAAGGCGATTTTCAGTCTCAAATTAGCTTGATGTTGGAAAGAAAGGCCACAGCTGATTCCGGAGGAGGAGGAGGAGGAGGAGGAGGAGGAGGAGGAGGAGGAGGAGGAGGAGGAGGAGGAGGAGAGGAAAAAGCCTCTCCAGTGCGTAGGCCTTGATGTTGGAGGACGCATCTGCCACGCGAGGTCACGCCTGGTTGGCAGCAGGGATTTACAGGCCCTTCAAGAAGAACCCATCCCCACCCCCTACCTTCCCCCCTTCCCAGGCCCCTCTGGGAGCTGGCGGATGGTTCGGGTCCCAGTGTAAATATATTTTTTCTCTATCAAAGACACATTTTCCAACCACTGTCAAAGGGGAGGAGGGTCCTATGGAAGAGGGAGGGCTACGAGAAGAGAGGGAGGGAGTTTGGGGGTAAAACTTTTCCCCCTCTTCTTCCCCAACTTTTTTCTCCCCCCTCTCTGGCCTGCCGGGTTCTAGCAACATCTGGATTTGTTTATCACCTGGCCTGCCGGTTCTAGCAGAAAGGAAAAGGCTGAAAGGGGACTGAAGTGCCAAGCGGGGGTCCGCTATAGCAGGATTATACCATGATTTTGGGTTATTACAAATGTGGGTCCTTTGTTTCTATTTGTTATGATAACATATTATCATAACCAAGTAAATATGGAAACAACAACATCGCAAAGATGAAGTCTAATGAGGCAAATAAACAAGAAAACAACCAATAGGTTCAGTATTGTAATTCAAATGGTTAAAAGCTCATTTTGAACCATAATGTCAGTCCGTAGACTTTAACGGATGTTTACAACAGACTGTTTGGATGATACCATATTTTTTTTCTCTTTCAAATAACTCTTGAGAACTGTGGAGTTTGTTTAAAATGGATACGCGCTGTTGTTTACAGATCTCAGAAGTTAAAGTATTGTCACCAAAACACGTGCGTGTCCTTGAGGTCTTTCAAACACTCACATTTCCATCTTTGTAAAAACACATTCCAAGCTGTTTTTGTTTTTGTTACGGTTTTAAATGCCGTCTGTTTCCTCATCGACACGCTGCTTTTTGTGTTACAGCCTCGAACCATCGAATTGCAAAACACTTGCATTGTGTCCTCATCGGAGTTCATGATACAAACCAAACGTGTACCGATGTTATTATTACTGTTAGAAATTGGCATAAATACAAACACAGGAACCCATTCTTCAAATAAATTAAATAATTTGAATAAAGCTCAGGCACTTTAACCTAGGAATATTAAAAAAATAAAACTTTAATTAGTTTTAAAACTTTTGTTAAAATAGATGCAATGACCATACAAATGACTTGATTGATTTGAAAGTGAGCCCGGCGCGAGCCTTTTCCTGGAGCCTGGCATCAGAGAGTGACAGACGGAGAGAGAATCGAGGCAAAAGACAAGGTCCCTGGGACAATGAGGCCCATTGATACGGTGGAGACAGGACCGGGTGCCTCCAGCGCGCTGAGAACGGCTGACGGTGCACAGAGGCACAATGATTACAGTCTGCATTACAAATGGCTAAAACAGAGCCGTGGTCCTGCAGAGGCCACAGCATCAGGAGAGACCTTGTCCAGATAAGTCTTCAAAGCCCCACTACTCATTTTGTTCTCTTTTGTCCTGGATAATCTTTTAGATATGCCATTCATTCTTTTTTCCCTCATGCAAAGATTCAAGATACTTCTCAACTAGCTTTTTCTCTCCTTATGGGCATTTGCTATACAGACATAAAAGCTTAGACATCTATGTATAAACGTACCAAGTGCTTATAGGAGCTGTTGCAGTATGCTTTCATTACTGTAGCTCTTTAATGAAAAGCTCAAGTATACTTTTGTTCAACATTCTCAGTGCTTTCAAACTTTATATTAAAAAAAACTATAGTTATGTAACAATGGGGTAACATTGGGCAGGAGAAGACAAATCTGTCTACTGTTTTGACAAAGAAATTGTGCAGGAAGAGCAGAAATTGGGGGGATTTAAGAGGTTTTTTGGTATAGGCCTTAGAGTGAGTTCCATGCATTGCACATGTATTTAAACATCTGAAATGTCCTTAGAACATTCTTAAAGAAACAGCAATGTTGTAAAAGCAGGATGAGCCATTAGAAAGCTGATTCAGCCAATAAAGATTCAGTGATACTTTGTACAGCAGGCACACTTATTAAAACTTCAAGAGGTAAAGTCTTCTCCTGCCTTCCCCCCCCCCCCCCCCCCCCCTCTCTCTCTCTTTAACATTTAGACCCAGAGGAATTCCATTGAGTTTTAGAGATAAGTTATGTTGCACCACAATCACTTCCAAGCTCAGTGAATCTCCCTCATTCATGTCTCTGGGATCCAACAAAAACACCTCAACAAGTTCATGACGCCATCTATCGGGCTCAAGCGTAACTGCACCCAAATCCTCATTAACATGCTGATTGAGTCACACTATAAGGGGGATGATTCATAAATATGCAGTGTTTGTTATTCTTCTAATTAAACATTTAAGACATCATCTAGAAAAGTTCAGAGGAATGCATCACATTGCATTATATATTCATCACAAAGATGTATAGTATATGTAAGTATTTTTATCTATAAATGCTCTACTTTCTTTGTCTACCTTGATCTCTGAAAGTTCACTATTATATTTGTTCACATGCTGAAGATCTGTTCATCGCTTTCCCTATGAATTTACCAGGTGGTGAATACTCCAGGGAGATGTTCTGTACCTGTCTGTATGTGCAGATGATGATTTCTCGCAGATGGTAGTGCATGGGGGTCATGGTCTCGCTGACGGAGTCCAGGGCCATGTCCACCTCCCTTTTCATCCTGTGGCCATCAGGGAGTAGACGCACTAGCTGCATCACGACCTGCACAGCAGACACACGTTGTTATAGTGTGTTACAAAGGTTTCAAAATGGTTTCAAAAGTTGGGATATGACTGCATTTCAAAAAACACCACCAACACTTGTACATCTGCCTCCCACGTAGCCTAACATCTAATGTCAGTGTAATGATTGATGCACCGAAGGAAGAAGCAGGTGCAGCAACACCATTGTTTGCCAGTTATACATTCCGAAGAAAGCACATTACAAGATTCAAGTTTCTTTTACATCTGTTGAACTCTCCAATCAAAATGTAATGAAAAAAGCTGAAAAACGTAATGGTCCTGTAAATTGTAAAATGTGCATGTGTCTACGCTTTTGGCAGGTTTCTAATTGATGCTGCTTTTGTATGTGGGGAGATCAAACTTGAAATGTTGTTTTTAACAGTTAATAAATATGCAATATAAGTATAATTACATGGCCTGCAATAGAATGTTTGTTTCTATTCTTGTACTGTATGTTATATTCATTTGTGAATTATTAAAGAGATTTATTATCTTCACGTATGAAACTATGCAATAGGCAAAAGGCAGTTGCTTATTGCCTTGGCTCAAAGCAACAGCAGCATCTGGCATCATCATGCCATGCCAAAATATATAATTTTTCCACTTATAATACAATTATATTCATCAAAGTACTGTGAAAACGGCTCAAAACAACCAGGCAAGTGTACATCCTGTGAGCTCTTTTGATAACGGTTCATTGTGCAATGCTCTGCTGGGTTGATTACCTAATGACCTAATTGAGATATTGGTGTGAGTGTGTATCAGCACGTTCATTAACAGTGGTGACCCAGCTAACACAGGGAATGTTTCCATCAGCACTGTGTGGCAGTTCCTCTACAGCCGGTTTTCTTTGGATACTGATGGTAACAAAGATAAGAAGGGGCAGCAGGAGGCACCGAGGGAGGAACACCAAAGAGAGGATCAGAGGACAGAATATGCCTGTAGGGAAAAAACCTTATTAACTCATGCCGTGTGTTACAGACTTGCAGCATGAGAGTGCAGCCTGACCACTGTCCTTCTGAAAAACAACCTTTTTCAGATTGCACAAGGCAAGGCAATTTTATTTATATAGCACTTTTCAGCACGTGGCGATTCAAAGTGCTTTACAAAATACATTTAAGAACAAATACAGCATAAATACATTATTAAATGGCATTTAAAAACAGGCATAATAAGCAAAGGTAATGAAATAAATAAAATAATAAACACAGCAGCAGGTACAGAATACATGACTAAAAGGCATACTGTAGTGTGAGTATGGGCAGCTCAATTGCACATGACACATCCCACACCTGGTTTAGATCTTTCCTCTCCGGCCGTACTCACTTTGTCCAACTCAAACACTTCAAATCACAGTCCCATCCAGTCTTCACTGGTGTTCCTCAGGGTTCTGTCTTGGGCCCCCTCCTATTTATCATCTACCTCCTACCTCTCGGCCATATCTTCAGAAAATACGCAATCCAATTTCACTGCTACGCGGATGACACACAGCTCTATTTTTCCACCAAACCCACCTCCACTCTCCCCCCCACTGCCCTTTCCAACTGCTTACTGGAAATCAAATCCTGGTTCTCGTCCAACTTCTTAAAACTCAACAGTGATAAAACCGAGTTTCTCCTAGTTGGCTCCAAGTCCACTCTGGCTAAAACTGACAAATTCTTCCTCACTATTGACAATTCCACAGTCTCACCCTCCCCCCAAGTTAAGAGTCTGGGTGTCATCCTTGACAGCACCTTATCATTTGAAGCTCACATCAACAACATCACTCGATCTGCCTACTTCCACCTCCGCAATATTAACCGCCTCCGCCCGTCACTCACACCCAACAGCACCGCCATCCTCGTCCACGCCCTTGTTACGTCCCGTATCGATTATTGCAACTCCATCCTCTCTGGTCTTCCTCAGAAATCCCTACGTAAGCTCCAACAGGTCCAAAACTCAGCCGCCCGTATCATCACCAGAACTCCTTTCATTAATCATATCACTCCGGTTCTCCAACAACTCCATTGGCTCCCCGTTAAGCAGCGCATAGACTTCAAAGTGCTGCTCCTCACCTTCAAGGCCCTTCACACTCTTGCACCTCCATATCTCTCTGAGCTCCTTCACATCTACACTCCCTCTCGTACTCTCTGATCCTCCTCTGCCTTCCAACTCATTGTACCTTCTGCCCGCCTGATCACCATGGGGTCACGAGCCTTCAGCCACTCTGCCCCCCGTCTCTGGAACTCTCTTCCACAAGACATCCGCAATATGGACTCACTCCCAACCTTCAAATCCAGCCTGAAAACACACCTTTTTAAACTGGCATATTCCATTTCTTAATCTCTGCTAAACTGATTGTTGTTTTTAATTTTTTAAGTCTTGTATTACTGTGTGCTCTTCTTTAATTATGCTCTGTAAGGTGTTCTTGAGAGTTTTGAAAGGCGCCCATAAATAAAATGCATTATTATTATTAATTAAAAGCAGCGGCAAATAGATGCGTTTTTAGTCTGGATTTGAAAATAGGAAGTGCTTCAGTGGATGTGTACGATTCGGGCAGCTTGTTCCAGATTGTCGGGCATAATAACTAAAAGCTGCTTTTCCATGTTTAGTTGTTATTCTCGGAACAGAGAGCAGAACCGACCCAGAAGACCTGAGACTCCTGTCCTGGATGCTTCATAGTGATGGAGGAGGTCGTCTATATCCCTCGGTCCTAAGCGATTTAGTGATTTAAAAACTAGCAGTAGTATTTTAAAATCAATTCTTTGGCAGACTGGAAGCCAGTGTAATGATCTCAGAACCGGAGTGATGTGATCCACTTTTCTAGTGTCAGTGAGGACTCGAGCAGCAGCGTTCTGAATCAGCTGCAGCTTTCTGATAGATTTTTTTGTGAGCCCTGTGAATACACTATTGCAGTAGTCGAGTCTACTGAAAATAAAAGCATGGAAGTTTTTCTAAATCCTGTTGCGACATTAGTTTTTTAATCCTTGATATATTCTTCAGGTGGTAGTATGCAGACCTAATAACTGTTGTAATGGTTATGGCATGAAACCTTTACATTTATTTTACCTAGTCTGTATTTCACTGAAAGTCCCAATCCACAACGAAGAGAAGCTTTTTCATACCCAGACTGACTTTACACTGGCTATATGTTATGTTATCACGGTTATTCAACTTTTCCGTTACTCTGAATGATTAACTCCCCTTATATTTCTTAATATAAGCCATAGAATATTTAATGACATAAGTCAATGAAAAAAAAGTTTGTTTACAATCCTAACTCTTCAATATATTTCGTGTGCACTTTAAATTGATATGGTTTAAAATGAATAATAAGGCATATAAAGGACATTTACTTATGGAAAAGGCTTTTTAGAAAATGTCTTGGGCTTCAAATACACAAAGATAAAAAAAAACAATTAAGGCTAATCCTGACATAAACTGGACGAGTAAGTGGTTGAGTAGAACTTTCCATTCATTAAATTCAACTGAATGTGGGTATTGCATTTGGGCTATGGCAGTGGGGAACATATAGGTATCACAGTGTTTGTAACGCTGTTGCCATTGCCAATCATGTATTGAGCAATCAATGAGGCATTCAAATCAAATGGGTCAATCAAATAGGCCATTCATGTGACATTTCCACAAATCTGCACAACCCTGACCTGATTACCACAACGCCTGATTTGTTTGAATGAAGCCTAAAGTCAAACGGATGGATTGATTGAAAACCCTTTTTTTCTGGCCACTTGGAGGCAGCAGAAACAAGTTGAAAACACTCAATTATTTTATGTTGAAGCTGAAATGGCAAATGTGTTGATGGCAAACAGTTGTTTATTCACACGACAAGTAGCAAAGAGCAACATTGTCTTTGTTGGAAGCCGTCCACCTGACTACCTGATTAATTTAAGTATTATAGAACAATCTCTCTTTTATCTCTGTATTTGGTTTCTACCAAGACTTCAGAAAAAATACATCTTAAACTTCAATAGAAATCCTTAACTTTTTCACTAGTTAGTAACCAACTAAAATACGTATTATTTAAAGCCCCGTTATGGACATTGTAACAGTGCTGCAGATACTCCATCAACCAGGGCAATGACTGGGATCGACAATGCAACAACATCACACCAGGAGAGGATTACATCACACCACATCAGCCCCCCCATCACGTGGTGCTTTGGACTTCACAGCCATGGCAACACGCTTTTGGCACATAATGCACTGGGGATGGCAACATCACAAATCCATTAGAGGTTTATACTGGAGGCAGACCAGGTTTCCACGGCGACCACTCTGTGTATCCCAGAAACTCGGGTGGCCGCTCTGCTGTGATTGGCATGTGGCATTGTGAGCCCGCAGAGGGCTGTGTGTGTCCATTTTTATGGAGCCGAGGACACGGCCAACAGGGGCCAAACACAGATTCACAGACACAACTCTGAACCAAGAAAAACACCAGGCGACTCTAATTCACAGACACTATTCAGACCGGAGCAGAAAGGCTTTGGCTTCTCGCTTTGTTTGGCCAAAGCTTTCAATCACAGGTGCAGAGTGAAAAAAACACTGAACATTTCCCCTTTAATATAAAGTTGTATGGTGTACTGGGGGAACACTGAGCGTTACAATAGCTGCCCAGCTAATAATCTCCTCTGAGTACAAGAAAAAGCAACAGGTTTCAGAAAACTCTCATTCTCAGCCACTAGGGGTGTAACGGTATACGTACCCGTACCGAAATAATTCGGTATGGGCCCTTCGGTTGAATATAACGTTAAACGTAAAAAATTGAGAACGTGAACAACTTCTTGGAAGTAATCTCAGGTGCAGCATTCAGAGTAATTTCTTTGCTCACATTGGGTTCAACGCGTCATAGAGCGAGCAAGTCATTTCATTGGACGAGAGGCATACTATGAGAGCTGGTCAGAGGGATGCGTTCAAATGTAGTCAGTAATTTGAGGAACTGGCGAAATGGCGAACGCAGATAAAGTTGAGCTCGAAAATCCTCCAGCATCATTGAAGTCTCCGGTTTGGGAACATTTTGGTTTTGCAGTTACGTAAAAGGATGACGGACAAAGACAGGTGGACCGAACCAAAGCTGTTTGTCGGCATTGTTCAACTAAAATTGGTTATGCGGCTGGCAATACATCAAACTTGCACACTCATTTAAAAAGGCATCACCCGAACGTGAATATCACCGGTACCAAAAGAAAAAAAAATTGAAGTGCAAACCCAACTCCCACTAGCATTTAAGCCTCCACCACTCGCAAAGAGTTCAGACCGAGCCAAAGCTATTACAAACGCCAAATATCCTTATGTTGCCATATTAGCAAAGCGCTACCTGGCTGTATCTGCTACCTCTGTCCCTAGCGAGAGGGTTTTCTCCACAGCAGGAGACATTGTTAGAGCCAGCAGATCTGCCCTTTCGGCAAGCAATGTGGACAAGTTCATCTTTCTTTAAAAAAACATGAAAATACAATGACAAGCAAGTCATTATGTCAAACTGGCTGCTTATGTACTAGTACAGTATAGTTCAAATACAGATTATTTCAGTTCATGGAAAAGCTGCACCTTAATGTTTATTTTATTATATTTTGTATTTATTTGAGTGAATATTCACAGTTTAATAATAATTAAAAACCCAAAAATAATAGTTTATGTTTTGTGAGTACAGTAAAGTTCAAATAGACTACAGATTATTTCAGTTCATCGAAATGCTGCACCTTAATGTTTATTTTATTATATTTTGTATTTATTTGAGTGAATACATTATTCACAGATTAATAATAATTAAAAAAAATATGTTATGTTTTGTGATAATCTTTTCTGCTGTACCGAAAACGTACCGAACCGAACCGTGACCAAAAAACCGAGGTACGTACCGAACCGAAATGTTTGTGAACCGTTACACCCCTATCAGCCACACTAAGTTAATAACATATTAAAGTTTTCATTTCTAATGACTGAGCTCACAGCAACAGCATGCACATTTAAGTTGAACAAACAAGAAATAAGAGTAAACTAAAGAAATGCAAGCCTCATCAACAGAGAAGTTACAAAATAATACAGGACAATCTACTAACACTACTGCTTCTACTGTAATATAACGCAGTTTATTAGTTTGATCTTCATTTAAAGGCAAAGATATCAAATTCACTACCGTGTATGAAAAAGAATAGCAATACATCGTGAAATTAAGGACAATGGAATATTTGAATACAAACGACTAAGATGATTTCCAAAATGGTGTTGATTGACCAATTCATTTATGGGTTATCGTCAGGAATTAACTTGTTGACTGAAACAGTCTTTGAGGTCAGCAGTAAATTGTTAATACGTGTTTCAAGCTTGAGAAGGCGGTTTTTTTGTGTACATACCTCAAATTCTCCTTTTGTGTACTTGGCGTCAGGAACACTCACAAACTCATCATCACCAAAATCTGGGAAACCCTGCAGGTCACGAAAACAGTTTTTCATGTTACTGTTGACCATGAAAACATATTTTTTTCCTTCAAGATGTTTTAAGGAAAACTGTATTAACATACTGAGGAAAACTCAATGAAGCATCTTACATTAAAGTGCCACAGAGTGAGAACAGAGATGACCATGGCGGTCGTGGTCCTGCCTTTGCCGTTGGAGCAGTTAAAAACGAAGGCTGAATGTGAGTCTTCAGCCAAGGCACTCTTCATGGCCTCCAACAGCTTATCAAAGTCCTGAGGATGAGAACGCACAGAGTTCATGTATTAAAAAACCCATACAAGCTCTAGCAAAGCATTTATTTGGCTGACCTTTATCTAGGTTTCATAGAGAAATCAATACAAAGCTACAACATATTAAAAAGTACATTCATGACTGAAAGTCTTAAATGTATTTGTGTGAACATAGAATACATTGACATGACTGAAACTGATTGATTTTACTCAAACCCATCCATTCTAGTAGAAATCTAAACTTAATACATCAAATAAAGAAAATAAAACATAATATGCTGTTGTGAAAAATAACTTGACCTGTACATCATCATATTTTAAAAGGCCCACATTAAGATTATTCACCACTAGAGGGAGCACAAAGCCTATACATTGTCACATCTATTTAGCGTTAAAGGGAACCTATGAGCTACTTCTACTCCTCATGCCTGCATGTTTGTGAGCACACGTGTTATTATCATGCACCTCCTTCACATCATTACCTCCTCCTTTGGAGGGCTGCAGTCCGGCAGGGGGATGCGTTTGCTGACGAGGCCCTGGTAGGAGCTCTTGTGCTGGTTGAAGATCTCCTGGACCGTCAGGCAACTTTTAAACATCTTCATCTGTTTCTCCCGCTCCAGCGTCACCTCGAGCCACTTCTGAGCTCGCAGGATCTCCTCCTTCAGAGACGTCTCCAGTTTCTACACACAGGGGGGGGGGGGGGCGTACATTTGAGTATTTTCACTTCTGCTAGGCCAATTTCCGATTGAAACTGCCCTTAAAAGCTCCCAAAAAGCATCACTGTACCTCTATCAGCTGTGGGTCAGAAGATGGGACAGGAATGTGCTGGTCCAGGCACGAGGGCTCCCTCGGTATGAAGATCTGACCGTTTGCTTCCAGCACCAGCTCCTCCTGCAGGTTGACCCACAACACGTGGCCGTGCTTCCTTTTCTCATCCGTCAGATGGGCCAACACTACTCCGGTAGCCTGCACACACACACACACACACACAGCAAGTTTATGATTATAGCTGAATGTCCGGCTCCAGTATCCTGAGGTGAACGTGCAAGTTAAAATCATGATGAGTCTCTCCTCCTAGGTATATTTATAATCTAATGGATATTCCTGAATGCAAGGTTGCATTTTACAAACTTGTCTGTTCAAAGCTTCAGTTTTCTGGGATAAATGGGAATTGTAAAGCCTGATTTCTTCATATTGTATCAAAGAATATCTCTTGCTAGTGCTCCTCCATCAGTGTTCACTTGTTTTGATCCTAATAAGCCAAAAACAATCCACTTAGAAAGACAAGCATTTCAAGTAATCCTCTCAAAAGGATGTTAAGGATGTGTTTGATTCGATATAGTCTGAAATAAATAAGAGCTTTTCTATTAATGTGATGATAAAATTAGATGCTGCACCTCCGATGTTGGCTGAGCCATTCCATAAACCGGCATCTTGGGCACTCGTCTGAAGTTGACCGCCTTCATCTCCTTCACTGTGCTGAGCACGTCGGGAGCCAAACACTCATCAGCAACCTGTGCACAAACAAGCAGTTATACATCACATTTAATATATAGTGCATTTGAAGATACAGATGATTACATAACTGCGTGGGAAGACTGTGAGAGATCTGAGAAGTAAAGATTGAGATGTGACAAGCTCTATCAGTATTTAAGTAGTAGTAGCATTTGTAAGGCAAGGCAAGGCAAGTTTATTTATATAGCACCTTTCAACACAAGGCAATTCAAAGTGCTTTACAAAAAATGAAAGACATTAAGAAAATGGTATTTAAAATCAGTCATTAAAAAGAAAAGATAATAAAATAAACATTAAAAGAAAAAATACATGGATAAAAGTTACAGTGCAGTTTAAGATGTAAATAGTTCAATTGTATGCAGAAACACTGAAGATAAATGCACAATATTGGTTTTGGATTCAGAGAAGAGACACAGATATAATCAATAGTAAATATTCTGTGTGTGCGCCTGATTTCCTCACCAGGACGCGAGCTCCTCTGGTGACCAGCTCGGCCGAAGCGAACAGCTGTGATAGGTCCATGCAGGCCAGTAACCTGTAGAGCCACGCATGGCGGCACATCCAGTGGCTGAAGTTGGACATGAAGGCGAGAGGATACTGCAAAATGCAACATATAGTTACAACTCAGATTATATTAATGGCTTGTACATTTTGTTACTCATATCAATAAGGATATTTAGAAAAAAATAGTACCTGTTCATGAAGGTATGCATTAAATACAATCAAGTAGAAGTAGCGCTCCAAGCTCTGCATGGTTCTGAAGAGAAAGTAGTCTTTGGTACTGCTTCCCTGAAAACAAACACAAGTGTTATTATCTGTTCAAAGTTGCTACTGTTATTTCTATGAAGGCTCTTTTTTATTTGTTGCAACCCTATGATTTCCAGATGAGAGAAAATGGTGTTCTTTAAAGTCCTTCAACAGCTCAAGGGCCCACCTTGATAAGGCCTTCTTTCCGTCATCATCAACGTAATGATCATAATCCGACTTTGATTTCTACTTCACTCAGGCTTTATTCAGCAGCATATAAATGGAGCAGCAGGAGCAGTTGGAAATCAATGAACATCTACTGCACAAGGTACTTTAAAAAATAAATTCCTGGTTGATGTAGGCAATGCTAAATCACAAGAAAAGGGATAATTACTAACCTGAATTTGATAATCTTCTCCGATTCCTTCCAGCTTACTCTTGTTCTCATATATTGCCTCTTTTATGTTGTGCATTTCTGAACACAGGTTGATAGCCTGGTCAACCTGTGAGATGAAAACAAGACATTAACAACTTCAAATTAATTCAAATAGAAATAGAATGAAAATAACCAACTTTCTACCTTTAAATCTCTTTAATTAACAGACCCTCTCCGGAAATGTTTTTAAGATATATCAATAAACATGCATTTGATAAGGTTTTCCAACTTTCCAACTATTACTCCTCCACCTTTGGAATATCCTTAATCTATGTATTTACAAATGACTTTCAATCGCTTAACATAAGATTGTCTCGTATATCACTGAAAAGAGGAGTGTGAGACTTGTTGTTAAGGACCAGAAGATGCGTTGTCCTCATTTCTTTGTTAAACCGCATGTTGTGGTGGTGTTGATTTTATGCCTTACCTCTTCCATGACCTGCTGTCCATTGGGCAGCTTGTTGATCAGAGACTCAATGACCTTGAACAGTGGTTTGGGCTCTGAAGCTGCTGTATTCTCAACTCTGCAAAATGAGACAAACAAGGTCAATTCCTATCTAACCTGGCATTAGAACATGTCCATTATGCTGCATCAAAACATTTGTGATGAGGTTTTATGTGATGTCATTCTAAGTTTTTTCCAAATATGGTTAAGCTCTTACTGCGGCTGTGAGTCACCCCTCAGGCGGTTCATGACCAGCGTGCCCAGGATCATGGCGAGGTTGGTCCTGCCGACGCCCACCTGGCAGCTGAAGAGCAGAGCGGGGAGCGGCCGGGACGCATCGTGTCCCAGAGACAGGCTGGGGCTTTCCTGGAAGCAGAGCACATACAGAATACTGTCACTAACTCAGATGCACTGTGGTATATCATTAAGGTTGTTAGGGAGGTTACACTGGCTTGAATCTGGCTGAAAAGAGGACGTTTTTAGGACCAAATGGTTACATATAACCTCAGGGTTCATACACTTTTTCACCAATGATTTTCAATGACTTTTCCATGACCAAAAAAAAATTACCACTGAAAATGGTTTATTTTAACATGGAACAGGAAAATAAGGTCTGCATATGAAACATGTTGTGCCTATCAAATCAAATAGTAGGCTTACTAGCTTCTACACGCTGAAGCAACTGTAGTCAGGGAGGCAAACTCATCAGGTATGAAAAAGGTGACAAGGACCCGAGCCCCCGACCCCACGGAATATCGGCTTTAAAATGAGGAATAACAGATGATTTTAGCAGTCAGAACAACTAAAGCAGCAGTGTTAATAATAACAGAAACGCCAAAGAGTCACATCTAGTAGAAATATATAAAAGCATTTATTTTAATTGTGTAGCAGTCAGTTTATAATTTTGGCAGCACTGTTGAGCATTTTGAAAATGTATTTTCATGCCTCTGTGCAAGGCTTAGTCTTTTTATCTTTATAGCCACTGGTGTAAAGTAACTAAGTTCATAAACTCAACAAGTACTATACTTGGGCACAATTTTGAGATACTTGTACTTTATTTAAGTATTTCAATGTTTTGCTACTTTGTACTTCTACTCCCCTACAGTTCAGAGGTACATGGTGTACTTCTACTCCTCTACAGTTCAGAGGTACATGGTGTACTTCTACTCCCCTACAGTTCAGAGGTACATGGTGTACTTCTACTCCTCTACAGTTCAGAGGTACATGATGTACTTCTACTCCTCTACAGTTCAGAGGAACATCGTGTACTTCTACTCCTCTACAGTTCAGAGGTACATGGTGTACTTCTCCTCCACTACAGTTCAGAGGTATATGGTGTACTTTTCCTCCTCTACATGTATTTAATCCCTTTAGTTACTTTACAGATGTGGATGAATGATGTGAAATATAATCAAGTGTTAAATCAGACTTTAGTTCCACCTGGAGTAAATCCACAAGCTACCCTGCAGTCTACAAAGTCATTCAAACTAGCTGCACCTTAACCAGCTTTAAGAACACTTTCATGATCAATCATTATAAAACATATCATATATATTATTCGGAAATGGACCAATCTGCACAATGACTACTTTTACTGTCGCTACTTTAACTATATTTTGATGATAATACTTTTGTACTTTGACTTGAGTAACATTTTGAATGCAGGACTTTTACTGTAACAGAGCAATCTTACACTCTGGTACTTCTACTTTTACTCAGGTACAAGATCTGAGTACTTCTACTTTTACTTACTGTAAGGGAAACTTCTGTGTAGCAATGCAGTGGGAGTCACCGACTCAGGAAAGAGACACGGGAAGAGCAGGAGCTTTGATGTCAGACACTGATGGTTTATTTGGAGCTTCGGCCGGAGAATTCACATCACAAGTCACAGCAGCCACGATCTGACTGCACGGTAGAGTTGCCACGTCAATTCTGAAGAACTCTACCCCAGACCCATGTATTTAGCTAGTTCCGAGAGCATCATCAACATGCTGCATAACAAGATAAAATCATAACACCTCTATCAGCTGACGTCAACAGGCAGGAACATAGAATCATGACACCTCTATCAGCTGACGCCAACAGGCAGGAACAGGGAGACAGAACACTGAGAGCACAGCAGCCAAGGTTACGAGGTGCGTGTGCTCAGTCAGGACAGTTTGAACAGATAAACTGGGTCAAAGTTATGGGCCTTGGAAAATATTCCCCAACACTTACAAGACCTGAGTACTTCTACTTTTACTGAAGTACAAGATCTGAGTACTTCTACATTTACTCAAGTACAAGATCTGAGTACTTCTACTTTTACTCAAGTACAAGATCTGAGTACTTCTACTTTTACTCAAGTACAACATCTGAGTACTTCTACTTTTACTCAAGTACAATATCTGAGTACTTTACTTTTATTAAGTACAAGATCTGAGTACTATACTTTTATTAAGTACAAGATCTGAGTACTTCCACTTCTACTAAAGTACAATATCTGAGTACTTCTACTAAAGTACAAGATCTGAGTACTTCTACTTTTACTCAAGTACAATAGCTGAGTACTTTACTTTTATTAAGTACAAGATCTGAGTACTTCCACTTCTACTAAAGTACAAGATCTGAGTACTTCTACTTTTACTCAAGTACAACATCTGAGTACTATACTTTTATTAAGTACAAGATCTGAGTACTTCTACTAAAGTACAAGATCTGAGTACTTCTACTCGAGTACAAGATCTGAGTAGTTTTACTTATCTGAGTACTTCTACTTTAACTCAAGTACAAGATCTGAGTGCTTCTACATTTACTCAAGGACAAGACCTGAGTACTTCTACTTTTACTCAAGTACAAGATCTGAGTACTTCTACTTTTAAGAACAACATCTGAGTACTTCTACTAAAGTACAAGATCTGAGTGCTTCTACTTTTAAGAACAACATCTGAGTACTTCTACTAAAGTACAAGATCTGAGTACTTCTACTTTTACTCTAGCACAATATCTATACTTATACCACCTCCGTTTATAGCCTATGAAAAAAACTATTAGAAAACGAAGGCTAAAGCTAACGTTAGCAGATAGTGACAATATCTAGCTCTCTGCCGCTCTGCCGCTCTGCACACCTGAACGGCCCGTTCTAACAGCTGTTCACCAGCGGTGCAGTCTGTGCCACAGTGACTCCGCACAGTTAACGAACGCACCGTAGCTAATGTAGCAGACCCTCATCCCGGAGCAGCAGAGTTCAGCTGACAGGCAGGAAGACTCGAGCACACAGCTCGCGCTTCATATATTAAATAATAACACCATGCGCGTCATGATGGCACATAACAGCCAGTAGACCTACTCGTGTTGAGGGGGGATGGCATCCCCCCTGAAATAAAAACGGTCAAAATCATCCCCCTTCTAAAACTGCCATTCCCCCTTTCCATCCCTTATGTAATTGTATCAATGAACGTGGCACTGGTATTACTGCTATTTCAACATTAATTTTGTGGGCGAGGGAGCACACACACACGCAATGACATTTTTACCAAGGCACTGACGCTATACTATGCGAGTGCCCTAGAGGGCGCCAGAGCGCCGTGATGCGCCTGTTTGATCGATGCCAAAAGCGTAGGTAACGGTCATCACAATGGCAAAGCAACCAGGAGGACAACGCGATCTGAGGGACTTCATATTTAAAAATACTAAAAATTACATTTCAGGTAAGTCAAGAGTCAGTAATCTTAGTCATTAATCACTACTTTAGTCACCAAAGGTGGAATCTATGGACATAAGCAGCAATAACAACTTAGTTTGGAGTTATACGTTTTTCTCTCGTGTTAGCTAGCTGGTAAGACTCAAAACTGTTGATGAAATGATACCACCAGCACCAGAAGAGCTGAAACCCCTCCTTCAAGCAGTGAATACTCTGGTCATCTCCACAGCTGAGTGTGAACGTGGGTTTAATCAGATGAACATTTTAACCACAACTAGAAGCTCCCTAGAGGTAAAAAGCATGTCAGCCTTGCTTTTCATCAAGTGTGTTGGCCCTCCACTGAACAAGTTCAGACCAGAGGTATATGTCAAGACTTGGCTTCAAAGCCATTGCTTAGCTAACAATCCGAAAGCAAGAGCCAGAAAAATTGAGACCAAAAAGCATGATTATTAAAATCTTTGGAAACTTCTATGAGATGGGGGAGAGTGGAGTAGGCAGCCATTGACAACATTGGTCCTATTTTGTATTATCTGTATAATCTTTTAATATATTTTCATATTTTGTAAACAATTTCAATTTGCACTTAATGCCCTGTTAAAAATAGTAACATTGGGAATGTTAACATAAAATATTTGTATTTGAACTGCAATAAAATGATGACGGATCAATATTTTTCTAATTTTTTTCCTCAAATTTTTCATGAAGAATTTACATAATGATTTAATTAATTTACGATACAAATGTAACCCTTTAGATACCAGTTTTGATCGTATACCAGTAACTGCTTATTTGAAAAAATACACTATAATTCAATATTCTAAAAACTATTTGGACTTTATTATTAGTATAATCAGTTGATCCATCTGAATAATAAATGAGGGACTGTTAACCTACAAGATGTGTACCATATACTTCCATTATAACCACATTTTTGTATCCCCTCCCCCCCTTTAAATTAAAGTGAAAAAAAGATTTTGCACTAATTGTCCTCTGCATTTGACCCTAAATGTTAGTGGTGCCATGGCAGCCCCGGGACCGACTCTAATTCTGAGGTGCCTTGGTCAAGAGCAATGAAAGGAGTATCTGAACATCCATAACATGCATGTTGTTTTAGGAGTATAATAATTATCTTTATGCTGGTTGGTCTCCTACCATCGGCAGGTTATCAGCACACATTATGTCCCCATATGATAAAATCCACTATCCCCCCTGATTTTTTTTTACAACTTGAATACTGATAACAGCTCGCGACCGCAGATTATTTCTGCGATTAGATCAAATGTAAATTATATTTGACGCAACTTTAGTTACATTTCCATGACTTTTCCAAAACTTTGGGAAAAATATTGTTTTCCATAACTTTTCCAAGGCCTGGAATTTGCATTTTGAATTTCCATGACTTTTCCAGGTTTTCAATGACCGTACGAAGCCTGTAACCTGCTACACAGAGTAATTGAAAAGAACATTACGGAGCCCCTACAGGGACATGAAGAAAAGAAAAAAAAAGTCGGCATAATGCCAAAAGGGACGTAAAAAAAGAAAAAAAAGGCCAAGTTATTAACAAAGTCAAATTTAGCGTAGTTTTTCTCCTGAGGTGTAAATGTCACAAAAATGCTACGCAATACAATGGAAATGTAAGAGTTCAGGTATATCTAAATTAAAAGTCTGTTTAACCCACCATAATAGTGAGGGAACATCCTTAAAGTTATAATTGATGAGATAATAATAATAATAATATACAAAATACATATGAAGGATTGCCATGCCAGAAATCTTTCAACATAAAAACTTCTCGAAGGACAAGTAAAAGGAAAATAAGGCCACTCGGTGAAGCTCTGATCCAAACACTGGTTTAAAAAAGGAGCCACTTTCCAACCACGGGGAACTGGACCAGCTGCTGCCAGGGAGTTCAAAAAAGGGCAAACGAAAACGAAAAGGAACATCCTGTGTGAGTGTAGCGCAGGACGGAAACCAGACAGAGCGGATGACCATACTGCAGGTTTTCTGCCATTTTTGTATTACCCATCACAGCTATTGGTGATTAATGGCACAGAGAGGCCAGATTCAAAAGGATTTATGTGGATTAAAAAAGAAACTGTGACCTTCTCCTTAACTCAGTGAGAAATTCCAGATGCTCTCCAATATTCCAGTCATAAATTACTTTAATGGCACATCAAAACAAGAACCTCTCAAGAGGAGCAGGACCAAAAAAGGATGTTTTAATTGGTGTATCATGATTGACGTTTTTACGCGATCTTACCCTGAGTATGTTAACAAACGCGTCAAAGTCTTCTTCCAAAGGGGCTCCCTCCATTGGTAGTGGTAATCTGTAGTACCTGCAACACAACAGATTGTTACCGGGAGTTGAACCTGCGCCTGTGTTGTGTCAATATTGCCCTTGTGTAGGCCATAACACACATCCGACCTAAAGCAAGAATCAACAGCTGAGCTCCCTCATTTAGTGCTCACAAATCATACGGGAAAGTTCATTTCACAATCCACAAGGGATGATGGGAGACATCAAAATCATGGGATCATTAAAGTTCCCTTTGAAATATACACCACCTGCAATTTAAACTATGTATAATAAAACATCCTGCTGTTTTCTTTGGACTGCAACAAGTCGCTCTCCTTGGGGGATTATATATTCTCTTGCTCTGGAAATATGTGCAGCTGATATCTTAATAAAGCTGATGCTACAAATCTGATTGCAAACAGGATGCTGCAATCTTTAACTTTTTTCACCGCCCCCCTTTCTTCCGAAAAAGAAGGGCAACCAGCCTCTGCACAAACAAGCGGCGCTATTTATAAACCGCCTTGTATATTCTACTGCAGGCAGCCACACACATTTTAACTGACGGGTGAGCGGAGGAGCTAAGGGCCAATAAAGGAACAATGTAAACAACCTGTAGGTCGGCATGGTGAACATGGGCCTCTTATAGACCTCTTCCGTCACATGGATGTCCTCCTCGCTCATGATGCAGATCTTCTGGGGCTCGTCTTTAAAGTACTCGATGTCGTTGTACACGTAGAAGATGTTTTCGTTGAGCTGGGAGAAGTCATGGAGCTGTAAAGGAATGGAGAGAGGGCTGTTTTTAATACTGCTATAAACTGTTTTGTTGCCAAATAAAAAAACTCATGCAGATGCTGAGTATGTAGTCACCTCCTTCCTGATAGTGAGCTCCAGGCTCTCCACCAGCTCTTCCTTTTCCAGGCCATGGAGGTTCTCGTGCAGGTTTTCCTTCCTCCTGGGGGTGTACGGCACAAAGTTGTCTTCCTTGTGCAGGAAGACCACCGGCTCTTCTCTTACACAGAAGAATATAACCTCCTGTTTGAAAAAAGCCCAACACGATAAAGATCAAATAAAGGCTTTCTAAAATGCAACACTTCCAAGAGCAACTGGAAACAATCAGTGGCCATATGACACGCAGCACATAAGTCAGGAGTTAGGGAAGTCTGACATATCATTTCTGTCCATTTTAATTAATTATAGTGAGTTTTGTAGCTGCTGTAAGCGGAGATTCATTTTCCACTGGTACACATCACCGCAACTTTCTGTTTGCTCAGGTCTGCAGTTCAGCCACAGGCTCCACTGAGCACTTGACTCCTCAAATATTTACTGACAACATGACTTGAAATAAGGCCAGGCAGAGCTACACAGGCAGAGCTACACAGGCACCGACTCAGGAGAGTTAAGGGCATAAAATCTACCAGTCAACAAATTAATGTGAGCTTGTGTTTATAAAAGAAAAAACCAGTGACCTCGTGTCCTTGCGCCTGCAGCCTCTGGAGAACTTGTTTGAAGCCGTTCACGCTGGGCTGACCCATCCCGTACAGAGGGTAGGATCCCTTGACTTGGCGGAAGTTGGGCGCTCCGTAGCTGCCCGTGGTATTGAGGACATCTGCCTTGCTGAACACATCCTGGACCATGAAATACTTCCCCTGGAAAGCAATGCATTTTTCATCTTAGCACATGACTCATACACAACATTTCTTCAGCTTCCACTCGAGTATGCACTAGCATTTGTAAATCCTGCAGAGCAAATATGTCAACACTTAAGTGGTTGGATAAATCTGAAAATAGTGTTTACTTGAGAAAACGACTTGCATCCTCTCCACACATTACTTGTCCTTTACACAAACTGAAAACAACAACAAGTGGCCAAAATCTATTTCCTTCTTTTTTTTGTTGGCAAATAACAAATCGGACACAGTCGGGTTACTCTGTTGTCTCAACAGGTTAAACCTCGGCCCTGTCACCTGCATCTCTGAGAGATTAGTAGGTCAGAATCCCTCCAAAATATTGACTTCAGCTTTAGTTGTTGGTGTCAAGAATAAAGTAATGATTCAAAGGTGCTAGCAATTCGAAGGTTGCCATAACTGAATAAACACAAATACACATCACTGATAACTGGGTTTTGAATAGCCTGTCTGCTTTTGGATCCTGTTGCAGGTTGGTTAAATGGCTGGATTGGTAAAGAAGTGCTGGCAAATAATCCTATATTTGAATCTTCCATTCACAGTTACTTGTGCCACTTTTTTGAAAGAGACAGACCACAAAATGACTACTTATAAAATGCAATATATTTTAATGCAATAGAGTATTGCATTAAAATATGCATGCAGGAGGGTATTTGAAAAATAAGCCCTTTGCTTAAATATTACTCTATAGCACAATATTAAGTGAATAGTGATAAAAGACATCTTTGATATCTATAGCCGATATGGTGGTTAAGTGGAACAAATATTATTTCTAATGTTTTGTTCTACTTAACCACCATATCGACTATAGAGAGACATTTTAAAAAGAGCAATCACTCAAGACTATATAAAAAGGAAAAATGTCTTTTTTTTTTTTAATAGACATATTTATTTCTTACAGGAAAACACATTTTCCTGTGTAGCAAAACAGATAAGAAAACATGTCCAATCAATGCAGACATGGTCCTATGTAACTACTGGCCAACACACTAAATACACTGAACAGACACAGCAGAGGTGACAGAGCAGATCAAAGCCCTGATAGCAGGGTGACAACATTCCTGTATCAATGGCTGCCCCTGATCATAAAACAGCGCATGACAATTGTCCTGTGCCACTCTGCAATTTGGACATGTGAATGTAAAAAGAGCAGACACAAAGGCAAGTGAGATGACTCCACATCTTCGCTTTCAGAAACAGAGCGGTACAAATTGTCCTTACCTGCACCAGGTAGTGCTCGGGCAGAGCGGCTGATATCCGGCCCAGTTTGTAGTTGGTCTTGATGATCTCATTGTGAATCTGAAATTCCTGTCTGCAATTATACCTGTAAAACAGCAAACAACAGCAGGTCTGGATAGTAAATAGAGGTCAATTCAATTATCAGCTACTATTTGCCAGGCCCGGATTGACAAATGAGATGATAACGGGGGCAAACACAGGGGGATGTCTCCACAGTGATCAAAGAGGATTAACACCCAATTGTGACAACGCGGATTCGGGGAGGGACTTACGTGATGACGACAGGTGCGACTTTGTTGGTGATAATGGACTTGGCCTTGTTGTTGTGGATGTTGACTGTCTGAAAGGGGCTCATGCTAAGAGACTGCCTGCTGTCGGCCATCCCGTTGCCATGGACACACTCAATTGGAGAAACAGGCTGTGGTGCGGCGCTGGCAGTTGTACCCATGCTCCACAAGCAGCTGTGAATGACATCGCAGCACTCAGAAACAGGAAGCCAACACACTCACACACACAGAAAACCCCCGCACACAGAGGCAACACATACAGTATATTTGGGGAGTGACAACACTCACATGTCTCACACTGAAATTATTTAAAGCATTGATTTGCCACTGATATTTAATTTTTTTTAAATATCAGAATCAGAATACATTTTGTACTCCCTCAGAGAGGACATTTACATTGTTACAGCATAATGGAGGAGGTACATTTTTACACGTTTTCAAGTGAAATACAGTTTTCTTTTCCATTTTAAGGTTTGAAACAGTCCATGTCCATCCATCTGTCAGTCCACAATAATTTGGGTAATAGTGATACACTAACTCACTTTCATATCTGTAGTCTTAACCCGTTCATGCATAGAGGTCACTACAGTGGACAGCTATTCAAAAGGTGTTTTCTTGTATATGCATTTTTTTTTTGCATAGTTGCACCATCAGCCACTACATAGGACCCTATTGCATCATCCCATACACTGCCACTCAGTGCCAAGTCAGTGTAAGTGCATGATACATGTCTCTAAACCAAGATGGACGACAGAAAGCCACATGGACCAAGTCACCCATCTATATCTTGCCAATCCTTTTATGGAAAGCGTCCCCTGCAGGTATAACAAATGTGGTGACATCAAGTAACAACTAAGGAATCATATAATTCATAAATTATCAAAGTATTGATTTTATGTTTGCAGGAAATCGTGATTAACCACCTGTCCACTACAGTGGACGTCATGCATCACTGGCTATATTTCAACTACAATTCATACTGGTACTGCTGCTGTTGTTCCCAGGGCCGTCCCTCCCTACAGGCAGATCATGCAGACTGTGTGGGGCCTCACCTTGTGGAGGGGGCCACACCTTGCGGTGGGGGGCCTCATCTAAGGCGCACCTATGTGCTTAAGTGGCGCAATTAGGGTGGCGCAGCACGGTTTTGCCGCTGCGAGGCTCCACTAGCACTCATCAAATAACTGTGCGTGGGGCCTCAAATTGGCCCCTGGCCCTGGTTATTCTTGAAAATACTTCATCTGCAATATCTTTTTGGGCCGTAAATCAATATACTTATGTTATTATAATATAATTTTAAGTTTGCACATCTTTATTTATCATTTTTTCAAAATGGACATCTCTTCAGTTCAAACCCTGAATGCATACTGTCCACCTGAGTGGACATATAAAAATCTATTTGAAAAAACTAGATTAAAAAAAAAAAAGTTCAAATCTTGTTTTTCATGCCCCAAGAGCAATGATTACACTTGGTAAAAAAATCCTGACTGAGGCTTTCATAATTCATGCATGAAAGGGCTAATTAGCTACAGCTAGCAGCCGGTTAGCTTAAGTTGTTATAAAGAGGAAAAACTTATTTGTATGACTTCAACCATTCTATAGATTAAACATATATATATTTTGAGTGACCTTTTAAGGAGCCCAGATGTCAGTAGGCATATTTGTTTTATATTTAGACAGAGCAAGACTAGCTCTTACCCTGTTTACAGTCTGAGCTAAGCTAAGCTAACAAATAGCTTCATATTCAGTGGTCAGACATGAGTGGTATTAATCTTCTCGTTTAAGTCTGTCTCAGTAAATGAGCGATAACAAATATTTTATATTGTCCTTTTAAAAAATATATTGTTGCATTCATGATGCACATTCATGAGGTTTGAAATGTGTAAGCAGCACACAGGTATCTTATCCAGATGTTGAGATATTGTTTTCTACACAATCAAACTGGACCCAAGTGATGCTTTTATATCTGACGAAGAGTTTAGGTCATGGGCCATCATATACATGTTAATTGCGCAATTACAAAAATATCAAAAATGTGTCGTTTTGTGAGTCTTTAGAGAAATATAGAACATGCAGACATTAATCCAATGACTCATGGTCCCCATTTAAGGTTTTGTCAGCACTCAAATTACAACCATCATTCATTTCATATCTCACCAACTCCATTATAGACCCTTGGGATTGGAGTCGAGTGTGACAGTATTTTTATTTTAATTATACAGCTTGATACTGAGCACTCAGACCCCCACGCGAGCCAGCCACAGACTTCAAGCAATCCTCCTCTCCTCTGAATAAACAATGAGCTTTGCAGGGAGCTCTGCAGATAAACAAACGACTCTTCCGGCATGCTAGCAATCAGTAAGTAACACTGCTCCTCAACATCACTTATAACATGTAGCTGCTCAGGAACCTACAGCCACAGGGCAAACAAACAGAGGAAGACACGGAAGGAATACACAGGAAAACACAGTACTGTATGTCACCACAAACACAAACTCACAGATACTGTAACGCTGCAGACCAAAAGCTCAGAATCAATCCAACATCAACATGTATTTGATGCGACAGACAGCCTCAAAGCACCTCTGTGAGATCTCCAGCTTTGAATAGAGCGGACTCTCATTGTGCAGAGAGGCTCAGTGGAGAGAAGTGCCGGGTGAGTCACCGCTACTCTCCTCTTTGTTGCGTCTGGAGCTGAGTGGGCAGGTCAACCTTGCACTCACAGACCTATTGAATCGCTACAGATTCTCTTCTCTCCTCACAACAGGCTACAATGTATTGATTTGCTTGTTACTTTGTCAAGCATGGTTTTAAAAAAACAACCTTACTAATAAGTTAACTGCAGAGTAAAAAAAGCCCAGTGTAAAAAGAGGTAGAATCTCTAACCAATTCCCATAAAAGGAAGGTTTTCGAGGATACCGTGCTCCCTGAAGCTGCCCAAATCTATTTGAGTCCTCGCCACATACCACACGCATCTCTGTTTGCCAAAGATTGTGCGACTTCGCGAAGAAAAACAACACCAAAAATATCTTTCACACCGCCACAATCCATTTAAATTTGACATCTTACGTGTGATATGAGGAGCGATCTGTACTCCCAGATCCTTTTCTTTGCTGCTTGTTTTCCGCCATGGTGTGTGAGAAAAAGTGTGTGAGCAGTTGGCATCACATTCAAAAAGAAATCTTTCTCTTTTGAAGCCCTTTTGCCCACCCCCAGTCGGTGGGAAACACCCCTTGTGGGAGCTCAAAGTGCCCAGTCGCTTGGCATTGGGCAAAAACTTCAGGAGTTGCAGATCTCAGACAGCGTCCTCCTCGTCCTCCCTCCTATATGATGTTGGGAATACATTCATGCAAGAGCCTCAAGTCTCTACGGAGGGGACCAAAGGAAGTAGTGGTACATCTGGCTGCCAGATGGCCAAAGTTCAGCTCCCTTCCACAGGGACAGGCTGCGCGCAAAGACGACACAGTTGACTCTTGTACTGTATAGCAAAGCAGTACAAAGGAATGATCACTATTAAACTGTCAACAGAAGATCTATCATTTATCAAACAAAAATACCAAACATTCACTGTTTACAGCTTCTCAAAAGGTTTCCAATATGTTACCTTGAACCGTCAGAACATGTGATGACGAGACCATGTGTATTTTTTACTGTTTTTTGCAACTTATAGCTTCAACAAAAATATATAGTTAATCTGTTTTCCCTCGTAAAAATCTGACTGTCATTTAGTTAACTTTCAACCAGATCAGACAGATGTGAATGAAGACACATTTATCCACTAAACTTAGTTTGTTAACCCTCTGCAAAAGGAGAGGGCACAACTGTTTTTCTGGGAGGGATTGCTTTTCCTGAGGTTTCTTCCCTTTTTCCTCTTTAAAATTGTATTTTTGGGTAGTTTCTCCTTATTCAATGTACCAAGAGTCTAATGATGGGGGTGTTGTATGCTATACAGACAGTAAAGCCCTAAGAAAATAATGTGTCATTTTCAGCTATTAAAATAAAACTGATCTGATTTAAAAGTATCAATCATGAACAGTTGTATCATGTTTATGTATAAAATGAAACATTATAGATAAAAGATTACATCTGTGTCTCGTTGACTTCCTATTGGTACTTCCTATTGGTACCTATTTTCCTACTGAAAACAGAGCTTAGAGTCTGTGCGTTCCTTATGTATCCCTCTGTCACTTTAAGGACATTTAATCAGTAGGTTCCCTTTACCCGGCCACCACCACAGTCATGCATGGTAATATGCATGCTCATGCGGCTCGGTCGAAGGCTATAAACACTCAAACTCTCCCATTCTCCTCATCCACTCCAGAGCTTCCCATTGCTGAACACATGTGGTAGGTCTCTTTGTAAGAGTTAAACACAGCGGAAACATCCTGACAGAAGGTTTGGTTTAACGTCCAAAGTAAATGCTGCCGCACACACAGTAGCTTGCTCACTGAAACTGATCTATTAGAAAAACCCTTTCGCGGACTTACCTTAACAGCCTGTCACCTCTGCTGCGTGGCCATGGCACACACACACACACACACACACACACACACACACACACACACACACACACACACACACACACACACACACACTCAGATATGGAAGTTTCTGCTTCACCCAAGCTCAGCCTGTCAGCAACACTGATTTCAGCATGGGCAGGCGTGCTCTAGTGAACGGGCGGGCGGGCAGCCGGGGCGGAGGCCTGAGTAGAAATAGCCCTCAGTCATAAACATCCTACTGGAGATCCAATCAAGGCAACTCATCAAAGACGCCGTTTACCCCACATGTCAACAACAGAAGTGTCGCACTGCATGTGAAGCCAATAAAACGACAAGAGAAACTGGACCAAACTAAAACAAGCCGATCTTGAGTTCAACTTTGCTTTCTTCTGATAGCCAAGCCCTTAACAGATGGTCGAAGCAATTCAAGTGCACTAATATTTAAATTCACTGATTGCACAGGGAAAAGAACCACCATGGAAACTGGAACCTCCTGCCAGCCAGCCAGCTTTGCTCCATTCAGGGCTGCCCCATTGAAATTCTGCCGGTGTCCCAAGTTTGCTTTAGCAACGTCTTCAGACAAAAGGGCCTGAGAGCAGACAGGAAGGAGCGTGCAGCTGCAGGATGCATCTGTCGGTGGCCCCGAGGAAGGATGCAGAGCACTCTTCATTCACAAGAGATGCAGGGGTTCAAGGGAGATGGGTATCACTTTGCCCAGGCGATCTTTCAGCACATCCTCCAATATCAAGATGGAGGAGAGATTCACAAGCGTGGCCGCATGGACCACAAATAAAGTCCAAATCCAATGCAATTTCCTTGGCAACTTTGCTCATCTTATTCAAGGATCCTGGGTTTTTCTGGTCTCCACTGTAGCCACTTGATCAGTCTGCCAATGTTAAAGTCTGAAAGCCTGCTGGCCGCACAAAACCGCAAAAAAAAAGGACAGAATGAAATACATTCAACATAAGAAACATCAGCTTGTGTTGCTTCGGGAAACTGCCTATGCAAGAATGTGCAAAAGAGTGTTCGGCGTTACTCAAGAACCTAATCTAATAAACGCCAATACAAGGTTTGGTGTAATCCAATCCTTGTCTTATTTATAACAATGACACAATGTCTCAGTTTCTCACTCATCACAGGATACTGAACCACCAAAGCATTCAATAAAGCCCAGTCACACAACCCAGAGCGAGGAAGTGTCAGCACACCTTGATAGGAAATGCTTAGTTGTACTCTCTGAAACTTCCTCCCTGCAGCTGTACACATATTCCACCAATGAGGTTAAGGGTTTCATGCAGGCGTGATTCCACAGGACATCGCTAGTTCCTGAGCTATATATCAGTCCGGCACGGATATGAGCTCAGTTCTTCCTCTGCAGAAAATCTTTTTATTGTTTTCCTTCAACTGTTCCAAAGACCTCATTGTGAATGTGTCTCAACTTAGAGCTCTGATGTTTGTTTTTTCTCTCCAAAATAAATCACCCACACTAACAGTTTGTTCAAAAGGAGATTGTGACAAAAAGGAAGCCATGTGATGCATTGTTCAAGGATGCAATTTCCAAATCTGATCAAACTACACACAAATAGCTTTCACACTGAGAGAAAGATAGTCCAGATAAACAAATCGCACACACTGACTTGAAAGCATTTGACTGAAAAGTAATTTTTTTTCCCAGAGTAAAAGCAGCTACTGGGACTGTGAGTGACACCAAAACAAACCATGCTAGGACCGCCTACTTCCATCTACGTAACATTGCAAAAATCAGGCATATCTTGCCTCAAAACGATGCAGAGAAACTAGTCCATGCATTTGTTACTTCTAGGCTGGATTATTGTAACTCTTATTATCAGGGAGTACCAAGAAGTCAATCAAGTTGCTTCAGCTGATTCAAAATGCTGCGGCTCGTTGTACTAACCAGAGTTAGGAAAAGGGACCACATTACTCCTGTTCTGGCTGCCTTACACTGGCTCCTATAGAACACAGGATAGAATTTAAAATTCTTCTTCTCGCCTACAAAGCCCTTACTGGGCAGGCGCCATCTACCTTAAAGAACTCATTATACCCTACTTCCTACTAGGGCATTGCGTTCCAAGAATGCAGGGTTGTTGGTTTGTTTCCTAGAATCTTTAAAAGTACAATGGGAGCCAGAGCCTTTTCTTATCAAGCTCCACATTTGTGGAATCAGCTTCCAGTTTGTGTTCGGTGCGGCAGACACCCTATCCGTTTTTAAGAGTGCGCTTAAGACCTTCCTTTTTGATAAAGCTTATAGTTAGGGCTGATTAGATTCAGCCCCTAGTTTGCTGATATAGGCTTAGTTTGTCGGGGGACATCTTACTTCTTCCTTCTCTCTGTCTATACCCGTGTACACTCATGTTCCGATTAACCCAGCTTCCCCAAATGTCTTTCTTTTTGGTGTCTATATACGCTGGGATCCGGAGTCATGGATGATCCTGCGGTCCTGTGTCCTGGATCGCGAGCGCTGGATCTTGAGTCGTGGCTGTGGTCCTGGATCATAGGTCCTGGATGGATATCCTCGTGGATTCATCTTCCTATTATACACACATGCATTTCCAAACATTTGGACTACCTATGTTGCAAATGTATTATCTTTTCAATTTACACACGGCATCTATTGCACGTCTGTCCGTCCTGGGAGAGGGATCCCTCCTCTGTTGCTCTCCCTGAGGTTTCTCCCATTTTTCCCTTAAACTGGGTTTTCTTTGGAAGTTTTTCCTTGTACGATGTGAGGGTCTAAGGACAGAGGGTGTCGTATTGTCATACTGATATTCTGTACACACTGTGAAGACCACTGAGACAAATGTATCATTTGTGATATTGGGCTATATAAATAAACATTGATTGATTGATTGATTGATGCTACTGCAGTGAATAGGACATACATCACATGAATAACCTTTAGCCTTCTACATTTTTGCTTTCATCACAGCTTGACATTGAGCTGCTAAAAGGGGTGTGCAAATCTATTTTTAAAACCCTGCCTGTAATTTATTTCTTCCAAGTTGGCAATTTTATCCCCCTATGATTTCAAGGCTGAAGTACTGTGGCTTACATTTTTTTGTAACCCCAACGTCTTGACCACAATATTCTGTCAGCACCACCCACCGACTGCATTTTTTATTGGTCACTGCCTCAGAGAACCTTTCCCTGGACAGAGTGTACACACATTTTAGTATATATGTTTCACTCAGACTGAAGTGGTAAACTTCTGTATGCGCAAACACATCCCGACTGAGCAGAAGCATTTTCTAAGTCGGCGTTGGAAGCCAGAATCCTGTCAAACAAGCGCTGGTCCTCTTGTAAAGGAATGAGAGCCGGTAAACACTTCAGAGGAGAGAGCAGGCATCACATGCCATAAGAATGTAATCCATGTAGCTCTGTGGACATCAAACATGACTAGTGTTACTGGTGGAACTAGTGCTAAATGAAAGGATACCTCTCTGCAAAGAGGAAAGTAGCTTTGATATTCCTTCAAGGATTTAGATCCTTTTTTAAATTGCACATGGTAGCAGTTTACATTTCAGTCCAAGTAATAGCAACCACGAGCCACAGAGAAGTATCACAACTATACCTGACATTCAGCTGATCAGTCCACCATCCAAAAGATGCTCAAGTCTCTGAGGAACACAGTTAAAAGACAGAAATAGTGGGTTAAAAATAAACTAAAATAACAGCTCTCTCGCAGGCACCAGCCTCAGTCAGACATTCCTGCTGACATCGCTCTCTCTGACCTGAAGCAGTCTGTCTCTTCCCGTTGATCACACCACAGCAGGCGGCGGTCTCAAAATATAAAGGCGTCACTAAAGAGCGAGTCAGTGACCGTGTCCACTGTCCAGTGAGGACAGATCCTAGACAGCCTGCAGAGAAGCCAGAGGAGGGGGGGGACAGCTCTATGTCTGCGGAGATTTAGAGGGATGATGGCATGCACCCTTGTTTTTTTGTGTAACTTTTTTTGCCCGCATCCCCTGTGCATGAGGTGCTGTCACGCATGCCAGTATTTGTGTGTGCAACTGTGTGTGTGTAAAGAGGATGTGGGGGCGGACCCACAGAGGCTTACTCATCATGCATTTCACCATCCAATCACTACCGGAGCCTCCTGGCAGCACAATGCCTCCCACACACCTTTTAACAACCGTCTCAAACACATAAATGAAACGTTCACTTATTGAAATTATTACAATCAGCTGCAGCAGTTGACCATCACTGATTTAATGTAGAGCTGCCAGCAGGCTGACAATCAGTAACACCTGCACACAGATGACATCACGTAAGCCTAATTCACTACGATGCTCTAATTACTCCATTCATTAGCGGTTAACACATGCAATGTTGAAGGCAAACAGGCTTACAGCTGGGCAAACACTTAGATTTAAGCTTGAGGTTCAGCTGCAAAGGGCTGTGTGCTCTGTCTCTTGTAGTCGCAACCCTGAGGTGAGACCATCCCATCATGCAATAAGTGTCCCGTTTCATCCTGTGGGTTGCATTAAGCAAGAAAAACACACAAAAATCTGAACATCACAACAACTATTAATCAAAATAAGTAAACAGAAAACCGATCTTATCGTCTGACTGGTCTGACTGGCTGCGTGTGAGAATATGTTCTAACAAAAGAATGTGCAATCAACATTCTGTCACACGATGACGTCCAAATGAAGCGTATTTTGAATCTTGATTTGCAAAAGTGGTGAGTGGTTTTTTGAGATATGGATGTTAAATCTACAGCTGCCACACCTGTTCCTTCCTTCCTGCTGCAGAAGCGCACACCAAGTCTCTGATGTTCTTGCAACACGATGAATGTGAAACAAACCCCTCCCATGGCACAAACAGCAGAACATGAATCAATCCGGAACATGAGAAATCATAAACTGGCCCTTTCTAGTAGGATTTTGTGAGATCAAAATCAAATATCAAGAGACCAGAAGCAGTCTAGTAGATGTCAACAAATATTTAAAATGATATTAAATAAAGCTCCAAAGTGACACATCATCTTAGTCCAAACTATTATTTCCTTCCGTTTTTTTTATTAAATGGCGATAAAGCAGATTAGCAGGAAAAGGATGTTCTGTGACAGATTATGAAACACTTCCTTTCTGCTTAATGTCCTCAATGGAAAAAGAGCATATACGGCTAATATCACCTGTCTCGTCTTAATCCTTCTCAGGTCTGGTGTCTGTCTCACCCCAAAAAAAGCCAATTTGCTGAAAGCCTTGTAAAAGTAACAGGAAGGAAGGATATAAGGAAAATATTTCACCTCGGCTATAGTTCAGCTCCTAGCAGTAGTATGAAAATCATACATTACGATTTTTTTGAATGTTATTTTCGATTATATCTGTATTTTTCTTTAAGTATAGGGACACGTTTAAGTACACCACCATCACTAATGCTCCTAGGAAGATGAAATGACAATGAGATCACCCAAAGAAACACAACTTGGGGATATTACATATCCACTCGTGTGCAACAACCAAATATGACACCTTGTGGTAAAACTTTTCCATTGCACACAACATTGCAAAACAACATTTCTCCTGTCGCAGATGTTGGCCTTATTTCATGACAACTACTTCAATTCTAAACAGGTTTTTGACAGATTAGACTCTAATAATTGTATGGGACTTAAAAAAGAATTAACATGTTTTATATTTGCTGTTTAAACATGACTGAAAAAAAACTAAATCTGACTTAACCTCCGCTTCCAGTGGAAAATAGTTTTCTATCTGTGTTTTACATTTTTGTTTTACTTTTATGTATGCACCACAATACCAAATCAAATTCATCGTATGCGTCAACCTACCTGGTAATAAACCTGTATCTGATTCTGATTCTGAATATTCCCAAACAACTGCCCATGAATAGTTTAATAAAAGATAAGCCATACCAGGAAATATTTTTAAGTTAAGCCTCTTATCATAAAGCCAAACATGAATAGCTCAATCATTTATGATCCAGGTGTCCATTCATCATTCATTCAGTGTCATGCCCTCACTCTTGATTAATTGTGATGTTCCCGGGTTGATCTCTACTCCGGGTTGACAAGAACCCATTTCTGTCTTCCCCCAGGATGTGAGGTAAGGTGATATGAACAGAAGAGATTCCAGCTGCTCAGGCTAAACCAAACAACAGCCGGGACTACAATACATCAAAGAAGATACTGTTTTGTCTAACTGTGTGCTGTGGACTTTTCATATTCCACATAACACCTTACGGGAGGCTGTCTTGGTACTTGTTATGAACTTTGACCAAGTCTATATATAGGCATTATTTTTGCAGTGACAGAACATATTCAAAGAAGAATATACCTTTTTGGCATTGCATTCAAAGGAAATTCACACTAAAAGTGCTTTTGAGGTTCCCACAGGGATAAATTATGAACAATCTGTGCTGTTGTATTTGCTGTAAAGTGTCTCTACTGTAGGCTATTTTTATTATATGTACAGCACTTTGGCTCGACCAAAAATCGTTTATAAATGTGCTATAAAACTTGATTTGATTTGAAATAAAGGTCCATCTTATCTTATATTTTTCTGCTGATAACAACATATCTGTTGGCTATTATTTTGTATATTTGGAGAATTTATGTTTGGTATCAACATGCATAGCAAAATGTTATACATGTGTGGAAGTTGTTGTTTTGGCAGTTTTATAAAAAGCTGCCATAATTTCCTTATTATTAGTGGTAAATTCATATAGCTTGCACGAGGTTGTGAATGTTTTACAAATAACAAAGGTAAAGTATAGTTATGTGGTGCATACCCAAACTGTGTATACATCACATTGGTGAGGAAATGTGTGTTTGAAAATAAAATAAAAATATATCCACACTTGTATCTAAAAAATGAGTGTGTCTCTGAGTATGCCTGATATAAGATACAAATGGAGGGTTATAGATGATCCAACGTTGTATCATTGATAACTTCCTGGGAACAAATCATTGGCAAGATGCAGAGCACAATACAGGCATGGAAGGTGGGGGGTGCCAAGCACATGTATGCCCCCATCAACCACACAAACACTTCTCAAGATACTCTTCGCTTAGCAAAGTGCTCAGCTGCAAATATTCACTAAATATAACACAATAAACAAAGGTATAAACAAACTGTGAGAGTCCTAGCATGCACAAATGTTAACTCATATTAATGAATGTTAACTTTTCGGCTGCCGTGGGTCTTGCAACAAGTCGTAAACGTTTAAGCTACTCACCATTTCAGCACACGGTGGTTAACAAAAATGCGTCTGGCTTTTAAGACAACATGTTTTCAGTATTTGTCCGGGGTGGATGGAGTAACCGAGCAGCACGTCTGTCTGTTTATACTACTGAAAAAAACAAAATCCAATGATTATTTTTTTTTGGTCCTTTCTCGGAAAATGTACGAGGAAAAGGATTTCGCTATGTGGATACAAGAAGGCACAGCGCATGCGCAGTCTGCGGTCATCCTCGGATGCTCTGAGTCTCACAAACCAAAATAATGTACTCCCAAAACGTAGATATGTCACTAATAACGTCCTTTTAGGAGACTTTATTGTGAAAACATGAAATAAAACATTGGTAAAAAAGACTGGTATTTCTTTTAGTTCTATAAAATATAAAATTAGATGGTTTTAAGTGGGCTTAGGATAAATAAAGGTAACAAAACATTATAATTTAATGTTAATATGCAAAATAGCAATGATTTACTTAAAACTTAACAAGGAAGTTATTATAATGGTGTTTTGTACTTTCATATCATTATTCATACAAAACGCAAGTTATGGTACCCCAAATTCCTTATAGACACTTTAAACCCAGAAGTGGGAGAAGTACTCAGATCTTGTACTTAAGTCAAAGTAGAACTACCTTAGTGCAGGAATACTCTGTTACAAGTCAAAGTCCTGCAATCAAAATGTTATTCAGGGGAAGTACAAAAGTATTAGCATCACAATATACTTAAAGTACCAAAAGTAAAAGTACTCATTCTGCAGATTGGTCAATTTCAGAATAATATATATTATATGTTTTGATTATAATTATTGATGCATTAGAGTGTTATCAAAGCTGGTAAAGGTGCAGCTAGTTTTAATGGCTTTGTAGCTGGTGAATTTATTCCAGGTGTAACAAAGTCTGATTTAAGAGTTGATTATATTTCATATCATTAATCCCAATCTGTAAAGTAACTAAAGTTACAAAATAAATGTAGTGGAGTAAAAGTACATGATTTACCTCTGATTGGGGACTATAAGTACAAAGTAGCATAACATGGAAATACTCAGGTACAAATACCTCAAAATTGTACTTGAGTAAAGGTACTTACTTCGCATTTCTGTTCAAACCAATGCAGTGTTCCAATATTAGCATACTGCAAGGGCTAGTAAAGCCTCGGTAAATTAGAATAGAGAGAAATAAAGTGATGTACATTGTACATCATGTTACCTAAAAGTATAAACCTTTCCCCATAGGCGTGTTGTACATACATTACAAATATACTGCTGTCTCTATTTCTTTACTTTTTCACAAGGTCATATTGTACCTGAAAATTGATTAATGTTTGTGATGTTTCATTAATCTGTGTCTCATAACAGCCCAATCGTTCTCTGGCATAGTCCATTTCAGACGGTATTCAGTACACTAAAGCCTAAAAATTAGTGTAAGGCAAATAGCTGAAACAATTAATCCAAGGATGGGGAATCAGGCTGCAGAAGCCCAAATAACATGGCGCAAACAAAGAGCCCCTCTCCTTGTAAACATCACGCACCCAGGCGCCTCATTACCAACAGAATGGATGATGAGCTGTCAGGTAACAAGTCTTGAGGACGCATGTCAATTTCCTTTAATGTTCTCAGCTACTTGTTAAACATGAAAGGGGGTGGGTGAGGGTATATAAGACACCCCTAATCTCCGAGTAGAGGAATTTGTCATTAACCGGCGCAAAACATGCGTTCATTGGGAGCTCTGGCCGTCGCGCTGCACGCATCTCTGCTGGTGCTGCTGGCTCAGGGGATTCCAAGAAACAGAGATGACGTTTTTTTGCGGCCTTTGCCGCGTTCTCCCCTCACGGATAGAACAACCGGGTTTCACCTGCCAACCTACATGATGCATCTCTACAGGAATTTCAAGGCTAACTTTTCCAGGCCTTTGGATATTATGGAGCAAGACGCAGCAAAGCAAGCGGACACCGTGAAGAGTGTGATGGCTAAAAGTAAGATTTGGTTGATTAGTGTGCAGGCATAACATGGATCAGGGAGATCAAATGATAGGTCATGTATACACAAAATGTGTTTCCTAGGGTTTTGTATATGTGGTAGAAATCAGATGTTTCTTATATTAGGCTTAAAGACGCTCTGGATGTTAGTGTTTTTTGGCTCAAGGTTTGTCCTGTCAAAGCTGCGAGCCAGACAACCTCTGAGGCTTTCAATCCACATCCCACTCGGGGGGTGAATAACCATGCAGGGATCAGCGTGTGAAAAGGCCGGTTTTCTGTCTAATTCTCAAAGCAAACCTCTTTTTTCTTAAATAGGTGATGTTGATTAGATATCTCGCCAGACATCCCCCTATACAAATCTCTTGTTAAGTCAAATCAACAACTTCCCTCAGTTCTTTTTTCACACTTGGCTTGATTAGATTAGAGCTCGGGATTTAATGGCACAGCCAACAGAGGACAGCCCTCCCTGCTGCTGAATCTAATTTCACATCGCTGCTAGGTGTTAGAGTTATTACCTATTTGTTTGACTGAGGATATGCAGAAGCCAGGATAGGGATGTGTTAAATGATTGGTTTCGGCTCGGGGTTTGGTTTGAGTGAATGAATGAAAGTGGTTGGCACTTTTGATCAACAGTCTAGCGAAATTGGCCAATGCACTGGACAATACACAAGTTAAATGTTTAAAATGCTTTAATCCTTTAGATTAATTTGAACCACACCTGTTCATTGAATCACAATGAGCCCCATTACAGATGAGGGAACAGCACATGTTCTCCTCCAGCAGAACAATGACTGGATTAATTTTTAAGAAGCAGCTTTGATTGGCTGAATCTCGATCAATACACGCATTAATCACGAGGTCATGGTACAGGTTATCAAGGGGAATTAAACTCAGCATTTGCTATTCTCCCTACAACTCACTTTGCAAAACAAAAGAGTTGGATTGGTTTATAGAAATAGCATAACATCCCGTAATTAATGGCCACAATGCAGTAATTATAGAAACTGATGGATAATAATTTCGCATTGGCACTTAAAGTTAATGAAAGTAATGCAACATATTTTTATTCCAAACTGCTTATATAACAAGGAATATTATAGTTTCAAACAATTTTCCAAAATGGGATCAATAAAGTAAATCTGATCTAATCTATTACTCTATTAAAATAGATTAACTAATCAATTAAATACCAAAGATGGCTACCTTGGAATTAACAGTTTAGGGAAATAAGTATTCATTTTATTATTTTCAAAATAAATGCTGCAGTTGATCTAGTTGGAATAAATAGACCAATTTAAAAACTGATTTCCTGAGTTATTATAAATACTTAAACTGAAGGAGATAATCACTACCCTTTATTTAAATATAGCATTTAATAGTTCAAAGCGTTCATCGTGAAACGTGCGGGTGTTGTATTTTATATCTTCAACAGGTGGATTTTGCACACTAGCACATTAATTTGTGTGTTGTCAAATGACGGTGGGATTGTTGTATAAAGTCTGCTAATGATGACCTTATGATAATAATGCAAATCTTTCTCTCTTTTTTTCTACATCAGGTTTGACACTCAGGGAGAAGTGCTGGGTTGCGACCTTTGACCTCCATCCGCTTCTATCTGACAAGCAGATTCAGGCGGCAGAGCTGAGGATCCGGCTTCCTCAGCAACAGAATGCCTCCAACATCACGGTGGAGGTCTATCACCAGCATGGCAAGATGTGCCATTCTCACACAAGTTGCCAGGAGCAGCAGCTGGTGGGCCTGCTCTATGAATCATCACTGGTCACTTCATCACAGAACTGGAAAGTGTTCAACATTACAAAACCTCTCTTGAGCTGGCTGAGGCAAAAATCAGCAGTGAAAAGTCGAAACAGAAGAGTGTTGAGAAGAAGGAGAGTGTTAAAAACAAAGACAGGCCTGGCGCTTCCTGATGTGCCTGGGTTTGTGGCGAGCCTGAAAAGAGAGCCAGACGTGAGTGACCGGGCACTGTTGGTCATATTCTCACAAACTGGCTCTGGTGAAAACCCGAAGGCCAAAGCGAGCTTACGTCACACAGCTGAACAATCCAAGTTCTTGTCCCCTGCTGAAATCAAAAGGGCCCGCCGGCCAAAGAGGCGCAGGAGCAAGCGGGGCCAGAGAGAACAGTCTGTGAGAAGCCTGCAGGCGTCCAAAAGAGGGAGTGACACATATCTCTGTCGCAGAGTGGAAATGCATGTAGACTTTAATCAAATTGGCTGGGGGTCCTGGATCATTTTTCCTAAACGATATAATGCCTACCGCTGTGAGGGTCCCTGCCCTGGTCCCCTGGGAGAACACCTGAATCCAACAAATCATGCTTACATGCAGGTGAGTGTTGGTGTTACCATGAATATTTCTCATTCATTGTCTTAGACTCAGATTTACATTGATGTGTACTGCTTGTTTTGACATGTTCCCCCCTTTTGGGACCTGAAATGGGAGATACTGGATCACCC
Organism: Pseudochaenichthys georgianus; assembly: GCF_902827115.2. Classification (NCBI taxonomy): domain Eukaryota; kingdom Metazoa; phylum Chordata; class Actinopteri; order Perciformes; family Channichthyidae; genus Pseudochaenichthys; species Pseudochaenichthys georgianus. The sequence goes on along the minus strand of NC_047521.1, from coordinate 16,386,609 downwards.
AGAAAATGTCCCTTACATGCCCTACAGTGTTTGTAATGATAACTGATAGATCAAGGGGAACTGGTTTTGCTGTTTGGAAGGTCACATTAACAGTAAATCTGACAAGACAAGTGCAGCATTAGGCTTTAGACAACAAGACAAGAAAACATTAAGTGATCAGTATCGTCAGAAAGATTTAAAAAAAGATGCGCTGTAACATTTTCTTGTTTTAATTAACAATGGAAACAACCATTAGTTGCAGTCATAAAAAGGGACTTATACAATGATAGCTGCCATCACAAAACCCTCACAGGCATACACGTGAACAATTAAACTGAATAAAAACGATTAGTTAGTATATTTATGAAGTTAAATTCATTATTTTGAGACCAGAATAATATAATTAAATTGTGTTTTTTTTTTTCTTTTTCCAGAGTTTACTGAAACATTACCACCCTGACAAAGTGGGATCCCCCTGCTGTGCCCCAACCAAAATGAGCCCATTAAGCATGCTGTACTATGAAAATGGAGAAATGCTCCTTCGACACCATGAAGACATGATCGTGGAAGAATGTGGCTGCCAGTGAGAGCTACAACCACCTCTGAACATGACCTGTGAAGCTCAACGGACAATATCTCAAAACGAAAGAAAACACTTAGCTAGAAGGAAAAAGCTCTTTGATATTTGTCACTGTGCACTGTAAGATTGTAGCTGATCAATGTGCAGATAAGGGATTTTAATTTATGATGTGAGCTCTGGTTTGTCATTGTCATTTTAAGATGTGCTGAAATAAAAACTCAATAGTATCCAGCCTTCCAGCTGTGTGCAAATGTTACAATGTAATGTACATTTGTATTTCCCTTATCAATTTCCTCTATGTAAACATGAAATGGCAATGTAGTTAAATATTTCAGCACTGTTTTTATTGTACACTACCATTTGTGTAACTGTAAATTAATGTATATTTATTGTAAATATTAAAGAAATTGTATTTATGTACATTTTGCACATGGATTATGTATTTTATTCGGTTGCTTTTTCGGACCTAACTTGCTTCATTTGTTAAGTGAAGAAAGGGGTTTTGTAGACAAATATATATTTCTTACGTATCGTGAAAAAAAATCATGTTTTAGGATACAATATCATAGTCTAAAAGCACGGCTTTCTCAGAGGTGCCTGATATCAACAATACCTGTCATAACTGCTATTTTAACCTGTCACTATGTGTCAATGCATACTCCAGAAGAGGTTGATATTTCTAGTCATCAACAGCAAGTCATAGCCATGCAAAATACGGCATTGTAGAGGGATTTCCAGAAAATACTGTAAAGTGGCTTTAAGTGGTTAGAATGTTGAACCATTCATCCAAAGCCAATGAGCACATTGTATTCAAATCCTTTGGAAACACACTGACTTACCAGGAATTTGCCAGAGTCATGATGACAATAACAAGGGTCTAACCTGGAAATTGTTGACCTGAATTCAGAGGTAAGACAACATTTACCTTTCTAATCTTCTTAATCTTCCTAATCTCAGGAAAAATTGTAATTCCGTTTTAATTCATTTTCTTCATGTTATGCCTCAATCTAAAATATTCTCATAAAAAAAGCAGGATTTTCATTCAATATGGTGACAAGTGACAATTAACAATATAGCAATATTGGCCAACTGAAAAATGTAATGACTAGTATTTATAGGTAGGCCTATTACTAGTTACTATTACTTCATAATTGGTGGAAGTAATAATCTTGAATTATTATTTGTGTTAAAGTAGCAATACCACATACATACTCTAAGAATGTAACCTATTTTCAATTATGTTATATTATTTAATTACAGCCTTCATTTTTGATGCATCACTATGTAGCAAAAATGTGTCAATGTTGTGCTAATAGTGGTTTAACTTTAATATTTTTTCAATTATGTTTACTGCTGGATTTCACAGAGGGATCCAACTATTCTTATATTTCATCTAAATCCCTCAAGTAACTGGTAACTAAAGTTTTAATGAAATATACAAGATACAATGTATCTTACAAAGTTTGACTTGACTTGAATGTAGGAGTAGGCCTACCGGTAGCCTATAGGTGGGCGTATACTAGGCTACAAACATAAACTGGAAATTCTCAAGTAGAATACTTTAAAATAAATCAAACGTACTTAAAACAATGTGGTCTACTGAGTTCATATCCACGATTGCAATTGAGCAGAGTTATTGCTCTTATGTATTGCTTATTGTGTCCCCTGCTATCAGCATTTACAGTCATGCCTCAGCTACATGTCTGCTGCACCCTATTAGAGCAGCACTGACACTCATGAATACAGTATTTCCTTGCCGGCTGTTTGCTAGTAGCAAGTTTGCAAATTCCTTACGTTACTAACGTTAAGTCAAAGCAACAATGCCTTTTACAATGTGTGTTTAACGTCACTATAAGGTTTGGTTTATAAAAGCTTTTTCCAGCGTATAGCGCAACATCCAGGCGAATTGCCCTCTCCGGGGCTAAAAATACACACTGACTCACCAAATTAGACTGAGGGCTAGCTGCTGTGGCTAACGCTAGCTAGCTGAGGCAGCTGCCAGGCTCAGTAACAGTAGCTCTTCTAGTCTGGGTAAGTGGCTTCTTCCTGGTGTGGCTTTAATGAACGAGAAATGAAACAAACTATGTGATTTTACAACTAAACAGATTGTAGTTGCATTCCGCACAGTCAGGTAGTGCATGACTAGGTCCAGTTTGCAAAGGATAACATTATTCAGCCACAAGTTAATTTAAAGGTTATATAACGTCATATGAAAATACTTCCTTTTTAAGTAGGCTATGTCATGTTCGGGATACTTTCTATCTTCATTACATTTGTATAACTACTACACTGACTAGTAGATACTGCTTTTTCATTAGATGTCATCCTAAATGTATCTGACAGCTTAAGTTACACATTTGACACCACAATAAAACGTGATATTATCATGGGTTAAGATAAGCCTAATAAAGGCATGTATTGGTACTTAAAATATAATGTGTGATGATACTATAATACTTAATGATAATACTGTTGTGCCTTGTACCTGAGCATGTTTACACTGTAGTAGTCACTTTTACTTGAATACAGTGTTTACCTCTGAATTAGAGTATTAGTTGGTAATGCTATGCAATTTATTCTAATCAACTTTACTTCACTTTTTGAAAAACTCAGAATTATATATATTTAAAAAAAGGCTTGTACAATGCTACGTTTGCATTATTGTATTGCTACATGCATGATATCGCTCTCAGGAAATATTATTGTAGATTTACAGAAAATATGTTCTCAGAGTAAAGGATTTTGACTTAATAGATTCTACAGTGATAAATGGACATGATGAAATAGGGCTACATTTTGTATTCTGTCACATAAAGACACGATCATAATACTCGCTTAATGTAACTGCATGAAGCTGAATTCATTTGGAATGATAAACTGTCATTATTAGTTACTGTAATCACAATTTGTCCGTCATACATCCAATGCATAAAGTGCAAGTGTAATGTTGCATGATTTCCTTCAGGTACAGTTACGGCAGAAGAATGGCTGAAGCAGTCGCAAATGTGGCCCGGAGGGTTAATGTAATCGTTGAGGATGGCGGCGATACATTGGGTAAGACTCCTAACATATCTCTTTCTCTCACTCAGTCTTTATGCTGTTTAAATGAACAGCTTTGATTCCCAATTTGAGTGGATGCCTATTTTGGATTTTCACCAGCAGGTGGTGACAGAGGTTTAGATTTGTCTGCTTCAAAAACGTTGAACCCCATAATAGTGTGTGTAAATTATAGATTGTTACCATCCTCCTGCTGTGTAAATCTGTCGTACTCTCACAATCATCTTCTTCTTCTCTGCAGACCTGTCAAACTGCAAGCTCATTACATTCCCCGATGGTGTGTTCAGGGTCCTGAAGAGCGTCTCAGACAACGTCCGCGTTGTCTTACTGGCTGAAAATGAGATGAAGTCCATTTCCAGCAAGTTATTTTTAAACTTCACGCAACTGAGAGGTAATGGATATACACTACAACTATTTCATTCATGATTCAATTTACAAGAAAAGATTGTATATTTTCATGGATGACGGGCAGGGGTAATTTTTGCTTCTTAGATTCTGGATCTATTCACAACTTCCAGAAAATGATTTCTAAAAGCTTTATAGACATTGCTACTGTTAGGCAGTTATCCAAGAATAAAGTTAAAGTTGTTATCAATTTTCAAACCATTTTGCAGTGTTATTTTGTGTAACATTATTTTTTTTTATGTTGCAACTTTTTTAGGAATAAAGAGGCAGCGAGCCTAAGCTTACCAGTTTTATTTATGTAACAGGAAACATTCTTGAATTCCTAGAAAGTGTTGTTGTCCAAGTGCAAGAATACATGTTGAATCACATTTTAATATAACAATTCACCCCTTAGTTATTTTTTTGGTTAACCTCAGAAATGTTGACTGAGTGTCTTCATTTTGTGACAGGAGATCAGACAAGCAACCCCTTCATTTACTTGTGTTTTCAAATATTTTGCAGAACTTGACCTGCGAGGAAATATCATCTCCAAACTGCCCGACGCCTTTTTAGAGATGGAGCATTTGACCAGCATCAATCTGGCTTATAACAGATTCTCCATCTTCCCTGATAAGCTTACTGAAATAGCCACACTGGAGAGGATTAACCTGGAGGGAAACAGCATCACAGGTAATACAAATATATTAAAGCCATGAGTTGTGTAATTATTAAATGGTTTGAGCTTACGTTTTATCTGTGTTTTTTTTTGTCCCACAGAAATACCAGTGGAGAAGTTGTCCAACATGCCAGCAATGAAGTGGCTGAACGTCAAGTCAAACCCTTTGGACTCGAACACTCAGTCAGCTCTGCAATCTCTGAACAATGTTGAAACAGAGTCCTAATATGTCATAGATCATATTTACTATGGACTGCATGCTGCGTGCCTTTTAACTTCCTCATTTGGATGCTTTGTTGGGCTTGGGAGATGAAAAACATTATACTTGATGAAATTGATCTGAATATAGCACAATGGGTTCACAGGAAACAAAGGGAGATGTGTGATTAAACATGGCGTCCTCCTTGATTGACCTTTATCAGTGTGACCACACCAAGAAGCCTTTACTTTTTCCTCTGTGAGCTACAAAGACCTGGAGTTGATGTTTGGAGATGAAATTAATCCATATTTATACACCATTTGTCATGTTTACTTCTAAATAAGGACATATTTAATACTTTTTATAGTATAAAAGGTTTTTCAATTAAAAATATGCACTGAAAACAGACTGTGATTATAATTGTGCAATTGATGACAGATTCTGAGACTTATGAATGTTCACGGAAGTGTTCCCTGATTTAAAACTTAATTTTGATATATCTGGCAGTTGTTTCCGGAAATAAACCAATTATTTCCAAAAATAGTAATTAAAAAAAAGAATGGTAAAACTGAAGTATTATTCAGTACAATATTTATTTTTGATGTAACCAACAGTCCAAAACATGATCCACATACAATGATATATAACAATGTATACGATAGATAGATTGATACTTTAATACAAATAATAACAATAATAAAAACAACTCATTTTGTGAAGCTAGTCTTTTAAAAGAAAAAAAAAGCATACATTTGGCCAAATAACAGCAGGAAAAACAACAATACTTCTATTTCCACTCTTTGTAGAGATATAAAGAAAACAGCAACAACATGCTCATACATTCCTCCCCGTAGTCTCCTTCAGAGGGATCTATACTTATAAAACAGAACTAAATCAATTGGAGACAATACAAATATTCGGACACTATTTTATCAAGTTGTAGGCAGGAGGCAACGCAGACTTGATTTAAGGTCAACGAAAAAGTAGATACAAACAGTGATCAAGCTCTCCACCTTTGAGAGAGGCTACAGGTGACAGACCTGATCCACAGTATTAAAGTATTCTGCTTAGGCTTTTGAAGAATTCCTTAAATAGCAACTCTGCCTAGTCGGGATCACCTTTAATCTGATGTTTGGGCTCGCTGTGTTGAGTGTGTTGTGGCACAAAAGAAAAGGACAAGGGAGGAAGTATAAAGATATTAGAGGGATACAGAAATGAGTACATACAAGACAATTAAATAAACATATTCTAATGCAAGTAGAGGATGACTACTCTTCAAGCCAAGAGAAATATTTAGCAAGGTGGGAAGATTACAGCGTCATGTGACTGCTCTGCTGTGACCTTGTATTGTTCATGTTGCCCTCTGACTCTCTGAGCTTTAATCATCTATAGGCTACACCAGAGGAGAACTACAATCCTCGGAGTTGTATTATGCTTAAAGCAGGAGGCATCTTCTCTGTGAACTGGATTGTGTGGGTTTTGGTTACACAAATGTAGTAAATATACACTATACTTATAGACTATTTTCATAATTGATTTAAAAAAAAAAAGTAGCTTGAATAAAATTAAATGTAACACATTATGATTGATTTGAGTATATGTGGTTTCAATACATTAACATAATTAGTAGTTTCTCAGGCCTGGCTGCAATGTGATGATTGTGTCACTCTGAAAAAAACTGTACAGACACAATTTAAAAGTGTTAATTACAGCAAAGACTGCGGAGCGTTTAGAATGTTTAAACACATTTCTCATTTACCAAGATCTGTAACAACGGATATGTAAATTACCTCCAATATGTGCACTTTATCTGACGTGAAATTGAATTCAAAACCAGCAAAATACCATCTCTCCTGTTTTTTAAAAAGGTAAATATTATTTTTTATTATGTTTCTAAAAATAGGCCCACAACAAGTATGTTATCAAATAGTTAAGGGAATACTCCAGAAGCAAGAAGTCATGACGTAGGCACAACACCTAATCCTGCCTTGTTAATTGGTTTACAGCTAGCAGTCAGCTCCATCTGTTTATGTCTGAAAAGAGCTCTCAAGAGCCACAGTTTACAGGAGGGAAATTAAAAACAAATCACTTTACACGCAGAGAAGGTAAAGAAACTTCACATCCAGGCGGCAGAATATATGTGGTTGCCATGGAGAAGTGCTAACAACTAAGGATTAGCTGCTGATTGTTGAGTAATTCTCTCCACTGTTCATGCTTGTTAGCTACAGATGCCAATAATGGATGGGATAAGAATTCAGGAACATTCATGTCTGTCAGCTGGCCCGTACACTTCCTGGTGTCACATGCATGCCTGCCAGGGCTCTTGGTTTATGCGCATGTCTGCTGAATGACTGCCTGTCAGTCAGGAGCTTCTTACTCCTGGATTAGTGCAGACCACAGTGTTCTGAAAGCAGCAGCAGAAATGAGCGTTACTGTCGAGGAGAGGGGCCGGCCCAACACCCTGGACTACAGAGTGTATTTCAGTAAGAACAGCTTTTTTATACATCTAGTATTTGTGTTGTTGAAAACCTTTAGTGTAATAGTTGCCAGCTATCTGGAAACTATTATGGCTGCATTAGCCAGTAGAGCTTTATGAAGAGATCTGGCCATTTGTAGCTCATCAAAATTTGTATTTCTGCTAAAAATGCATTACTCTTTTCCTTAGAAAACTCTGAGGGAAAATACATCTCTCCCTTCCATGACATACCCATCTACGCAAATGAAGCAGAGGTGAGCATCCAGTGTCAAACTTAATGCTGCAGGTTTTTATTTTAAAAAGTAGAGCTGTATTTGTAGCATTTGTATTATATAACTGTGTTGCTGGGGCTGTAATGTAGCCTTTAAATGTTTATTAAATCAACTTGTGTTGCAAGTCAAATGTTGTACACGTACCATTTGTAGTTTAAAAGTATCGTTATATCCCAGATTACCAAAATGAGTCATATTGAGATTTTACAATTCAACTTTGATTCTGAATTAGTAGTAATCAGTAATGGCCAGATGGCTTCCCAGTACCACCTGGGGGCCATAATCAGTGTGCTACCTTAAATGACCTCAGGTAACTTTAGTTCAGGCAGACATTGGGGCCTTGTTGAAAAAAAAAGGTGACTTTGCCAATACGTATAATCACAATTATGTAGGCCTTACATAACTATAAAAATGGCATTGAAATGAATTTAAAACATTTAGAAGGATTCGTCCTGATGTAACAGTATTTCTTATAATCCTGCAGAATATCTTCCATGCTGTTGTGGAGGTTCCAAGATGGACAAATGCAAAGATGGAGGTATGCATATTTGCAAACGGGTACACTTAAGTTGATGTTAAGTCCCTCCTAATACTATGTTGTCGTTGTGGAACTAATATTAAATGTTCTCTTTTCTTTTTTAAAATCAGATTGCCACCAAAGATCCTCTTAATCCACTGAAACAAGATATAAAGAAGGGGAACCTCCGTTATGTAGCAAATGTGTTCCCTCACAAAGGCTACATCTGGAACTATGGAGCTATTCCTCAGGTAACTAAGTTGATGTTCAGACAACAGGAAAACCGACCATATCCCCGCTCTTCTAACCTGAGCTTTCTTTGATCACAGACATGGGAAGATCCCAACCACAAGGACAGCGACACAGGATGCTGTGGAGACAACGATCCTATTGACATATGTGACATAGGAAATAAGGTACAACTGTCATTAGGGGCTTTGAAGAGACAGAGTTATATTGAACCGTTTGTAGCGTTTCTTATTAAGAGTGCCTTTGATTCTCAGGTGTGCTCTCGAGGAGAAATTATCAAAGTGAAAGTGTTGGGAACTCTGGCTTTGATCGATGAGGGCGAAACAGACTGGAAGGTCATTGTGATCAATACTGAGGACCCCGAGTCTGCAGACTTTAACGGTATGAACAACCAACAATTAAAGAAGGACATATGCAGTTTAATAAGGTTTTCTGAATATTCAGGGTTTTGCTTTGTTATCGATTTGTTGCAGATATTGATGATGTAAGACGACTTAAGCCTGGATACCTGGAGGCAACTTTTGATTGGTTCAAAAGGTACAAAGTCCCAGATGGGAAGCCTGAAAACCAGTTTGCTTTCAACGGGGAGTTCAAGGACAGGGTACGCCTTTTTAAGTTGTCACAGAACTTACAGTATGCTGTGTTTTAAAACTGTTATAAATGTTTTTTTAATTTAAATGACTGATAACAGTATGTTGTGTAAATACATGTAACATTATTTCTGTATCAGGTGTGCTCAAATTAATAAGAAACTTACAACCGAAAACAATTTACAAACGTAAAACATTTTCAGAGGCAAAGTTGTTATGAAATGTTTTTTCTATAGCCCAACCTCTTTGGTTACACACATCAATTGTATGTGTACCCGTTATATTGAAGGGGGAGGGGGAAATGATGTCTATTGATTGTTGTGAGAAAAAAAAAATGTTTTCCAGGACTTTGCCGTTAAAACAATCAAGGACACCCATGAGTTTTGGAAGGCACTGATTTCTAAGAATTCCAGCGCTGGAGAGTTAAACTGGTGAGTGCTTAACGCAGACAGTCTATGAAGTAGAGCTACAATGAATAGACTAAACGACAAATCCATCAACCGGAACATTTTGACAATCTGTTGATCTTTAAAGTAGCAGCAAATCTCTCACTCTGTTTAACACCTTTTTACTACAGATAAAGTAATGAGTTTGTGACTTTCTGTAAATAATTCCTTTATTTTTATTCCTTGAAATCAGCACGAACACCGGTGTCTCAGATAGTCCGTTCTGCTGCTCTGCTGGGGATGCAGAGGCCGTCGTTAAATCTGTAAGTTTGTCATTTTCAAATGTATACAACCTCCTTTCGTTACTTACATTATAATATAAATATGATAAACAAAATATCCACAAATACTTAAATGCTTGCCAATTTTTGAAAATATGGTTACCATTTGATTTCTTGAAAATGAAAAAAGAAACTCTAAAAAACACACCCAAAATGATTTCACAAATGTATCCAAAATAAATGATCCATTTCTCAAAATAACACTCTTTGATGACTACTTTCTTTTACAGGCATGTGCTTTTGGAGCTGAAAATCCCATTCCAAGTTCAGGTGGGTGATTGTACGTTTATTTGTTTTATTGCAGATACTCGATGTTTTAACTTGATGGAAATCGCATACGTTTCTTTTATTTATGTTTTCCAGTCGACCAATGGTTCTACTATGAGAACTAAGAGGAAACTTCTGAGCAGAAAACATCATTCCTTACTTCACTTCTTTCTTCATCTGATTTCAACACAACAGAGCAGCGCGGTAACTGGATGGATTGAATTTATGTTTCATGTCACATTTTCTTGCTTTTTTGTTTGTTCATATTTCTGATGCCGTCAAAAAAGCTTTGTGTGTTTGTAACTCAATATCTAGTTTCAAGCTTGACACAATAAATCCCACTATATTGTCCATTTTATTTTGTATTTATTGCACCTCCTACATATTGTCGATGTCACCATGATGTACGGTTACCTACAGAATAAGGATATAAAATAGATAGTAGCAATAAGTAATGCTCTGCTTGTGATTGTTGAAAAAAAAAAAAGAAATACTGCCTGCTGGCAATTTTGGCCTCTTAACAGTATAAATAAATGTTTTTGTAAGTCTGTGGCTGTAAGTGGATAAGCACCATTGGGTGCTTCTGTAGGCTGCAATTAAACAATGATCATCAGATCAAGGGGTGAAACCCGCCGCTGCTGCGTCTGTAAAGCCGGTGTGTCCTTGGGCAAGACACTTCACCTGAACTTGCTCCTGTGGGTATTGTCCACAGTGACCATTGCATGTATAACACATATATGTAATGTGTGTCTGTAAAGCGCTTTGAGCACTGGAAAAGCGCTATAATAAATGTAAGGAATTATTATTATTATTATTATTAAACACTACACTTCAATAAGCACTAGAGACCTTAGTTGTGTTAATAACTATGGCAACAACAGCTCAAAGGGTTACAGCCATTATTACAACCAATACCTGAAATCATACCTGCATTGATTGCCTGATGCTCTTTTTAATTTCCTACCCGAGATCAAAGTTTTCAGTTCTAAATGTACCTGAAGTAAAATGTGGTTCAATGCTTGAATGGAGTCTTTCTGAAAAGTAAATTAGTTACATTACATGTTACTTGTTAGTGTGGTGCTAAAAATGACCTCCAATTCAACTGACAACAGTAACATCCTGATTTGTGTATGCATGCATGAGTATAATATATAATAATATAAAAGTTACAGGGGTTGTTTCTACATCTAATACTTGTAATAATTTAGGTAGGTTTGCTCATACTTACTTTCAGACAAGTAGCATTTTTATTTCACTTTTTTTAACAGTAGGCTTATTTTGTTACAGTGTGGTATTAAAATGTTGTTCTTATGTAAAGGTTTCATGCCTGGCTCATCCAGTAATCTTCAGGAATGACTACAATACAACATTACTAATAATAAACACAATATAAGTATTAAGAATATTAATTTGGATTCCTGCTCATTCAGGCTTTCCTTGGTATTAAAGAGAGGACAAACCAGCCAAAAAAGCTGTTAAAAACTAAATATATATTAGTCTCTACAAATCAGAATCAAAGGAAGGAAATTAATAGATTGGCAGGAAATAAGCGGGAAGACATTTACGTGCCATTCAAAAATATAGTTGGTGTGAAATCTGAGAGGATAAAAAAAAGAGGATCAATGACAATCATGAATAGGTAAAGAAAAGGACAATATCGACTGTGCCTTAAACAAATTGTAATATTAGCTTATCGATACATTTCAAACTGGTTTTGGTGATCAGTAGGCCTACCAAGTACCAGAAACATTAGAACATGTATCTTTGTTAAAGGAAAAACCATGGATGTATAATAGGGGAAAACACACCAGAGAGCATGCTGGACACTGTAGGAGTTACCTGACACCAGGAGATGGCAGAAACCCAAAACTAAGGTTGCAAACAACCGCATACACACCACAGAAGAAGAAGAAGAAGAAGAAGAAGAAGAAGAAGAATCAGAATCAGAAGAATCAGAAGCGGAACTCTGACTGTTTCCAAGGAGACCACCAATACTACGGTCAGTACTGAGGGGTAAGCCAGCTAACGTTAGAGTAGAATAACATTATTTAGATGTTAACACACAATACAACATAGTGTGCGCTTGACATCAGTTCGATGTGGATCTGCGAGGAGTCTCTAGTGCCCTGAACGGCAACCTGGCCCACAGGAGAACAGACCGGAGGTTTAACGTTAAGCTAACGCTAATGGCTACCTAGCTAACAAGCGTCAATACCGTGCACACTGAAACAAGCTAAATACAAACACACATGTCTTTAACTCATTCAGTGTTCAGGGTAGTTAGGACATTACACTGTTGCTGTTTGCAGGGTCGGCGTCATGGGGGGTCATTCGCGGGCCATGCCCCCCCAAATGAGTCACTGTGCCCCCCCAACGCAGGGTAGGCAAGCCTTGCCACTTTGCCGGGTTTTTTTTTGTAATCATATAAGTGAAAACGTTTCCACTAAAGGTTTTTTGTGTGAAATACATCAGAAATAAAGAATACAAATATAAAACACAGCCTGAGGTGTGCTCACTGCTGCTCTCTGATTGGTGTGTTGCTTGACCAATGACCCCCCGACTTTTGTTGTGTTATCATTACGTGGCTGTGTGTTTAGATGAAAGCCCAGTGGCGATCTGTTCATCTGTTACACTGATTATACACTAAAGCCATCGAAAATAATATGACATACAGTACAGTACAAGTAGCCTACTTCTGGGTCTCTGTGTTTAATTTAAGCTTGGCTCTGTGTGTGTGGCACGATCGCATTTTGTGAGTGCGCGAGCGGTAAAGTGGAATGTTGTTGTTAGCATCTGGTTAGCTAGCTATGCTAACGGATATAAAGAGCTGTTTCTACACCAAAGTGGAGGAGAGTCCTCTCCTGTCAGACTGAGAGGATCGTATAACCTCAGCTCAGTGAGGTAAGGACTCTCTCAGTGTTTAGATAGTTAACTTTAGTGTAAGTTATCTCAGTGGGTCTCAAACGGTTTGGTCACCATTTATGTAAACAAGTATTTGTGAGGAACACATTTATATGATCATTAGCCTATAGTTATTACAAAAATAAGAGAATAAATGAAAAACGGGTATGAAATACTATAGGACAGTAACACAAGAATACAGTTTAAAAGGGGAGTGATTAGTAAAATATCCATAAAGAAAAAGTACATCTGTGTACAGTTCTGTTTCATATGGATGCTGAGAGATGTATCCATAGATCTCTTCATTTTGCTCTCAAAGTGCACCAGATTGATGCATTTAACTTCAATATTTAAAAAAATAATCTTCCCGGTGGAGCATGCGTGAGACCCTCCTAGTGGAGGTTAGGTCCACCCCACACCTAAAACATGTTCACATGGATAGGATACTAAATACATTTGCACACTTTTTATATGGTGGCCTATGTCCATATGTTTCTGTTTTGGTGGTCGTGCCACAACCGTGCATGCATGCACAAGTCATAGGTGCGCTATACAATAGCACTACACCCTGCAATGTGTGTGAAAGACAATAGAATTTACAGCATGTTTTTTGAAATTGAAGTTGCGTTGGTGTTTGTGTGTTGGTTGTTGCTGGCAGTGTGTGCCCCCCCCCCCCCCCCCCTTGGTAAATGATTTCCCCCCCATTCGATTTGTTCTAGAGCCGACCCTGGCTGGTTGTAAATGCCATTTTATAATATAGTGGAAAGTATCGCTGTTAAATAATGTAGGTTATCATTAGCTAACTTGGATGTCGATAACGGTGATAATGTACACAGGTGTTTGGATGCACATGCTTAGTTTGATCTGAACGATATATGAAGTCATGTGATACATTTTGCCTATGTGAGTGCAGCTTTGGTGTCGTCATAACGTTATCTCGGTGTGATGTAATGGTGTGGGAAAACATACCGTTCTCATGGCAGACATGTTGACTTGTTCTACCAGGAAGAACACAAGTGGGGCCGGCCTACCTAAATAGAGCACTGTCCTAATGAATGTGATCAATCACACCTGTGCCTTTTTCTGCTGTCACGGGACAAAATAATATATCTGAAAACTAACTACTAACATACAATACACTGTGTTTTATGCTCAAAAGGATTTTAGAGAACCTCACAATATTGGGTTTTTAATACAGCATCACAAACTATGCACTCAAGAATTAGCTACCAAAATCAATAAATACCTCAATGATAAAGTGTAAACAGATCAAATTTTTTTTGGAGTGTTATGCGATTCTAATCTGACTTTTCTCTTGTTTCAGTCGAACACTGTCAAGATGTCGTTTTTATTTGACTGGATCTACAGGGGGTTTAGTCATGTTTTACAGTTCTTAGGTAAGTACTGTCTGCAGTTTTGCAAACGTTTACAATTGGTGGTAAAGTGCAAAGTACAGTAAGGGCTTGATCAATACAACCCTAAATCATAAACCAATGTTATCTATAACCATGAGGCTTTCTTTCTAAAATGCTGCTTTCAGGGTAGTGTTGAATTTCATTGCTTACATTTGTGGGTCATTTCTTCCAGGTCTGTACAAAAAGTCTGGGAAGCTGGTTTTCCTGGGCCTGGACAATGCTGGCAAAACAACGCTCCTACACATGTTGAAAGATGACCGGCTTGGCCAACACGTGCCAACCCTGCATCCAAGTAAGGAGACATTCAGATAGTAGTGAGCCATGTGACAATGTTGTAAAATGAGTCTTACTGTAATTTACAGCCATTTTGTTCTCACTGTAACAATCACTGTAATAACATCTTTATCTCCTTTTTCTTAAAGCTTCTGAAGAGCTGTCAATTGGTGGGATGACATTTACTACATTTGATCTAGGCGGACATGTACAAGGTGAGATCTTCATACACTTGATCACACAATATAGAAATAGTACTATTTTACCTCTCCAATAGATTTTGGTGGAATATAACATCAAACCGTAAAGCTGGTGGTTTTCTGATAGTAATTTAAAGGTGAGGTAGGTAAGTTTCAGAAACCGGCTCGAGTGCACTAAGATTTGAAAGTACGCAGCCGCAGGCTTCCACAGATGACATTTTTTAATGGATTTTTTGTCAAAGCACTAAAGATATTCATTGCTATCGGGATGTTAAGAGCATTCCATGGAATATAACAAAAAGTGTATCTCGAGCCGGTTTCTGAAACTTCCCTACCCCACCTTTAAGATTCATTTTAGAATTAATTTGTATATCTTGTTATTGTTTGTCCCAGCTCTTGACTATATTGATGTGAGGTAGTGGAAATATCAAATAATACAAGTTAAAGACCATAAGATTACCGAGTCTTTTAATCAATTGCCTCCTTGTTGCCTTAACTATCAATAATCTGTACGGCCATCAGAAACAATTGGGAGTAAACAGAAGCAAGTTGACCAATCACAGTTCTCATGGCTGCCACAGGGTGTCTCTGTCTGTAGCCCCTGCAGCTCTGACATGTGACATTCTGAGGGTTTCAAACCAGCTCTGATGGAATAACTGAACCTAAAATAAAGCGTACAGAAGTTGAACCAGTGCTGCATACAAAAAAGAATGTACTTACCTATTAGATTATGATATTGATGAATACATTATTTTACACGGTTAATCACTGTTTCTGATATGTTACAGTAAAATTGTAAACCAATAGTTTCCCTGTATCGTAGTCAAGATAGAAATATATAAAAATCATAAAAAAGACCTTCTGTGTGTGTTCATTTACTCAGAGCTATTCACTTTATAACCCTCATACACTTTGTAACGATTGTGTCACTTTACGATGGTACACAGAGGCAATACAAGGACACAGCTCAATTCCACCGGTTCATAATGACATTGCTGTGAAGGGCATTCACTCACGTATTCAATTGCTGCAAGGAGAGTTATTTCACAAGCAGTTTTGTCTTTGCTGACAGCTCGAAGAGTGTGGAAGAACTACCTGCCGGCCGTGAATGGAGTCGTCTTTCTTGTCGACTGTGCGGATCACGACAGGCTCTCAGAATCTAAGACTGAGCTTGATGTGAGATTTTCACTTCACGCTTCCAAGCTGTGTTCCACCTGACTGTCTGCTAACTGTTCACTGACGTTGATTGTGCTGCTCTCTTTTCTCCAGGCTCTTCTCGGAGACGAAACCATCTCCAGTGCTCCAGTGTTGGTGCTGGGGAACAAAATCGACCGCCCTGAAGCCATCAGCGAGGGAGCACTGAGAGGGGCTTTTGCTCTTGATGGTCAGGTTACTGGAAAGGTAGGCGTGTCATAGATTTGAATTCTCAGAAATCCTAGGATCTCTCCTGTGTCCTGATGGACGTCTTCCTCCTTTATGTGTGTCTCCACAGGGAAGTGTCTCTATGAAGGAGCTGAACGCGCGGCCGCTGGAGATTTTCATGTGCAGTGTGTTGAAGAGACAAGGCTACGGGGAAGGTTTCAGATGGTTATCACAGTACATCGACTGACACGCAGCACTGAAGCTTACCCAGGAGGGCTTTTCTTGACACTTTTTTTTCACAAAGCACGACAAAGACTTTGTGTCTTTGCCAATCAGACCACATCCCAAACTTAGATCATGTTAAACGCTTATTCTTTATAATACTTTATTCAGGATTTAAAGGTTTCTATGCAAAAACTTTTAAAAGTGGCTCACGGTGAACTGTCCCACCTGTGTTGTTATTAATGTGAGTTGTCGAACTCTATGGCATGTTAATTAGGTTACATCCAGCAGACATACATTATGCAAGAATGTAGATACAGACACATTAGTGTTGCATTATTTAATGAGGAATAGACCAACAGATCTAATGGTATTTATTAGGAAGTGATTAAGGACTCAGTGGTGATTGAGTTTGGTAGATTAATGCTCATCTGCTATCAGATTAAGATGGTTGTGTTTAGAATCTAAAATACATAACTAATTAAAGCAGAAGTTTTAGGATGTTTCAACTAATGATATGCAGCCACTGCCTTCAAAGCACATAGCCAAAGATGTATGCTAATAACTTTGGGAGAGATTGGACTTCAACAAAAGATATCTTCCCCGCTGAGCACTGAGCCAAAATAACATCAAATCCCCCAAAAGCAGAAGAGACGGCCCATGCCATAAATAAAGGCAAGGATGATGAATCAACAGAGTCAAACTGAACAGCTCACTGATGAGCGTGCTGTGAAAATGTGCTTCTCACTTTCCCCGTCTCGATGGAAATAGCTCGTTTAGTTTTTGCATCTTTTCCTAAACGCGTTGACCCAGAGGGACGCTACATGTTGAAGGCAGCTAATTTGAAATGTGTTAGTCGGACTGAGATAAGTCTTCATTATCTTTGACTCGAAGATAAAACATTCACACCGAGCTTTTATGACGTTCCGTGGCTACCCTTGCTTTAATATATGATTAAGTCTGTCATGACATATTGCTTTAAAATGTCTGGAAGCAATAAAGTAGAATGATTAAGTGTACTGTCGCAGAGACACTCCTACTCCTCCTGTATTTGAGAGTAGGAAAGTTATTCTGAGCCCATTAATTGTAACGATATGTTATTATTTATTCCTTTGAATCCACAGCCTGAGCAGTTTATCTGCATGTAATCAGCATGTAGGCGGTTCAGCAGCGCTGCAGGTAATGTACTTTTTGACTATCTGAAAAGATATGAGAGTGCATTTGCTAACGTGCTAAATTAATATTCTTATTCTGGATGTTTGAGTCTTTGTAAACATGCATACACTTTTACAACACCCTGTGTAAATGCTGGAAATGGATTATGTGGAACAAACGTTTGATTCGCATGAACCGTTTCCTGCATCATGTTTACAGAGTAACGTTTTGAATGATCTGCATATTTATTTATGCAGGGATGTTTGTGGCTAAGATAATAAGAACAACTTGTTTGTTTACTGGGAATCTTTAATGTGTATAGAATGCATGTAAACAAACGGCTTTCCCTTTGAACAGTGTTCTGTACCCGTTGTTATACTCCTGTAAATGATGTATAATACAGATGTAAATGTTTGTACAGTAGCTGCATATTAGCCGACACTAACAAAGCACTGGATTTATTTATAGCAGATTAATTCAAAATTATATTTGCTGCAATTATCTGTGCAAATAGTTTGAATGACATAATGCATACATAGTGAGGAGTGGTTTACATGTTGTAATAAAAACAGACCTTGTTTTGGACTCATCTGGCCATGTGTCATTTTGTATTATAACCCCAATTAAACCCCTGTGGTTAACACTTGTTAAGATATGTGTATTTTCATTTAAAGGTCCCCTATTATTATTATAGGTTTCAGATATATACAAAACATGTCTCTGAGGTGTGTGGCTCAAAACACCAAACGGATCATTGTAGCATCCCATAAACCCCTCTGTTTCAGCCCTGTTTCAAAAGTGCTGATTCTGTGTCTGTAGCTTTAAATGCTAATGAGCTGCTGCTGGCCACGCCCCTCTGCCAAGTGATTGGTTTGAAAAAACACAGAAAATGTTGCTTTAGGAGGAGATTCAAGTGATAAGCTGGGTGGGTGGTACCTTGGTTTGTTATTGCTTTGGTTGCACAAGCCAACAAATACATTCTGACATCACAAAGGGGCCAAAATCTGATGAGCTCATTTTCAGACAGGTTTTATATAAATGGATCAGGACAAAAAGAGAGAATATTTTTTCCTGAAACTTTCCCTATCTCTCAACACAGACATAAAAAAGTGGATTTTGCATAATAGGTGACCTTTAAGTTCCACCTTATAGTCACTCTTTAGCGCCAACACTTTGTTATAGAGACTATAAAGATAATTCATCCGTTTCACCTTTTCATGTTTAATCTGTCACGGAATGCATTTAATCAGGTTTTCCTTTTGACTAAAATGTCATCGTGTAAACAAATCTCTCCAAAGGACAACCATAAACACAGAATAATTATGTTGGTATATTGGTTAAAATAGCAAGAAAAACTAAAACATTTGATAGATACTGATACATTCCAGTTCTATGTTACTGGTATGTTTTTTTTCACGTTGACATTAAAGTACAAAAATATGTTAACATTGACTGTGATTAAACGTTAAATACATATTTAAAGTCAGGATGGCTCTTCAGTAATGTTGGAATCTTTTTGGCTAAAATGTTGCTTTTATCTCCAGGCTTGATTATAATTTGTTTTATTACAATATTAACCAACAGCAGTTATCACAGAGGGCTGCTTCCAGGCTTTTAACACCCTCCATGAGAAGTGACCTCATTACTCAAAATCCCTGTTGTCCTTCACTGGCTTCCTGTCGGTGTAGAAATTACTTTTAGGCTCTTACTGCTGGAAATATCCCCAGGACTTTGACTGTGACTGTACGATTGCACTTAGGTAAACTGGCACATTCTTTGAAGATTTGGTCATCCACATGCCCTCCGACAGTGTTGTCTTTCACATCGTGGTCATTACATGGGATGCTTTCTGGCAGCCGGTCTGCTGTAATTTGTTCTTCTAGCATGAGGTGGCAGCTGAGCTCCGGAGTATCTCCAGCAAATACCTCCATCTGCTTGTTAAAGAGTCAACTGAGAGGAAGCTGCAACTTCTTGTTTTTATTCCACTGCAGGCTTCATGATTGTACATGATGTAATGATCCTTATTGAATACTTGGGTAATCATATTTAATAGCAGGCTGTAATTGGACTTAGCTGTGATAAGCTTCAGTATGTATTGCTTCACACACCAGGTTGGAGACCCAAAGGTCACGAGGAAGTAGTTTTGTTCTCCAAAATAATCATAATTACACAACTAGCTTGGGATTTATAGGCATGGCTGGGGGAGCGTTACTGGAAATTGAATCAGTTTTAGCACCCTAGCTGAATTTGAGTGGATCTGCTGAGGTGATATATATCCCCTCCTGACCTCATAACATATTGATTACATTTCCAGTGTTTCTTTTTGATAGGATCATTGCAAAGATATTTGTCCTTAAATAAAGAGGGAGGGACAGGAGCCACAAAGTCAACGTAATTTCTCTCCGGGTGATAATAGTAGGAACAGATCGAGGTCAACATACATTTTGGCTCCAGTGCCTTTATTAGTAAAGTGCTCAGCCTAGAAGTACATTCTTATTTACTAACATGCAATACTAAAAACAACCAAATGTCTGGTCTATCAATAGCATGAATGAAGACATGGCAACAATATTCTCATAGAAAAAAAAGTACAATGTGAATTCAAGTATACACACATAACTTCAAGTAATGCACATTTTTTTTATATAATTATATATATATATATATATATATAAACACAAAATACAGTTTTGTCAAGTTGCAAACTCATAATAAACATAGTTGTGGCACATTCTTTGACATGACTTCAGCGACTAGTGGTTTCAACTGTAGGTGCAGTTTGGGCCATTTAAGTACATTCTACAGGTTCTCAATAAAAGTAAACCAACTTGAAATGTAGTTCCTGTGTAGGTGAGCGTATCCACTTACTTCCTAAAGCACTTACGTTTTAAAAACTGCTATGAGCTATGGAGCATCTTTATCATAAATGGAAACCATAGTAACCGTAAACCCTCTAAGCTCGCTTCACAGATCATTTCCAATGGAATAATGTACAGAATCAGTCTGGACATACATCATCACATTGCATTAAACGGCTTTAACGGAATAGTTTGACATTTTGGGAAATACGCTTTTATACGATCTATTTAGAGAGAGATGAAAAGATCAATACAACTCTGTCTGGACACTCATCCACAACCAGGAAACACCAGCTGCAATAATGATTGGCCTCTTAAGGGCAGCCGAAACAAATGAACACAACAGTGACGTTTGATTCACTAAAGACTGAACCGAGGAGAAAGCGATAACCTGGCTCTGTCTTAATCAAATGTGCTTGCCAGCAACTCTTAATCTCCATTATTAACTTTGATTTATCTTGTTTGTTTAATCTGTACACAAACTGTAAAAACAATATACATTTGTATATTCACAATGTAGTTATTGTATGAAATAAACCACTGAGATATAAGATTAGTGGGCTTTAGAAGTTTTGGCTGGTCTGTTTTGTTAGCTTTAAAATTAGGTAACCGTTTCCCTCCATTTCCAATCTTTATGCTAAGCTAATCTTAGCATCTGATTGCTTTAACTTCAAATACAGAATGCTGGCGAGGCAAGAAGCTTTTCCTAAAACTCTCGACAAGAAAGCAAACAAGCATTCCCCCAAAATGTCAGTCTTATCCTTTCAAGTCTGATCTCTAGTTGTTCTAGTGGGACGGCAGCTCTAATAATCAAGCAATTGTTCACACATTACAAAATGACTGGTAATCTCTATGCATAGATGGCGGTCGGACAGAGAGGGTTTCTGATGGGCTTTAGCTACCTATGGTGCAGGAGTCATTGGGTCCTGCTTTGAAGGACGGCAACACAAAATGCTCTGTTGCTCAAAAAAAACAGAGACAAGAGAATGAAGCAATTACACATATCTAAGACAAAAACTGGTCATCGTCTCATCCCTGGACCTGCCGAGCACCACATATCTCACCGGGATGAAACACAACCCCATGCCTCCCCTCGTCCAATCCCAAAATCTTTATCTGTGAGGAGAGAGCCGTCCCTGCAGAGTTTCAGGCCAGCGGCGGTGACTCGGCTCTCTGCGTGGGGTCACACAGTTCTACCAGATGTATCCTCCGTCGTCAGCCTCGCCCTCTTCCTCCTCTTCCGCCTCCTCTCCGGCGTCGTCTGCATCCTTCTCCTCTTCATCCTCCCATCCCACTCCACTTCCAAAATCTCCGGAATATCCTGCCACTTCATCTGGAAAATGATTAATACATGAGGAATCACTTTGTATTTTCTGCTAACAACATTTCTTCTGGAGCTGAAAAATCTGCAGTTCACCTAATGGCCACTGGAAGCTGGCTCAAAAGTGAGTCAATTCCTATACCCCCATGTTAAAAACGCAACTTTACAGCAGAATAAAAAAAAGACAGTTTTGATTTTTTAGCCTTTAGCTATCTTCCCTGTTTACGACAATTGCACATGAGGTACATTTTATACAACTAACCCATTCTCACCCAGGCCTGTCTTAGCTTCTCCCACACATTTTTGGATTAGCTGGGAGATAGGCATATATTTATTATTTAGATCAGGAAGTGTAAGGCATGTGAGTGCTATCATAAAGAACAATGAACCTTGATTTAAAGGTCCCTGTTGTAAAAAAGGGACTTTTTTGTGAGTGACAGGTGCTAAAACAGAGCGTTTCATACAAAGGATGAATACAGGTAGTATGATAGAAAAAAAATTGCTTTTCCAACAATAAAGCAGGGGAACATGTTCTAGTAAAAAAATGCAAGTATGGACCTTAAAATGTGCCTTATATGTACCCTTTAAAAAAGGAATACCTAAAACACAATACATTGCATTGGAAACAAGATTAAATCTCACAGCACTTCTAACTAAATATTCATGTTTTTAAGAAAATACAACTGCAGGGTCTCAATTACAGAAGAACATAACTTTGAGAATAGGAGACGTCATGCTGGTTACACACTGTTTGCCTAATCCCCCGTCTCTCTTACCACAGTCTGGGTTGCCATGGATTCTGGTGCCCATCATCTCTCCACCATGCTGGTCCACACACCAGCACTCCCCTCGGCTCTGGTCACACTGCACTTTCCTGTAGTAGCCGTCCTCGTCGCAGCTGGGAATGTACATCCCTGCACACACGCACGCGCACACGCACGCACCCACACACACACACACACACACACACACACACACACACACACACACACACACACACACACACACACACACACACACACACACACACACACACACACACGCCTTGTTGTTAAATATTTATACTCTCAGCTCACAAAGCTGCCTCATGCTGGTGCCTGAGATGAGCCAGCATAAACTAGAATGCCAGCACGCCTTAGTGAACCTGTGATAAAACCATCAGTCAGGATAGATATTTGGCAGAGAATACCGGGGAGACAGAGGAAGCGTCCCTGTTTGTTTTACACAGGCATGCATATGCTGCTGGATGTGATTTCATTCAGCGTGTTTCCTTACGCTGCAAGAGTGGCGTGTGAAAATGTCGTGACAGCCTCGCTGACAGAGCACCACTGTTCCAGCCTCCCTCAGGAGACTCTTGTCAAACCCAAAGAGAAGTTCTCTAACAAGCTCCTTCCACTACCGTGAAAACTGGAGGAAACACCAGCACTGAGACGAGTGGGCCTTGGGGAGGAATATATCTCTGGGTTTCAAGCTGAAGAGTGAACACAGATGTGTGGCATGCTGGGTAGATACAGGTTTCTCAGAGGGCCAAACAGGAGTTAGCCTCGCTCTTTCCTAAAGCCGGCGCTGCCCTCTAAACCCCCCCCCCCCCCGGCCTGATTAGGACCTAATCCGGGGCGTGCGCTTGTGATCTATTAAATGAGCCTCCTCCAGCTTCTCGCTTACTGCTCCAGGCCGTGTTACGTAAACCCAAAGGCCACGGAGCGAGTGCGGGGGCACACGCCGGCTTGATGTTGCACTTTAAGGCTAACACTATGGCATTGTGTGGCTTTGAAGGGATCTGAAGCGAGTCCAAAAGGTGTTCCTATACGCAAATGTGCTGTGTAACAATGAAATACATCTTGATCTTGCAGTGTTAAATTGATAGATGAAAAACGTACCAGGCTTCTTCTTCGCCACCTCCTGCACTTGGATCCTCTCCAGCTCTGCGAGGCACGGCGGCTCTGTGAGAATTGAACACAAGAAAGTGATGACACACATATCACATAAACTGCTATCTCCAAACTTTATCTCAGTCAATGATCTTTATAATTGCAGTTTTTTTTGTTGCCTGTATTGATTTGTTTAAGAAGTCTTATATTTCATTCCCTCTGAGCCTGATCAATCGCGGGGAGCTTTGGTGAAAGAACATATGATGTAGCCAGAGAATTAGCTGAACCTCAAGAAGAGATACAAATAGAAACTGAGAGACACTTTATATTGACCCACAAGGCGATAAATCTTGCCCAGTATTTTTACATTTTCACAGCATTTTTATTGTGTTTGCAGAAAACTCGCACTCATATCTCCGATACGTCGAGGGGAAGCAGGCCCAGTTCCAGAACAAAATGACTCGGTGTGCATCTGAGATTATAGAGGGTGCAGTGGTAAAGTGCTATTTTTATAAGTGGGAAGTGGACCTAACACCCTGTAGGGGGGACTCACCTCCTCTAGGGGGGTCCGGGGGCTTGCTCCCCCGGGAAGATTTGTTTTTAAATATTGAAGTTAAAAGCATCAATCTGGTGCACTTTGAGAGCAAAATGAAGAGATCTATGGATACATCTCAACACCCATATGAAACGGAACTGTTTCAGGACCTCTCCTTCATGCCTTCCCAGTCCCTTATCACGTACAAGAGCATGGCACCAGTTGTTGTAGCCAGTTGTGGTGAAGGCATCTGACTTACTTGAACCTAAATGTCTACATGCATAGCAGAAGATGGCATCTTTTTTACATGAATATTCCAGCCAATCTCTGTTTTGAAACCATGAGCTGCAAAATGAGCGCCTTACCCCACTGTACAGGCGAGTTGGGTACTTTTTTACGTGGGCAGGCTCTGTTTTGCCGAGGTCCTCTGGCACTTGCGGGCAACGAAGATGGCTGCTCCGCCTCCATGGGCGAGGCGGGCAAAGCCGGCGAGTCGGGCAGGAGGACGTTATTGTCCACGACAGTGGCCGCGGGTAAAGTAATGTCCCCATGATCTGAACTGTTATTACCTGCAGTAGATGCAGTGTTACTGCTGGCGATAAGGGCTGGTTGTTTTAACCATGTTCTGATGTCCACCATTGACTGCTGTGTAAGCACCTTGCAGATGACGAACGCGCAGCGGCACAGGTCACGCGCACCTGACATAATAACGTTACTTACCGTTTAAATTGACCAAATAAATGCAGCAATGTTATTTAACCACAATTACAATTTATTTTATTTCAACTATATTCTTATTATTACTACTACTATTATTATTATTGTTATTATATATGTAATATTTGTCACTTTTATTTTATTTATTTTTTTCACTTTTAATTTTTCAAATGAGGGTGCATAACGACTCAACTGAGGGTGCAATGCACCCTTATGCACCCCCGTAGAACCGGGCCTGAGGGGAAGGCTTGTTAAAGTGTAATCATTTCTATACATGTAGCGTGACGTACTGTTCCAAATCATTATCATAAAGCCATTATCACTTAATGGTTTATAAATACCACCAGCAAGTAATGAAAAATGGATTAGGCAGTCAGTGTAATCTATCGCATGCAGGTTAAATGCCTGATCAATGGAGAGATGCAAATGAGGTTACTGCCGGAGATATCCTGCATTTGTTCAGTAAAGGTCAAGCGGTGCAGATGCTGCACATTCGCCAGCTGAAAAATCCCAGTAAGTGCAGGTATTATCCAGAGACGCCTCACAATTCCACATTTTTACAGCATGAACTGCGCATGAAATGTCAGGGACAGGGCTTCAAAAGTAAGCTTTCATTTCTAAGAGAGGATTCAAAAGAACACCATGTTTTTTTAGTTTAATTCTATGATAATTTTGCCTGACATTTCTTTTAACCCAGCTCACCATGTAACCCATGCTTTCAGCTTCTATACAGCTAACAAATGTAACACGCTTTTCAATTAATACTTCTAAAGAGAGAAATATCTTATTTGTGAAGATATATCATTGAATCAAACCAGAATCTTTACAACCATGTAGAATAAGTTTAGATCTGGGCATATTATTTCATGAAAGGTCACAAAGTACTAGTACAGAGGTTGAACATAACATCTCCAAAACCCAGTCAGATGATTGGTCAAACCTGATGCTAAACACGTATTTATAAAAAAACGTATTTTCCATGTGATACGGTGCATTAGGAAAACATTTTCAGACTGGTTTTGTTTGAGACTCTTTACAGACAGAGGTGTGTGTGTGTGTGTGTGTGTGTGTGTGTGCCTCTTCAAATCACATCCAATCAGCTGAATTTGCCACAGGTGGGATCAAATCAAGGTGTAATAACATTTTGAAGACAATCAGGGGAAATTAGAGGCACCTGATCTAGATTTCCAAAGGGTCTGAATACTCATATCAATGTGATATTTCTCTTTTTGCTTCTACACTGTCGTTATGGGGATTTGAGAGCAGGTGGATGAAGGATCAAATTTAATTAAAGACTGCAACATGACAAAAGGCGAAAGATGTAAACCTCGATTAACCTGGATTTGTATGGACTTATGGTTTCCAATCTTTAATAAAATAATAAACAAACAACAAAACTATCTAGCAATAATACATAGGCCTACTTCACGCTCTATCAAATATATACACAGACTAGGCGGTTGGGGAATAAATAAATAATAGTTATCTAAATTAAATAGGTAAAAAAAACAAGATGACATGGAAAGAAAAGGCTTATGATTCAGTCATGGCCTTGGGGAGTTTGTGTTCAAACTAAAATTCATAAAATACTTTCTGAGTGCACTTCGGTTGCTTCTGTGTGCCGCATCTTGCACAGAGGAAAAACAATACTTTCTGTTGAACCAAAAAATCAATTGCTACTAGGGAAACCAGAAGGGGGTTGATTGAAAGGAACAGCGTGCCTGATGTTAACTAAATGATGCTTTGTTATTGGACTTCTGTGCCGATCAGGGACTGACTGTCCACAGAGAACACCGTGTTCAGGCACAGTTACAAAACCTGGTACCAGAACGGCTGAGGCCAAAGATCAATGACGGACGGAACAAGAGCTGTGAGACTTTCTGGCCCAGGGGAGAGACAGTACGACGGGACTATGTGTGTTCAGTGAGGCTGCAAAGAAGGACTTTACGTTTTGAGAAGGATTCTGGCAGACTTTCAGATGACTCAGATAAAGGAGGGCTTGCCCAGCAGGAGGGGAGAGCTGCTGATCGTGTCTGGGAATAATGTCAGACCTTGATATGCGCAGGTGGAAAATAGACAGAATGGAATGTTTGTAGACACTGCCGAAGGTTGAAGAGAAAACCTTTGAAGATGTTGCTTAGGCCTGAAAAAATAATCCTGCTTTGTTCTAATAGCATGTAGCAGAATAAAGAAATACTTCAACATTTTGGTAAATAGTTTATTTCTTTTAGAGAGGAATTTGATCAAAGATTGATCACACATTCACATCTGAGTGATAAATATGGAGGCATAAGAGATAGGGGGGAAACAGCTCACTTGCTCTCTCCAAAAAAAAATGTAGCTCCCTTGTTTCAGCCTCTTACAACAATAAATGTAAATGTTAAGGAGAAGTAAAGTCTGAAACTATTTTGAAGTTGTACTTTTGAATTTCAGACAAAATAGCTCCTTCAATACAGCATCCTGATTCTAGCCTTATACTTAGTTCTCTCTGGTGTCGAGCTTCAAGATGAATATACTCGTTTGTTTATCCCCTTTCACAGCAGCAATTGCAGGTGATTATTGCATCCTCTCTACTTCCCTGTGATATAACCTTGCTATTCTTTCACCCGACCCAAAAGACTGTGGGGAGATCCCTTCACTTACTTTCTCTCCAGAAGCAGAGGCACCACTCCGCCGTAGAGACCTTCCCATCCTTGTAGCTATCGCAGGAGTTGAAGAAGGGTCGGATGCAGACCTCGTATTTGTCCAGGTTAATAGCGGCCAGCTCAGCCTGGTCCAGATACAAGTCGCTGTTGGTGTCCAGCCTGGAGAACATCCAGCCAATGGAGTCCTTGCAACTGGCCACAAGGCTCTTATCCAGCACTGTAAGAAACCATTTACCCAAGCTTTTTAAAGGTCCTCTATTATACTGTTTTTCATCAATATATTATAGGTCTCAGATATATACAAAACATGTCTCTGAAGTGTTTGGCTCCAAATACCAAACACATCCCATAATCCCCTCTGTTGCAGCCCTGTTTCAAAAGTGCTGATTCTCTGTCTGTTACTTTAGATGAAAATAAGGAGCCCCTCCCCACGCCCCTCTGAGAGATATTTGGTTAAAAAGAACACAATGGTGCTCTAGGAGGAGATTCAGGTGATAAGGTGGGGGGGGGGGGTTACCTTGGTTGGTGATTGGCTAATGGTCACACAAGCCAAAAATCATTATGACATCATAAAGTGGCCAAAATCTGATCAGCTCATTTTCAGACAGGTTTTTATATAAATGGATCAGGACAAAAAGTGAGTGAATCTTTTTTCCTTAAACGTTCAGAATCTCTTTACACAGAGGGGACACATGTTTATGAATAAAAGACATGAAAAAGTGGATTTTGCATAATAGGTGACCTTTAAGTTGTATCTATTTGCATGGGCAATTGAATTGTAATTCTGAGTATAAAGCCGCTTTGTGAGTTTCTAACCTGAAGCAGTGCCAGCTCTGAGCTTGCCAGAGTTATTCTGCTTTGCGTTTCCATGCAGGAGTTGGAACCAGTCTCTCAGGCGGTCGCCCAGGTCTGCCAGGTCCTGGCCGGTGCAGCTCGCTGAGGGAGCAAAATAAAAAAGGAAATACCAGCATTCAAAACTTTGCCAGACATTTAACAGCAATCTGACTCACCTTCCCTTCAGAGAGACTTTCTACTGCTCTTACTGAATCAAAGGCACAGCGCTCCCTCACTGTAAAGCTGTCAAAGTGTAATGTTCCTGCTGTCATTTTTAAGTGTATGATCTGCCACTCAAAGAAAACATTATTTCGCAATTAACTCATCAGCGGGAAGTGCTGTTTTCCCGATAGAAATCCACTTGCAGTCTGTATTCCAGGCTACAGATGAAAAACAAGAGTAACATTTCATCCTTTGATCAATTGGCATTTTTATGTGCCCGAGAGCTTGGACAATCAATGCTGTTTGACTGCAATGATAGATAGTGTACACTCCAAATAATTAATCACCACATGATTGAAAGAGCAGTTTAACCACATGAGATGTTTGGCTAACAGTAATCTCTGAAATGGGTGAGTATTGATCCAAACACGCAGCACTGGGTTGATCCGACTGACGGTATGCTGTGTGTTGGCTTGTTAAAGTGTATCCATAAGGAGGTGAACCAGTTTGTGTTTAAAGGGGGCCTAACATACCATAGGAACAACAAGGGATAACAAGAAAATGCATTGAAGTATTGGAGAATAAAACAAAATAATTCTAAATGATCCTTAACATCTTTATTAAAAGTATATTGATTGACTTAAAGGCTGTGAATAAATCTTTGCCAAGCTAAAATGTAATATTGTACGCAGTGGTGGAAAGTCACTAAGTATCATACTTAAGAATGATTTGGACATACTTGTACTTTACTTGAGTATTTAAATGTTATAAGACATACCACATTTATTTACCACTATTTACTCTTTACATATTAAAAAACACTATATGCTTATTTGTAATGTAGTACTTTACCACATATAGATCATGTAATTTTTAACGGCTCCACATTGACAGACCAGAAGATTGAAATGCTTGTACAAGTGATAAAACAGGATACCATTTTTTTTAATAAACACTGTAAGAGACATTCTGCATACTTTTTACTTTTGGTACTTTAAGTACATTTGGATCATAATAATACTTCTGTTCTAACTGAAAAGGGTCATTGTGAGAATGAGAATTTTAACATTTTGTATTTTAATTACATTTTGATACTAAAACTTTTGTACTTCTACTTAAAGGTGGGGTAGGCAATTTACATGACCAATGAGGGCACGAGATAAGTTTGTGCACAGATGGAAGGCTGACAGGCAGGTCGGCCATCCAGTTATTTTAGCCGGGCCGGCTAAAATGATTGGTCGTGCTTTTTACAGTACTACGGCTTCCACAGATGACGGTTTTTATGGATTCTTTGTCAAAGCACTTAAGATATTCATTGCTATCGGGATGTTAAGAGCATTCCATGGAATATAACAAAAAGTGTATCTCGAGCCGGTTTCTCAAACTTACCTACCCCACCTTTAAGTAAACAACTTAAATACTACAGGATCCGAGTACTTTATCCACCTCTGATTGCAAGAGTAGCATAGCATCATCTGAAAAGTGTACAATTTAACCTTAAAAACAATGTGTCTTTTTTCTTACTCTGGATAAAAGAGATGACAGGGATACAGGCAGTGAGGTGTGAAGCCCTAAAATAACGATGCATATAAGAGGTAAGGAAAAGGTCACTTGCCACGTTTTGCGTCGATATTGGTGAGGATGACGGAGGCAGTGGCACAGGGGCAGAACCCAGAGCACATGATGCTCAGCTCTTTGCCGGCGTGGCAGGCCTGCTGCTCCAACTTACACTGTGAAGAGAACCAGAGAGATGCAGTTCAAATATTTATGAAGGTGACCGCAGGAAAAGAGGGATTGCTTATTCAGATGAGACTCAGGGAAAGGCTGCAAGAATGAGCTGTCATTTCTTCAGCGTTTTCTCATGCAAGGTCAAAATTAAAAACTATACATAAATCAATAATGAGTCCTGGCAGCAGACAGCGTACGATGATGCAGCTCAAAACAACGTTAGTCATTAATCATGCGGCCATGTTGAGCTGGTGAGCGTCCTCCTGTGAACAGTGATGAAGTGTGCCGCCCCGCTGCGTCCACGTATATGTCAGCGCAGCAGGAAACAGCTCGTGACTGGACTCCCCTCATTATTTAAAACGATGACACGGGCGCTTTATTTTCAGGGTTTTAATGGTGGCCGAATCCAGTAATAAAGCAGAAGTAAAATGTAAAAGAGAGATGCCAGTGCAGAATCATTTCTATTACCTCAGAGGCGTAGTTGTGTCCATCAGAGCCACATACAGGTGAGGAGGCAGTAACAGGACAAGGCTTGCAGCTGCTTTCAGAAGCCTCCTGCTGGCCCGACTGTTTGACTCTGAATGTGACAGGAAAAAAGGAAAAGTTACAATGTAACAAAACACAGAAAAGATAACAAATCTATTTTTACCTCAAGAAGGAAGATAGATATATATTTTCTAGGGCTGTCAGTCGATTAAAATATTTAAATCGCATGATTGTCCATAGTTAATCGCGATTAATCGCTCATTTTTTATCTGTTCTAAATGTACCTTAGAGGGATATTTTTCAAGTTTTGAATACTCTTTTCAACATATGAGTGGACAAATATGCTTTATGCAAATGTTTGTTTATTATCATTTGAACAATGACAAATATCCTCATGAATATTAAACACAACAACCTCTGAACATTACAAATATTCGCCTCAATTCAACCTGGAACCTCTCTCATACAATACAATACAAAGTGTGTTTGTGTGCATGTGTGTGCATGTGTGTGTGTGTGTGTGTGTGTGTGTGTGTGTGTGTGTGTGTGTGTGTGTGTGTGTGTGCGTGCGTGCGTGCGTGCGTGCGTGGGTGTGCGTGTGCGTGTGTGGCCTAGCATTACTATACTTATGGGGACCTAAATCTGTTTACATAGTCACGTGTGGGGACTCGCTTCCCTTATGGGGACAAAATGGAGGTCCCCATGAGGGGAATCATTAATTTTAGGGTGAAAACTTGGTTAGGATTAGAGTTAGGGTTAGTAAGGTTAAGGTTAAGGGTTAGAGTTAGGCATGTGTTGGTTATGGTTAAGGTTAGGATAAGTCTCCAGGAAATGCATGTAAGTCAATGTAATGTCCCCTGAAGTGACGTATACATGGTATGGGTGTGTGTGTGTGTGTGTGTGTGTGTGTGTGTGTGTGTGTGTGTGTGTGTGTGTGTGTGTGTGTGTGTGTGTGTGTGTGTGTGTGTGTGTGTGTGTGTGTGTGTGTGTGTGTGTGTGTGTGTGTCTGTTTGTGTCGGCGAAGTTGTCGGCGAAATGCCGCTCCTCTCCTCATAACTGTCAAAGCATGAGACTGAAGTTCCCATTGTGGGTAAAAAAGAATGCGCTGTGACCCCGAGGTAACTGTCATCACTGAGTGAAGTCCAATACGGCCCCTACACACGGCGGCGTGCGTTGAAGCTTCAACGCTTCTGCCCATTCACTTTGAATGGGGTGACGTCACGCTTCGCCGAACTGCATTGTGGGAGCAAAGCGTAGCGTCGCTTCAAAAGTAGAGCAATGTTCTACTTTTGAGGCTTCGACGGAAGCGTCAGCCAATCGAATCATATGCCAGTACAAGTTATAGCCAATCAAACCGCTGCTTGTGTGTCTGGGGCGGGAGATTCATGTGATTGGTTGTTGGTCGAGCGTCAGACATGCCCGCCGGCAAGCTTCAACGCACGCCGCCGTGTGTAGGGGCCAATAGTCTCCGGTGAGCGCAACTGTGGAAGTCTTTCTTAAATCCTCACACTACTTTTTTTTGGACTTCATACAAGTTGTGTATTTTCGACACAGTGGTGGCTCTGGAAGGCAATTCATAAGTGCAGTCATTGGCTGCGACCCGAATTACATCACGCAGCCCCTCGTCCTCCACAATGTTAATTGGCCTGCAAGCTGTAGCATTTAGCGATCTTTGTTGAAAGTTTGCTGCTCGTAGACGTGTCCAGGCATCTCCCCCACACACTTTCAAGTGTGGTCTGCCGCAAGCGTTTATTATTTATTCTTTATTATTCATACCCTTCGTCTCGCCTCCCCGCTTTTTGTTGCAGCCCCGGAGCTCGGGTTGTAACACATTGAACACAACTTTTGATCAGAAAAATCAGCAAAGGTAAGACTATTTTCAGTTTTTGCTCCGTAAAGCTACGTTGTGTGATGTCTGGGTTTGCTTCCCCTGCCGCGAGTTTTGATCGCATAGATGATACTAAAACCTCTAGAATCTGTGGAATCTCAGCTTGCTAGCTGATATCTTGTTTGTTTAGATCCGATAAGTAATAAAGTATTTCTACCATGAGTTCTGCGCTCAGGGCTCATTTAGACGCTTCTTGTGAGACTTGTGTTTTGTTTCGGTAAAAATGGTTCATATCGTCAGTTAGCTGAGTTTCTTCCCGTTAAGTGGGTATGACCATGGGTATGACACATTAATAGGTTGTTAAATGTTAAGAAGCCCTGAGGCACAGTTTTGTGAAAACAGGTTAAAATGAAAAACTCCGGGATCACCAGTGGCAAACTATCCAAAAGTGTTCAAGACATTAAACCAAACTAAAATGACTGACTCAGTTATATGTCTCCACCAACCTGTCGGGAGGCAGGAAAATGTTATCACTTCATCCTTCTACTCTTTTAGATAGTGGTGTGAAATTGTATAATCAGCATATGAATCATTGGGTTATGGGACAAAATACAAGGTCACAGTGACCTCCAATGAAGTCCAAGTGGATGTTTGTGAAATGTTTTAAGTGGTGTAACATGAGATCGTCGTAACGGCAAGGCTTAAAAAACGCAAAGAACATCTGGACTTCAACCTTGTTTTTTTCCAAACCCAAAACTAGCCTTGGCACTGAAGGCAAGGCAAGTTTATTTATATAGCACCTTTCAACACAAGGCAATTCAAAGTCCATCCATCCATCTTCTCCCGCTTATCCGTGGTCGGGTCGCGGGGGTAGCAGTTCCAGCAGAGAGCCCCAAACTTTCTTTTCCCTGGCGACATCAACCAGCTCTGACTGGGGGATCCCAAGGCGCTCCCAGGCCAGCGAAGAGATATAATCCCTCCACCTGGTCCTAGGTCTACCCCTTGGTCTCCTCCCAGCTGGACGTGCCTGGAACACCTCCCTAGGGAGGCGCCCAGGTGGCATCCTAACTAGGTGCCCGAACCACCTCAACTGGCTTCTTTCGACGCGAAGGAGGAGCGGCTCAACTCCGAGTCCCTCCCTGATGACCGAACTTCTCACCTTATCTCTAAGGGAGACACCAGCCACCCGGCGGAGGAAACCCATCTCGGCCGCTTGTATCCGCAATTGTATCCAATTCAAAGTGCTTTACAAAAAACGAAAGACATTAAGAAAATGGCATTTAAAATCAGTCATTAAAAAGAAAAGATAATAAAATAAACATTAAAAGAAAAAATACATGGGTAAAAGTTAGAGTGCAGTTTAAGATGTGAATAGTTCAATTAAAAGCAGCGGCAAAAAGAAAAGTCTTTAGTCTGGATTTAAAAGTAGTCAGAGTTCCAGCGGACCTGCAGTTTTCTGGGAGTTTGTTCCAGATATTTGGAGCATAATAACTGAACGCTGCTTTACCATGTTTAGTTCTGACTCTGGGGACAGAAAGCTGACCAGTCCCTGAAGACCTGAGAGTTCTGGATGGTTCATAATTTAGCAGGAGGTAAGAAATGTATTTTGGGCCTAAACCATTCAAAGCTTTATAAACCAGCAGCAATATTTTGAAATATATTCTTTGACACACAGGAAGCCAGTGTAAAGACTTCAGAACAGGAGTGATGTGATCCACTTTCTTAGTGATAGTGAGGACTCGAGCAGCGGCGTTCTGAATTAGCTGCAGCTTTCTAATAGATGTTTTTAGTGAAGCACTGAACATGCTGTTGGTTGCTTGTTTGAGAGGGATAAACGTACATTATCTTTTTCCTGTCCAGTTGAAATTGACGTATTGTAAGTTGCTTTCTACAAAATATCCTGGAAAATTAATTAAATGCAACAGGAAACTGTCACGATTCTCATGTTATGTCACGTTTGTAGTTTTGTCTGTGTTGGTCTTTTTCTTGTCTTTGGGTTTCCTGTTTTATTGTGTAAAGTGTTCACCCCCGTTTCCTGCCTGTCTGCTTTCTGTCTGTTTCCCTCCCTGATTACCCGATTGTGTTCACCTGTTGTTCTTGTGTTTCTCCTCCCCTGCCCAGCTGTGTCTTGTTCTGTGATTACCCTTCTGTGTATTTAGTCTAGTCTTCCCCTGTGTTCCATGTCGGTTCATTGTTTCCCCTCGATGTTATTCCACGGTCTGTGTTCCTTGTGCTGCTCGTTGGTTTTGAATATTTTGGATACTGCCTTTTTTGCCACAGCTTTATATTATTTAATAAAGCTCGCTTTTCGTTAAATTCTGCATTTGAGTCCTACCTGCTTCATGAACCCAAGCGTAACAAACTGTTTGGGGAAGACCATTTCTTTCAATGAATGCTTTCACTGTAATGGGATGGCAAAAGGCACCTCAGAGGCTTGTATCTACCATGTTGGGTAAATAAAACCAGAATTGTCTCTGCTTGGTCAAATCCCCTTGCTTAATTTCTTTCTTATCACGCGGTGATTGACTTGATGTTCAGTGAGCATTACGCTTTGCAGTACCACAGAGGCTGCG
This sequence comes from Pseudochaenichthys georgianus, assembly GCF_902827115.2. Taxonomy (NCBI): domain Eukaryota; kingdom Metazoa; phylum Chordata; class Actinopteri; order Perciformes; family Channichthyidae; genus Pseudochaenichthys; species Pseudochaenichthys georgianus. The sequence continues at coordinate 16,351,550 of NC_047521.1, read as the reverse complement.
CCACTTAATGATGCCGGGATGGTTTAGTGTGGTTCCTGCTTATTACCCATTATTCCACACAGTGTCTCTCATCTCTGGAGGGACTCTGTAAATGAAGCACTTTATTGGAAAAGATAAACGCCTGTTGCAGCAGATAGTCTTTGAAGGTAGTAATAATTCACTCTATTCATTATTTTCAGACTGCAGCCATGCTCATTTGTTTTCCAGTCAAAGTGGAATAAATGAAGTGAAGGAATAGATAGATTATTCTCAGTGAGTTTCAACACAGAAAACTGAAAGGGAAAGAGCATTTGAATTACTGAAGATTCCAGGTGTACCTTTTGAAATACCAAACGTTTTTTCTAGATAACTTTTGACTACCTCTCCTCTAAAGCTGGCCTATTATCAACATGGGTAGCTTAGTAAAGTATGTAGGGGGTCAAGCACACATTGCATTTCACATGTATGTGCTGTTTCTTAGTGACAATAGAGTGGAGCAGGTCATTAAAACAGTAAAAACGCTGATCAAAGCAGTTTCACAAATAAAGTCTGTTTTTCAATGCTGCTGGCGGCGAGCCAAGTTATGACTAAAGTCTGCTCAGCTTGTGTCTCTGATAACTTATAAGATCAAGTAGTTCAGCAGGTTTTAGGAGACAAATTATACGTAGGGATAACCTCTACAAAAAAAATTGGATATTGTGAAACTGATAACAAAAACTAATGTGCGTTTCTGCTACGCTGTTCGGCTGCAGCAACCCTTTGCTCAGATTGTTCATCTGATAATATAAGATCCAGACTTCCAATGATTACAATCTTAAGTATATATTTAAAAACAATCAACTTTTAAAGTGTATTGTAAAAATGTCTCTTAAAAAGCAGATTTATCACGGCTTCTGGCATACCTTCTCAACACTGACATTAAGGGGATACAAAATAATTACAGGTGAAATAAAAAAGGCAGTTATCTTCATTAACATTACAACTTTTGTGTGTTGGAAAATTGTTGGAAACATTTGCGATTTTCTTTTAAGTACACACTTCAACAACATATGTTTTGTAATTGTAGTACATTTATATGCGGACATGTTAGAAATTGTGCCTTTAAACTACGATAGGGATATGGTACCAGAGTGTTGACACTTGTCCCTTTTGTTTTGATATTTATATTATTATATTTTAGCTGTGCGAACTTGTTTCAACTAGAAGGCTCACATTGATGTTTTTCTCTCTATTAGCTGCTTGTATTTTCAGTCCATAAAATGAGACGTGGACACAATGCAAGCCTCGGTTTGATCAGGCAACTCTGAATGAATGAGCAAAGACAAAGTGCACATTTACACAGTTTCATACTGCAGAAGATGCACACATACAAATATATGGATTATCAGACGCACTGAGCTGAGAAAACGTTGTCCTCTTTCGCTGGGTTACATCTAAAACATGTCATTCATCATTTGATACATCACGCATTAGATAAGACCGTGATGAGTCATGTATTAGTTAAGCCTTAATTAATCATAAGGTTTGAACCCTTGGCATTAAGTGTTACCCATTAGGCTAGCATCTCTCTTATGTGTCCAATAGGAGCATTACTGTAGTGTTTTTACGTGTAAACCCATACAAGGAGAAATAATGACCATAAAGATGTTCATGGTATTAGCAACTAAAGAAAGTTTGATCGCTACTGAATATTTAACAACATTTAAAAATCACTGAAATATTTAATTTTGAAAACCATCAACAATATATGAATGTATTTGGTATATTAAGTGTGAATAGTCAGTTTACATTTTCAGGCAGTTTATCAGAAGTTCACTTCCAATTATCATGTCCAAAATAAATGCAGATAATTCAGTAAGTCCATATACTGGTATATTTAATTTGGGTTTTGTCTCTTTTATTGCAAATGAATGTGTGTTGTGTATGTTTTCTTCATCAAATTCAGTAACAAAAATTAAACATATTGAACTAAGCTAAATATGTTAGTATTCAGGAGAGATTAGATTTTCAATTTCTTATCATATTAAACTTTGATGGCTATGATTTTCTTCCCAAACCGTCTGCGTTGAGTTTTCCCACCTTCTGGTTAATTACTCAGTGCTCAGCATGAGTGTGCGAGCTGAAATGGCATCACTCCTAACTCATGACACTCTCTGGGCCTGTTGCTGGCTTTAATCAATAGCCCTCACAAGCAGACACTGAAAGGCTTTTAACGAACGCACAGCTGTTGACAACAACACGACAGAAATGTCCGTCCGGAACCACGTAGAAATCTCATCAACAGCACACACAAAACAAGCCTCCCCTCAGACTTTATGACTCCACCTACCTCTGCTCCATTTTCTTGCGATTCACACACATTGCCCTCTGGTAACCCTGGGCAACGCACACCTTATGGCGGCTGCACTTCACATTCTGGCACGGGTCCTTGGTGGTATCAACGGCTGTAAGCACAAAACAACACTAATATCACCAAAAGTGTCATTCACAGCTGAAGTGTTTTGCTTTAATTGGCTATTTTTGTCACCTCCTTGAAAAAAAGAATACAGAGATTCCAACTGTTTTTCTTTTGTCTTCTAACAGGAAGCACACACACATAGTTTAATTAAACGTATGATGTCATCAGATTTCACATAACTGTATTAGGTTAGTTTAAATCAATAAAATAAGCTAAAATGTACTTTTTCAAACATTTTTGCAGCAGCATAAAACAAACAAGGCATTGCACATAATAACAAATTAAAAGAGTAGAAATAAAACAATTCTAAAATAGAAACATCACAAAATAGAAAGAAAGAAAGATATACAGATGACCGTGAAGATAAACAATCTATAAACTGTCTGACAAATAAAAACACTATTGAATAATACTAATATTAAGTTTAAATAAAAACACAATAGGTTAAACTTACTATTATTGCTTTCAACTAACCTGATAAAGCTATTTGAAATTGGGTGACATAATACATTTAAATAAAGTCAATGTTTCTGTTTTTGTCCGCTCAACAGATTGATAGCAAGGGGGGCAGCTATATTAAGTATTGCATAATCAAATATATACATTTGAAAAAAAACGATCTTCCATCCTCTTTTGTCAGTGTGTGAACTAAGAATCATGAAATGTGTAATGAAAAATATTCTGGCAGTGTGCACAAATGAGTCCATTGACTTTATAGTCATAACAGTGCTGCAAAAACATGGACGCCTAGCTGTCATTAGCGTTGGTTGCTAGCACTGCCTGCAGTCTCTGAAGGCTGCGTGTGATTTCCAGAGAGCCTGACAGACCTGATTGAGCATCTCTTTCTCTCTGCTTGTCACATCTCACTTCCCCCTTGTCAACTCGTCACTGTCTCTCCCCATCTTGCTTTTTCTCTCCCTCACACAAACACTTCATCTTCGTCTCCATTTCTTCCTAACCTCTTCGCTCCCTCCCGAGAAATCTCTCTCCCTCTTTGGAGAGCTGAACTCTTCAATGCCAACACTTTTTCCCAATGACAGACCGAGATGAAAATAGCAACGTGTCTTCCGCCTTCATCAACCTCTGGTCAATGACATTTCAAGCTAGATGTCGCTCAGTCCCAAGCCACTTGAGAGGCCTTGGAAAGACCCACAAGCTCAGATAAATTGGAGATTGTGTGGCAGATGGAGAGAGAAATGTAAGCTGTGAAATCCTGAGTCAGCTTTGAGCAGCTGCTTTGTAGTCAACACGGTCAACAGACCAGGTGGCTGCCAGCCAGATTCCTGCAAATCCAGGGACTAGGTGATACTTTGATGCTACAGCAGGAAAATACGGTGGATGACAACTCGGAGGAAGACCAGAAATACAGGTAGGGGGCTCGGAATAGTTCTTCTATAAGAGCAGGTGTGAGTCTCAACTGCAGGAGTTCATAAAGAGTTGAAGGTCGGCACCACTTCTGAGCTACCTAGCTTGTTATCTGCTAGCCTTTGTTGCGCTAAGCATTTTTATTTTTGATAGGGAGATAGATACTTTACTGATCCCAAATTGGGAAATTATTTTGTTGCAACAGCAGTGTACAGGCATTAAAATCTTTACATCTCTAAAGGTGGGAGAAAGTATAAACATAATTATATAAAATGAACTAAAATAACAATAGAAACAATAAACAGCAGCAAGTATGTACAGTATAGATCTACAGTATAAAGGACATGAACCACAATAATCCTCAATATAAAATGTTCTATCTAGACAATTTAGACTGTTCAACAATATATTACAGTTGCAGGAAACATATAGGATATCAATTACAGTTGTGTAAGTAGCAGTTGTGCCAACATGCTTCTGGTTGTTCATGGCACTGGAGGGGAGGAACTAAAACTGTGTAGCAGTTAACAGATAAAAAGAAAACACCCTAAAGGTTCCATCACTGCTGAAAGATGTAGAAAAAGCATGTTGCATTATTTTTGCCGAAGTAACTTTTCAACATTGGGGTTTCAATATCTTCACAAGTGTCTGTTTAAGTTCTGATAATGTATATATTAATATGGCATTTTATGTATAGGTATCGGCTCCCAAGAAGCTTGGCCTATTATTCAAGGCGACAACCAGTAAATTGTTATATAAAAGGATAAATCAATACCTGTGAGATATCACTGGTATTTTAGTGTCTATCATAATTTAATTGCGAAACAGATACTAAAATGTCCCTCACTGTGGGTAAAAAGAAAAGACTCCGCAAAAAAGAGTAAAGACATACCGCTGAATGTCATTTCCTATCAAATATTTTCAGTTTGACCTTTATTCACTTCATCTGTTCAAACAGGTCTTCTGCTCTGTCATGATAGCTCAGCATGTGTAACATTATCCAGACTGTACCACTGCTATTTCGCTTTGATTTCAGACATTTCACAAAACCCCAAATCACCTTAAACTGTCACTGCATTTCTCATTTTTACCATTTATTTTCAATAAAGAGAGCACAGACTCACATCAGTTCTCTTCAATGAAACCCATCAGGTTTTCCTCAGGCTTTCTTCTGGTGTATCTTCCAGAGAGGATATATTTCTGGTGGCTTATTACAGAGAATAAGGTTTAACATTTAATTTAGTTAACAACAGCTCCACTCACGGTTCATAAACCTTTATGGAGGCAGGGAATTGTATGGATTTCTTTTAGTGGTGTAATATACTTTTAACTGTTATCACCTTCTTGTGTGCCTTTTTGTTGTATTTTTTATGGCGCAGTTGATAGAAACCACAACTGCAGACTGTGCAGCGACCCATGCAGAGCAAACACAGTCTGAATGAATGAAGAAGAATCAAATGAGGCTCGAAAGCACGCAGGGGGGAGACACAGGTACTAACGCTCCACAATCCTCTGTATGTGTTTTAGAAAAGAACATGCGGATCTGAATCTGAACAGAATATACTCGTTCAGGGAGACAAAACATGTTATGCATATCGATTTCATGTCGAGTATTATCCTGCATGAGGTTGAATTTAAATATAATATATCAACATGCTCATTGGCTAACAGCAGCCTTGATTTATAGGGAATATACTGTATACCCTCTGGGAATATTATTTTATTGCAGGTTTAATAATTACCTGTAGGGGAAATATCATCAGGTGCAGGATTGTTGATATGTGTACATCTTAACTTTGGCTTAAATTGCACATATATCCAAGCGGTAATGTGCTTTGTATAAAAAATACCATGCTAACAAGACTTTAGTGGTTAGAAAAGTGGTTTAAAGGCCAAAGATTCATGAGGGAAGTCTTAAAACAGGTTTAAATATCCTAATTCTGGGAATAACATTCATCTGCTACTTAGTAATTATTTATCTAATATATCATTCCAATAGCTTGCATATAGACTCTTATTTCACTACTTCACTTTTTTTAAACAATTTTTCTTTTTGTATTTACTTTTTAATATTTACTTGCACTATGTTTTTCTGTATTATTGTGTTGCACTGTTGGAGAAGCCTGTGACCTAAGATTGTCATCGACATAACTACTCTGTAGCTATGTTCGTATGAGAAAAAGAACCTTGAACCTTGAAATTGAAAAGAAAAGTGGTTTAAGGGTTCAAAGATAGGTTCAGGCAACAGTAAAACATGGGAATATTTGTTGTATGGGGATGCAAAATGGATGAAAGGAATATAAAAAGGTTAGAAAACTGTCAAAAGAACTATAATTTCACGGAAGACTAGGGGTAGAGGAATGTGAGAATTTGGCGAGGGATATTGTGAAATATCTGGAGCAAACTACCAGAAACCTGCAGGTCCGCTGCAACTCTTACTACTTTTAAATCCAGGCTTACGACTTTATTTTGGCCGCTACTTTTAATTGAACTATTCACATCTTACACTGCGCCGTAACTTTTATTCATGTTTTATTATCTTTGCTTTTTAATGTTTCTAATGTGTTTTATGCTCTTAATGCCTTTCATTTTTGTAAAGCACTTTGAACTGCCTCGTTTTGAAAAGTGCTATATAAATACACTTGCCTTGCCTAGTGATGATATACAGATATAAGGGATTTGTAATAAGGTGAAAAGCCAATATATCGTAGGATAGGTGTTGGAAAATGATGTGGGTGTTATGTTTATATATACAGTACAGATAATGGTGGGTTGATCAAATGTTCAGTAACAAAGCAATTGGTTGAAAATGAGCTTCCTTTCCTTCTAAGTTGTCTAGGAAACCAAATTAGTGTGCTTCTATTCTTCACAATTTTAGAGATCTAGTCAGAATAAAGAGACCTCCATAATGAGCGACGTGTTAGGGGTGGTTGGATGTAGCACTTTAAAATAAATGTTTGAATTGCTTTACTGTAAGTTCCCATAGAAACACCACTCTGTGTTTTCAGTATCATTTCAGTGCCCCTCTCTCATTGTTCTTATGTTTAGTCATTTCATCTATCAAGTCTGCCTCCAGGCAACAGCTTAAGACCAAACACGTCCCTCACACAGTATTCTTATACAACTCCTACATATGGAGGTGAAATCTAAACACCAGATTTTATTTGCATTGAAGATTGAGTGTGTTTTTCACCTCGCCTTCTCTGTCGCTGGCTGTTTACATCATGCTGCATTTGCAATTTGGAAAGTGTAAGGTTTTAAATCCACCTGGAATCATGTCAGCAAAGTAAATGGGACTGGAATGAGCCTCTGTCCTATCTCTTTGTATTATTATTTTCTTATGCTGCTATCTAACACATAATATTAAGCACATTATGCTTCCAGTTAGACAGGATCCTCCATTTAAAGCCTTCAGCAATTTATTTTACATTCAAATGGTCAGAGTGTGCATTTAATAAAGTACTTCAGTGGTTCTGGACTAAAACAAGAGAAAAGAAAATCCGCAAAAGACTTGCCAAGGAATAGTCGCACCCGTCTGAATCTAAAAAGATGTAGCTCTGATGAACATTAAAAGCATGCGAGAGACAAGCTTTAAGTAAATTAGTTTCAACTGGATTTGCAATTACTGTCATCTTAGCAGACTCTTTTATACCCTTCCATTTTAATTGGTGGCCGCTGTGTTAAAGCAGCTTTTATTCCACTCCAATGGAGCTATGAAAATATTTACTTATAATTAAAGAGGATGCAACACCTCCGATTCTTTTTATAACACAATGTTTATGAATCATTTCTTCGTGTTGTTGCACGAGTGGAAGCATAATCACAGTCATAAATTGGTTCCAGGCATAAGAGAAGTTTAATTTATCGGCTAAAATATGATGTCAAGACACTTAGAGCGGCCTATTGTTGTTGAAGCCGAGCTGACGTCTCACTTATAAAAGCACTGGAGGTGTTTGAAGTCTCCCATTGGGTCTTTTGTACTTTCTTAGCCTACAGGTACAGATGGTTGGAGTTTTATTCTTTCGGGTTACATTTACAATAAAGAGGACCATGATCATGATTAACTCTGCAGAATTAGTCCCAGTGGGATTTAGGACAGGGATGAAATCAATGGTATTCAAATGAACATCGCCCACACTACAGCAGGCGAGGCGTTTCCTTGAGACTACATTAGCTATTCCCCCTGTTGTACGAACAGATGAGTGGGATAACGTCTGGACTGTCTTCTTACATCTTTCTCCTGTGGGGCGAGTCTTCAAAGTCTTTTAAGTGAGGGTGTGTGGGTGCTGAAGCCGACCTCACACACTCACCTTGCAGCAGGAACACACTGCTAACCCCTAAGGGCCCGCTCCATTGGCTAAAACATGTGTGAATAACATGTATGAATATTATATTTATACCAAGAGCTGTGAAATGATTCATACTTCATTACCTCATAAGTGTTAGCATAGGACAATTCATAGTTCAGTTTCACAGCTGCATGTTAGGTTCAGTGTGGAAAGGTTCAGCTTCACTGCAAACTGTTTTTAGACATATGTATTTTAAATATGTTTAGGCTACTCGCAAGTATGATAAGTCATTATGCTTACAACATTCTGAATATGTGTCCTTTTCCATATTCCTTTTAATATAGTCTTTTTGCATATAAGAAATTGGAGTTTAATTTTGGTTTATGATATTATTATTTTAATTTAAACTAACAGGTGCCAGATAATGAAATACATTTGTATACATACAAGCACAACACATTGCTTAATTACGCACCAACACTCTGCTTTTGTTTTGCCTAACACAACCTAAATATCTGCTGAATGCTTTGACTGTACTTTGACTACCTTTTGGTGCTGGACAGGTGGCAAAATGACAGGCTTTTATACCCTTTTCTGCTGAAACAGCATTGATGAGAATGATTCACAACAGAGAGCCGCACTAGCGAAACAATGAGCTGAGGGGAATTGCAAAGTTGTGAAATTATTTAAACCAGATTGGCCACTTTAAATACAAAAAACAAGTTACCTCAATATCCTCTAGTGGCAGTTAGGCAGTTAGTCTTTTCACAGTGACTGTGTTCAAACATTACATTCCATTCCATTGCATCTAGCTGACGCTTTTATCCAAAGCGACTTACAATAAGTGCATTCGACCAAGAAGATAAAAACTTGAAGAAAACAGAATCATATAAGTACATCAGGTTTCATAGAACCAAACATTTCAAGTGCTACTCAACTGGCTTTAGATAAGCCAGCCCTTTATTAGTATATATCACAGCTGGGCCTAAACTTTAGTCTGTGACACAGCAGCAGTCAGGTTTCACAATATCAGCAGTTTTCTGGCAAACTCTACACTTCCTAAAACCAGCAATGTCGGATGCTGGTCCCGTGAAAAGACACGCTGTTAAATGCTTCAATAGCTGGGCTCAATGCTGTGATTTATTTTGAAAACATTTAGGATATAAAACGTTTGCACATTTTCAGTTCTTTCACCTTTTATATCAGTTGAATACAAAAAGAAAATGTGACTTTGCTCACCATTTTCACATAGCCTCCATTCCTCCTCCACAGCTGATTTTCTAACAGCCACATCTTTTTTCTCCAACTAGAAACAGACTCCATGGAGGTAAATGGAGCCTGGTGGGAGTTTGGAGTTGAGCACTCAGCAACAAAGGCAATTATAGCAGGCTTTTCAAACTAATGGATCCGACTGAAGGCTCAGACCTGAATCACAACTGTGTTCTCACCCTCCAGAACCTGCGACACTCAAGACCCTCGCTCACCGCACACAGGATGACCTCAGACTGCTGCTGCAATTAAGAAAAGCCGGCACTTGGAGGATGTGCGCCGCACTGTTTCATTGTCTACAGCAGATGTATAAAGGCGAACAGCACTTAGCAATGATTATGCCGGTATAATCTGAAATATAGCAGTTTTTTTCCTTTGCTGTAGAGCTGTCCATTTAAGTAAAGCCATTTAAATATTAAAAGTCTTTACAAAGTCTCTGCATATATTACAGCAGCATACACTCTGATGTAGGTGGAAAATACAACACACAGCCATTGTCCTCAGATAAAATATTTTCTAATCAGATAAAATCACTTACTTTCATCCGAGCCCGTGTTCTCCTCCATGTTTTTGATGTAATCATCCTGGAAAGAAAAATATATTTGCATTAATGGATTTTATAATGCCTTTTGGGCAACACAATAGGGCCCTTTAATGAGAATTCAGAAGAGAATTCATAATGAAGGAAGATAACAGAAACTTCTCTGCATGCCATGAACTACAGTTTAAATGTGAGTATGATTTTAGCAAATATATTCAGCTCTTATTTTGAACAGATGGGTTTTAAAAAGATAATTAACATACCAATCATTTAACCTCAAGGTTAAGTTAAATGTAGTCCATTTCTGTGAGCATTTTCTTTCACAACATATTCTGTTTTCACCTGTTTATAGTCTTTATGCTAAGTTTAGCAGCTGCTATGCTATGCTATGAGATTGGTATCGATCTCAAGCTTTAAAGTTAGTCAGGATATTTCCATAAATGGCAAATGAGGTTGATGTTGTTGCTGTTGTCTCTAACATTTAGAAAACTGCAAAAGGCAAGACTGAGAGCATAAATATATCTCATAAGAAGGCTCGGACTATCTTAGCTGCAGCGCTGTTGCAGAGGGAATATTTGCTAACTAAATCTGCTTTTTAGATTGAGTCCATGGCGGTGTTGCGCTGAAACGATAATAAAAAGACAGCGTCCCCCTGCTGTATCCATTCTGACCCATTTCTCAGTGTGAGGACAGAGAGGATCAACTATAAAGCAGTTACTGCTCGGCACGAGGCCCAGAGAGGACCCCGAGGATCAGGTCTGTTCAGTTTAGCTCCGTGTTATTCTGCTCAGGGGACACCGGGACTGAGCTCCCAAGTCGAGCTGAACAAGTGTAGCCGAAGGCTTCTTAAATACAGCGCACAGGGTGAGGAGTTAAAGGGATTGTGTCTGTTACATATTTTAATATATGGACCGTAGGCCTACCACTTTTTTAAGAAGCAGAAGGCTGCATTTTGGCTATACATGTGGATGGAATATGTTGATCAATTAGATTCCTGCAGTATTTTAGACCTAAAGAAACAGCTTTGCGGAGGTCTGCACCTTCCAATGTATGTCTTTTGTCCCTATGTTATAATGGTTTTCACTTTTTAGTTATAAGATAAGATGTACTTTATTGATCCCAATTTGGGAAATGTTTGCGTTGCAGCAGCATAAAAAGACAAGACATTGTACATTAGAGAAATTAAAAGACTAGAAATAAACAATTCAAAATGGAAACATCTCAAATGGAAATAAAATAGCATTAAAATGTAGAAAATATACAAGTTCAATACAAATTGACAGTAAACTAAATATAAAGCAGGATATTATATATTCATTGAGTGTGTTGACTAGTTGTGTTCCAAGTCAAATGTATAGATACTGACGTTATATAACATGTACACTCATGTTACTTACACCGGTTCAGCCAGAAGTTCAGATCAGCCAAAAACAGACATCAAAACAAAGACAGCGTACCAATCCTAGACTGTATATATAAAGGTACCAATGTACACATTTGAAAAAGACACTTACCTCGACTTCCTGTGGCAGTGAGGAGCAGCAGTAGGAGAGAAAGAAAGAGACAGACATTGTTAGTGGTAAAAAACAATACTTTTCATTTTGCTGCCATTCAGCATGAGTGGGTTGGGTTATTACAGTAATGGCGGCAGTTAAACTTAATGCATTCCGATTGCAAATACACGCCTTAGTCTCGCTCCTCTCGGGGACAACATAAGACATTCACAGAGGATTATGAGCGCCTATTAAGCGAGGATGATCCGCTGCCACTTCTATGAGCTGGCAGTCGTCCCGGTCACTAAAGGGCTCATTCTGTGGCAGTGTTTACAAGCAAGAGCCAAACGCCAGCCTCCTGCCAGCTCAGAAGTTGTGTATAAGCCATGACATAGCCTTCATCAGCCTTGGAAAGAATACAGGCTAAGTGTTGGGAATCTTCAAAGTCACCGGACAGATGTGATTTAGATGTTTTTTATGGTCGCAGTAGACACACAGAGCACATTAACTAAGCGTACCGTTGACAACACGGACAGATAGCTCCTGTAAAGTATAACCTTGAGTTAACAGGGGAGTGACTGCTTTCCTTTCATTCCATTTCAGCGCCTTGGCTTCGGTCCAAGGGCATTACACATCAATACCCACGGCAGCCTCTGCCTGTGTTTCATCATTCACTGCCCCGGTGTGTTTGAGAGAAATATAGCACTGCATGGTTTATTCCAGCAACTCAACCCAGTAAATAAACCTAATTCATATACTCGCGCACACACTATACCCGTCTACTTAATATATCACTATGAACAATTTACAGGCCGCACAAGGACAAGCCAAAAAGCCAGAGGAAGGATTTCAAAGGCCAGAGCAAGAATTCATCACCAAGACTCCAGATTTCACCTCCGAGACTGTTTCTTATAGGTAAGTATTTTCTCTGTAGCAGTGAAAATATCCAGGGTTAGGGTTACATATACGAGAGGCAATATCCATGTTTGTTATCTTTAAAGTCTGCTGAAGAAGAAGAAGAGAAGAATACACTTTAAATGTGATATGAAATGTAAACACCTCCACTGCCGGATCAAATTACTTCGTCTTTTATTTCAGATCGGCGTGTTCACACAGCATTTTAAAGGTTATAGCTGTAACGCTGAACTTCAGAGTGAGACCGCAGTGTGAAGAGAGAACAAATAATTGCTTTGGTCGCCCATCAGCTACAGAATCTGCATTTTTGTATCATAAAATCCCGCAAAAGTACCACCCACAATATCAATGAAACGACTGTAGCATGTCACGTGTCAGATATAACGATTTCTTAATTAATTATTCGCGGAGTGCTTCTGCAATTACCCAGCTCGCATTGCTGCAGGGGGCCGGTGGGAGTCCTACAGTGTGTCCTAAAGGCTGGAGTGCTTATCTTCTCCCAGCAGCAGTGTGACGGCAAGGACACCAGGCTGAGGCTGCATTTAGTCCTTCGCCAAGGTTGGGAGCTAATGCTGTCCCTCTGAATCCCATCCAGAGGGAGGAAGGAGGGGGGGGGGGGAGCAAGGGAGTATGATATTCATGGTGGAGGTCCCCTGAGTTATGTGATTCATATCACACACACCACCTCTTCTGCCGTTTGTCAACAAGGCTCTATCGCAGCCGATGTAAAACAGAGCCGTGAGGCTAATAGAGCTTGACTATCCAGATGCTGCGCCGCTCCTCCTGGACCGCTCGCTGGCATTAAGCTGACAGCGTTTGGCCGAGAGCCTGACTGCGCTCCTCCGAGTTAACGTATATCTCACCTCGACCCGAGCCCCGTCTGCCGGAGACATAAATCCCCCCGATAACCCTGAACTAGCCAACCCCAACGTCACCCACATACACACACCCGTCCCGAGCACTGACACCAAAATGTTCATACACATCCCAGCTCTGCATGACAGCCGCAGGATAAGCTGACTCTTAAACCATTTAGCTGCATGTCTGTGTCGTGTTGTGTAAGGAAATTGCTGTGAGCCAGAAAAGGATGCTTAAAATAAATAAACTCAGTATTGGTTTGATACTAGCAAATACACTCGATTGCACAACGGAAAAACATCAAAAGCAGTAAAAACAAACATTAGGATGTCAAGGTGGCTCCGACAGGCAAGAAAGTCAGGAAGATACTTTCTCAAAAGCCTAGATTTGACAATAACAAAAAATATAAGGCCTTCAAATTGTATTCATATATAGGTTTTATTTAAGGTCCCTCTTTCAACTAAGGTGTCCTTGGTCTGAAAACATTGAACACCCCTGGTAGAGAACTAGTTTTGTATTTTAAAGTTAATTTTCTCCGTTTAATTCTTTCAGCAGCTGCAACTAATTGTGTCCATTAGGTAATGAGATGTTTTGTTATGTAATTTATTATAGCATTTTTCAACATTTAAAAGCACTAAGTCAATTATCCAAGGTCTTAAGCGGTCAGTTCCCAAATCAGGGTTTTTAGGCATCAAGTCTCAAGTCTCTGAGTCGCAATTTCTCATTTTTGTGACTCTTGTTCAAATCTAAAACTCTGCATTTGAAACTATCATGATACCAACTCTTGTTACATGCATCCCTATCCATATTTCCTGTTGTCTCAATGTCATCCCAAGCCAAATCAAATTGGAAAATGCATTTAAAAATGATGTTGGGAGCTTGAACATGTGTCTAATACTCTTTTATTTTCAAGCTGTCGTGTTACAAGACATCAATTTACAATGATTTAAGTATTTTAGAGATTAAGCATCACATGTTTACATTTTAGTTTCAGCAAAAGGGTGATTATGACTGATAAACATCTTGGGAGAAAATGAATACTGGATAAGCATTAAATCAGCAGGGACTCCGTGTTGTGCTATCAGAAAAAGTGGCTTTGAGCCATCTGTAATGTTTACACGTGTTTATCCACGGCTTAATCTTTAGAGATCAAGTTCAATTCAAAGACGCTGCCCTGCATGTTCGACAGCTCGAACGGAGAATGCATACCAGGGAGTGTCTGTCTCCCAAGGAAACAAAACAAGCAGAAATGTCAAAGAGAAGCTTGTGGTTTCCGAGTGTTCGAGTTGAGAGCTAACGGAGCACGACCTCACTTCAGCTTGCCGGAGAAATGCTCACAGAGTAAACTAAATGTCACCGTGAGAATCTGCATCTCCTCGCCCTGCTGCAATGATCCATCACGTGTGAATGTAGCTTGCTCGCTCGCTCTGTCACTGCAGCTCATCTGTCCCTGTAATGTGGCAGCATCTGTGCAGTCACACACACACAAAGCCAATCCTTAACTTTCCCTTCATACACTTGTGTAGTGAAAGGGCTGGAAATGGAGGAAATGTTTGAAGTAAAACCGAGGTGGATGTCAAAGAATTCTTGAAAGAACGCAACATTTTTGACACACACACACACACACACACACACACACACACACACACACACACACACACACACACACACACACACACACACACACACACACACACACACACACACACACACACACACACACACACACACACACACACACACACACACACACACACACACACACAATATATCAGATAACGATCAGAGTAATCTCATACATCTGATGAGATAAGCTCCTCTTTGACAGAACATCATGTTTCCTAATCTAATCAGATCATATTTTTTTATGGATTGGTTCTTTATCTACGGATTCGATATCCAAACAGCCGATTCCACTGAATATGTTATCCTGCCTTCTTAGAGGATTTCTGGCGGAGAGTTTATACCATGAAGGTCGATACCAGTCTTGTGTCTGAACAGTAAATATGAAGCCATAGACAGCAGCGGTGAGCCTTAAAGCTGAAAACATAAATCCTTTAATTGATCAACAGAAGGAACATCTAAAACTACTTTAAAGGGGCCCTATCATGCTCACTTTTAGGTTCATATCAGTATGTAGTGTCTCTACTGTGACATGTTTCCATGCTTTAATGTTCAGAAAGCTCTTTATTTTTCTCATACTGCAGCACCTCTTTCCACCCTCTGTCTGAAACCAGAGCCCAGTCTGCTCTGATTGGTTAGCTGGTTAGCTCTGTTGTGATTGGTCAACCGCTTATACGCCCCGCACACACGGTTCCGTTGCGAGCTTCAACAGAGACAATTCCCATTCACTTTGAATTGGGTGACGTCACGCTTTGCCGAACCGCATTGTGGTTCCGTTGCTTCGCTTTGCCGCCGTTGCTCACGGTGAAAGTTGAGAAAAAGTTCTACTTTTCATGCCTCTACGGAAGCGCCAGCCAATCAAATCATAGGCCAGTACAAGCGCTAGCCAATCAAACCGCGTGCTTTGTGTGTCCGGGGCGGGAGATTAATGTGATTGGTTGTTGGTCGCGTTAACCTCAAGCGCCAGACACGCCCACCGGCAAGCGTCAACGCAACGGAACCGTGTCTACGTTACGTTAGCCTTACATCTAAAATGTGTTGGAGCGTTAGCCAATAGAAGTGATAGAGATGTCATTATGTTATGGAAGTAAACAAAGGAGTCCAATGTTGGCGTTTCAGGCCAGGGGGGGAGAGTGTGGGAGAGAAACTCCTCTGGAGGGAACCTTGAGATTTGAGACCATTTACATGCACAAAAACCTATACAACACACTAAAGACAAGGGAATACCCCCAATAGCATAATAGTGAATTAAGTTAAAAGTTGGTTAATGAATTTCAAACAAACCTCTTGTATGGTTTGGTTAGTATGTCATGTCTCGTATATCATGGTTAGACATTTCGCTTAGCACAACAACAACAAAAAGCTACTTAAAAAATATAATCTTTCATCATTTGATGTTCCGTTTGTTGTAACCTGCTTTCCCTCTTTCAACAAATGCAATCAAATTCAACATACCAACTCCATATCATAACTCATCATCAATCAGCATTTATAACTATTTTTATTTTTGATGCTGATTTAGAGCCAGATGCAAAATTCTCAATAGCAAACAAACTGTTGATCCTATCTTCAGAAACCCAGATTGCTCCTCACAGACAGATTTCAAGAGTTTTAGTTCAGAAGCTGTGTTTACAGATGAAATCCCTCTCTCTCGGGCAATAAGTGCATGCGTCATCCCCCGCAATATTCCTTATTGATGTTCTGAGGACAATATCTGCAGTGAAGACATCCCTTAAGCAGCAGGATATGAGATAGAGGTTAAATGATGATCTGGACATTTTGCATTTCCTCCTGTTGTCATTTATCTGGCTCCATGAAGTCATTTACTCTGCTGCTGCGGCGGCTGGGTAAACACAGGCTGATGGATGGACTGCTGATCCGGGTCATGTCTTAATGAACGGAGACTTTGGAGAGGCTTTCCTCTGATGATTGCTCGGCCCTGGGCCTGGGCTGTGTCATCCTATCAGATCGCTGAGGTGCGTCTGCCTCTCTGACTGGCAGGACATGGTCGGCTCATCACTCCCCCGGCCGATCATTTGCATCGTAATGTGCTCTGGCTGATTAATGTGGGCGAATTAGCCACGTCTCCCTGCCTACTATAAATCGTTGCTAAAGGGCACACATGCGGATGCTGTCGTGATTCTACATCCCCCTCTCCAGGTCTCTGTAGTTACCGGGGAGCAGCGGGAGAGCATCTAGCCTTTGTTGGTCGTTATGGCGCCCCTGATTTAGCATGCTGGGCCTGAGATGTGAAGGTAATGTCTCGTTCCGTTTGTACCCTGCCGTCTTTAAAAACGGTGGAGAAATGGGAGAGACACTAATGGTGCAGACCCACTGCAGATTGAACCACTTAGAAATGCATTAGAATGTTCCAATGTGACGCTATATGTCTCGGCCTGAACCCACCGGCTTTAGAGTGGCAACACATTGCATTTTCATCTAAACTTAAGGCAGATATCGAGCAGGAAAACAGCTGTAGGGACGTATTTTCCACATCTCCTTTGATTCCACATTCCAACTCATGTGCTTCCTACGTCTGTGATTTACTCTTATTGAACTGTGACAGGTCTGAAATTCCTACACCACATTCGCTCTGACAGTCCCTGACGTGAAGCGGGATCGTATAACAGACTGTTTAAAGTGATTACGTGCTGTGTGTATATGACAAAGGCATGAGATTGTTCATCACCATCTACAGATGAAATAAGAAAACCCACAGAGGAAAAATGGGGGTGTTTCAATTGCAACAAAACACTGGAGCGTTATGGGATTAAGTCGCAGCCCAGCAACACAGAGCTGGATCAAATTGATCATCTGAGTAGGAGTGCTCTGGGTGCTCGCAGGCGAAGGACACATGTTGTTTCACAAGGTAAGACGCCTGCCTGCAATGCAGTACAGTACGGAGCACATTCTGCAGACATCTCTGCACTGAAGGGCACGGACCAGGGAGTAGCCAACTGTCAAGCGTGCATCCATCTGAAACACTTGCACTGCGCTGAAATGCAGAAATAATCAGGCTGACTAGGGTGTTTGGATACTGCCTACAAAATGCAAATGAGTTAACTAGCAGGGAATAAGTGTTTATATATAGTCGCATGCTGGTTTATGTGTAGTTAACATAAAACAGTCTGTTTTCCATCTTAAACAAGAGTCTGAAAACATTAAAACCTCCTGACGAGGGGCTTTACTGCTTTGAGCTAATACGACTGAATTTCAGAAAGTTGCATCACAGAAATGAAGCTTTTTCCTTTTTCACAGGAGGCCGTAAGCCGTGGTCTCCACATTTTACTGATGAAGTGACACATCAAACAGGGTCCGGGGTGGAGCCCACTCCTCAGTTGAATCAAGGCACTGCATGCTCCGAGAGAGGCAGTAATTGGAGAGGAGGAGGACGGAGCGGATGTAAAAAAATAAAAATGGATTCTGTTGAACCCCACTGCTGAGCCAAGCAGAACCGTGGAACGGCTGAGTCTCTGCAGCATCTTATCCCCCCGCCCCTTCCCCCCCCCTCCATTTGCAAAACAAAGAAGCAGAAAGAGAAGAGGCCAAACCTTAAGGTTGAACTACTCCGATGCCCCCAGGGAGCTTATGCAGGGCCGTCTTTACTGTACTGAGCCATGCTGCTGCTGCTGCTGCACACAACAGTCGCAGTAAAGAAGCAAAAGAAAAAAGAAAAGCTGTACCATGTGGCTCAAGAGAAGAAAAAAAGCCAGTATGCTATTTTAACTTTCTAGAAGCTAGTCTCATCAGTATTGACCTGCAAACACAAAAAGCAATCAGCATAGCTAAATAGAATGAATGGACTTCAATTTTGTTTTGGTGTTGGAATACTTATCTAATACAGGAAATCAATATGGAATGTACTGTAAGGGCTAAGAAAACGAATAGATTCTGACAAACTTACTTTGTTCGAGAGAAAATAAGACTTGCTGGTTTTAATATATTAGATACAATGGCCATATTTGATGTGGCTATTATACAGTATGTGCATCTAGCTAGGTTGCTAGCCATTTTAGCATGATGATAACGTTCACATTCTTAATCTTGCGTTCAAAGCTTGGATTGGAACTGTGTGTGCTAGCGTCTAGCGTCTAGAAGAAGGCACACACTGTTTTACTGCCATAAAATCCTCACAGCGTACTGAATCGGCCACTGAAAACCGTCCTCGAGAATTGATGTGTTGGGTTTTGCTCGACTACTAACATTTCATATAAACAGTACCCAGCTGTTTTAGGAAATTACAGTTTTTCCAAAAAATTAAACGATAAATGTGACAGATTTATATCTTCAGTAGAGACTAATTCGTTTTTAGTTTGAGTGCCACAGGAAGTAGGAAAGTCTAAGAGACAGACTAACATAGTCTTAGTTTTTTAGCTTTTTCTTGATTTTCTATTGACAAAATTACAAAATATCTCTCTGGTTTTAACTGGCCTTATCAGAACATGTTATTGTACTGAGCATATGTGTAACTATTTGCTCTGTATGTGCTGTAGAGCATTGTCAGCACGTGTGTTCTGCAAATCTGCTCAAAAATAATGATTACAAAATCCTTTTACCAGCATCTATCTTTGCCTTCAAACATTATTGTATTAGCCGTTTCCGTTTCAGCATCTATGCCTGCTGTTTTAAATTAATTAGCCTCTGATAACCATAAGTCCATTGAAGCCACAGAGGTCTTCCACAACCGTCAAACACATGAGTTTAGAGACCAGCAGCATGGTTAAGAAAAGATAATGAAGATAACCGGCCCAGTTGAAAAGCTGCAGGGATCGGCACGAGACAACTCACAGGGATAGCTAAGTTAAATATGCTAGCTGGCTGATTACACTTAATTCCCCCCGTCTGCCATGGCAATGAGAACAAATTGGGTTGTTGTGGGAGCTGATAATGCTAATCTCCCGCAGTGGCAGTGGGATATTACAGTAACACCAGGAGCCACATTGAGATGTCACGTTATGGCTTTAAGAAGGACCACATCACACATTAATGAGATTCTGTCGGGTTCTTTCAACTGAGAAAAAAAGCTATTAGCGCTTGAGCACCGCGCCCTATCCCCGCTATAGGATTTGCTTGATTAAGGTCATTTCAATATGACTTTGTGGTGCGTATCCATTTCTCTGCCAACTCGACAAATTAACTCTCCCACACACACAAACACAATATATCCACCACATGCCACACGTGCTAAATTCAGCTTCAACACAGACAGGATAACAGTCCCAACCAAGCGCGTCCTTGACACCTGCCTCTTGCATAGTCAGTTAAGACAGAGAGGAGGTCCGTCTCTTCCCTACGAAGCTCTGAGAAAGTCAAGCCAAAGACAGAATAAGCCGTCTTGTCCAAATCATACATACAAGAGACTGAAAATAGGCTAAATTCCTCCAGGCAAGATTATGTCCTCAAAGTTTTTGATTTAAATGTTACAGTACTTGCCCTCTTGGTTCAACAATGAGTGAGTTGTGGCTGGCCTAAGGCAAACAATCAATCAATGCCATGTTGAACCTGGGCACCTTGCATTATTACACCTATTGTTCCTGATCATTTCGGCTGCGTTTGCTCAGAACATGCCTTCATTGCAGCTCGGTCCAGCACAACTCATAATTATGGTCCCAACGCGAATCTATCAAAAACATAAAAACACCAGAGGCAGATCTGAATGTATTCATGACAGCACTTCTCTGCAGCCCAATCTATATTTCCACCTGGCTGATATATGCACAGCTATGTTTGCAGGTTTTCTTTTCCTTCAGGTTTAATAATTTCCACTCAAATAACAGAGTGATTTCAGCTGGGGGAGCTTATTCTAAAGTGTTTACCCGGTGAAGGGTAAACTCAGGTTTCTGCCTGGTGACTCTGAACAATAACAATAAAGGTTATTGCAGATGAGCAGATAGGGGTTTCATTGTCAAGGTGCAAATGAAGTTCCATGTGAGAATAAATAAAGGTGGGTTACTTATCACGAAGATTCTTATTTCTGCTAGGATATACTGTGTGTTATATCTTGATTTGAAAACCCGAAAAACACATTTCGAAGAAGTTTTAGTGAATCTGAATCTTACCGATTATGTGAACGTGGGTCAAGTATATTTTTCTCAACACAATCTGAACAACTCAAGTCCACCAGCTAAAACCGAATATAGTACCCTACGATTAGCCTAGGGCTTATATGGGTTTATTAATATAAAGTTCAAACATTCAACCTTTAAGGCAGATTTGTACTGCCTTTAAATGTTCCTCGATTGCTTTTAAGCTAGGTTAGCAGCATGACTAGGGATGGACGTGTTAGTAATAGACCCCAAGAAGCCAAAGCAACCACATTGACAGAAGCAAAAGGTGTTCCAGAAGACAATAAAAACCAACGTCTGAATGAGTTTCCATTTCGACTTGTTGTAAGTGATGATATAATTCTGTTTGGTTGCTTGAAAGCTGGATCACTGATTGAATATGGGGTGTGCCTCCATAACAGCCATGAATGAAGACAGTACAGAGGCAGAGTGGCAGCATTTATCGCTTTTCCTGCTGCAAGGCATAGAGGAGCTCCACCAGTACAGAGACAACTCTCAGGCAGATGCTACTATAAATAATGCATGAACAATAGAGCCAGAAGAAGAACCTTGGAACGGCTAATTATTCAGCCCGACATTTCAGCGACTCACTGAGAAGTTAAGGGCTTAAAAAATGATGGAATTCAGGCCGTCATTGCTACAGGAGCGGTAGGTGCAGCCAGCATCCATTATGAAACACATTCATCTACATGTGCTGTCCTATCACAACAAGTAGCTTCCTCGTACTCAGACAGAGAAAAGGAAATGGACTTTTAGACGAGCTGTGGGCCGTGGAACATGATTATGAAAAAGCTTTCCTGCAGTTTGGCGCAGCCGTTGAGCTTCTCTCAGAAAGTGGAGCTTATCTATAGGAGCAAAAACAGATCACAGCCTCTCTACTCGAGGAGGAATCACCCCTTATCGTGCAGGGAAATCAACAAGATTTCAAATGTGAATCCTGTTTATCCTATTTGAAAACTTGATGTAAAAGACATGTATCGTGATGCAAAGAGGACAACAAAAAGTTCTCTCTGCATCACTTCTGCCATTTTGATCTCATTAGTGTGCAGTGAACATATTTCCAGAGATAGTTTATTTCGATTTCGATTCACCCAGCAGAGCCGACGGAGATAACTATTAGCTCATTTAACGGTTATGGTTTCACCCTTCTTTATTTCCAACCCCCGCATTGCCATTCACTTTTAATTGGAAATAAGCTTAATTATCACATTTTCTACAATTGCATACTGTCCTCTTGTTCTAATTTTTCATATCCGTAATTAGACTGGCTGTTAGTGCCAGAGCATAAATCCTGTGGGAGGCTAATAAATGACTGAGGTTGATGACAGGAGAGGAAAAAGCCACAGCTGGCGGCGTGTCTTTGAGCGGAGTAAAGGAGCTCAGTGTCTCGGAGAAAAGATGCAGGAGAATCGTGTTTAGCAGAAAAACTAAATGAACCCTGGTCTTGCATTTTTCTCTCACAGAGGAGCTGTGTTAATGTAGCTTCAGTGGTCGGGCCATAATCTTAAACAGCACGGATACAAAATGACTAGTTCATAGTTGGATAAATCATCCGGTTGCTTATTAGGGCTTAATGAGTTCTTCCAACCTGTTTACTGTCCTATATGTTGCGATTACGCACTTATATGTCAATCAATCAAAAACTAATATTCAATAATTGTAATAATCTACTACAGCTTTTCAAAAGTAAGAATTTGTTTTGCTGCTTTGTAGATCTCTATACTTTGGACTGCATTTGGACAACAAATTGTAATCTAAAAGGCATCATCTTCATCTAGGAAGTTTGAGAACTGATTTTGGACTTGAAAGATGTATGACAAGTGCGTTGGAGGGAAATACAATCTTGAAAGAAAATGAGAAAACTCTCTTACTGCTAAAATATTTATTTGGACAACAAATATATATATATACCTGATGAAGGCCGGACGGAACAAATCTTTGTATAGATAAATAATTCAGCAGTTAGCGCACAGTGGTGAACGTTTTTTCCTCCATTGTTGACAATACATAATTGAAACGAGACTAAGAGTCTTCAGCCTACTAGCAGCTCTGTGAGGCTTTCCAAAGCAGTGCTGTTAAAATAACATCTGAATGCTCATATTAGGATATGTAGTCCACTGAGGGATTGCCATGAGACTTAGTACAGACAATATCACACCAGACATCGTTCGTAAACCCCATGAAGCTGATAATGACTTGCATTTTTGCTCCGTGCTAATCTTAAAAACCAAAGAGGCTGAGGAGCAATTTACCTGAGGATGATGAAGCAATTTTCCCTCATTCAAAAATGTAGCAGGCAATAGAGCAGGTGCAAACCTTAAACAGCTCTCTGTGGTTGGCTTTAAATGCTGCACAGCTCATTAATGAGTCCTCTCTTTAGAGATGGGGGAATCTGGCCATGAATGAACAGCATAGTATTGTCCACAAGAGTTCCCGCTGGGCAGATCCACCCGAACGCACCAGAATGCAAAGTGGACCTCGCTTTGGGACGAAGAAATACAGTCACAAAAAGTGTATCAATTCAACTGATTACAGCCAAGCTTCTTTTGTGGACACTTTTAACCTGCTGTGTGTGGGTAAATCTTATTCTAATGTGAATCTGGATCCAGAGATTTGATGTCCTGACATTTGCAGTGTGCCATGATTACGGCTCTCATCATAATGGAGCTTGTATAACTGCCTGTAACCTGCTGAGGATAATCCTGACAGCTCCTGCCTCTGCAGCTGTTGCTCTTATTGTTCTTTCTCTCAATGTTTCCTTATTTCGTCTCCAAGCAGGGTAATCATATGTACACTGGTCCAATTTAGACACCAGTCCGATCAATCAAACCGCTGTCACAGCTTTACACAGCCCACGTAGTGATTTCAGATGCAGAATGAATGTTCCTGCTTGCTGTTTTCACACCACCTGTTTGCCAAGACAACTAGTAAATAGATAAACCCTCTTCGCATATCATTTGGTGCACCTCACTGCCTGGTACAGCATAGAATAGTCATTTCAGTGCAGAACAAATCCAGCTCGGCATGCTCACAGTATCACATCTCCTCATCAGGTTTCACATGGATTTGAATGGGATTTATATTACCTGTGTTAGACAAATCTACACCAACACTACATTTCTTTTGTGCACCTCTTACTTCAAGCTAAAGCTAAGCTATAGCTTAAAGAAGGGGAATACAAGAAGTATAACTAAATTATGATATTTAATCTTTAAATGTTTACCATTTTGGGAACATGGTTTGTTGGCTTTCTTATTAAGATTTCAGTCGGGCTCCATCCTACCAATTTTATAGTGTAACTCAGAAAGAACTGATGTAGAATCATCAAGATTTAAACTCTTAGAAAGTGACAGATTGCTTAGTGATGACAAGGCTGCTGGTAACCAAAAAACAAAAACAGACTAAATGTACTTCCCTGTAACACTACAACTTGTTCTCAATATTATTCTATTAGTTTACGGATTCAAAAAAACAAGATACTCTATGTGTTTACTGGTGAGTCTTTAGGCAAAGCTATTAATCTGCCAGCTCTAGACCCATATTTAGGTTACAGAAGTCTGTTATTAAATCATGTGTGTATTTGGACTTTAACTACTACTTGCCACAAACAAACTCCCAGAAACCTGCAGGTCCGCTGCAACTCTTACTACTTTTAAATCCAGAATGAAGACTTTTCTTTTTGTCGCTGCTTTTAATTGAACTATTCATATCTTAGACTGCACTGTAACTTTTATCCATGTATTTTTTCTTTTTATGTTTACTTTATTAGCTTTTATTTTTAATGACTGATTTTAAATGCCATTTTTTTAATGTCTTTCGTTTTTTGTAAAGCACTTTGAATTGCCCTGTGTTGAAAAGTGCTATATAAATAAACTTGCCTTGCCACTTTATTTGTGCCTCACTCTCAACATGTTGCGATCATTTCACTTGTATTATGTATTTATGTTGTTACAACCTGCCTTAAGGCTGGAACAAATAGGGAGGCCACACAGAGTTAAATGCCAAATATCTGTTTATTTAACAAGTTAACTAAAAACACCTCTGATGAATAGAGTACGTAAGAATCAAACTGTCAGTAGTGTCAGCAGTGTGTGGGTGTGTGGAAGGGTGTTGTAGCATATTGGAGGGTGCATCAAACCTAACACAGGCTATAGGCTGAGGTTGCAGCAGCATGCCAGGATCAGAATAAGAGTGACTGAACCTTGCAGCTGGGCAACTTTTATACCTTCTTGAGGCTCCGCCTCTAGATGGGCGGGCACAAACAGGACGACACTCCCAGTACCTGCCAGAGCAACACACTCTCACTCCCTAAGCGTCCAATAGCGACGTTTGGTCAGTGTCCGTGGCGTCCAATTGTGACGCTCCTAGGCTCCTTCAGCGTCATAAAGGGACGCAAATAGCTTTCAACTGATTGCAATGTATTCCCATCTGCGTCGGGATTTGACGCTCATGGAAGCACGGCATTCGTTTGTGTCGGCTGCCCTTAAAGGTAATGTGAGCGTCCATTCCCATTGGATAACAGAGAATTGTACACCCGGATGTAAGTATTCCTCTTACTGACGATTGATTTTACAGTGATATCTGCACTACTCATCGACTAAAAAACACCAGATTATCCTTGTTAATTACACAACATTGATTGGCTTAAATTGTGTGCAATGCTTTTGTATTTTTCCCCTTCGATTCGGAGAAACAAATATTTGTTCTGAGTAAAGGATGGCAGAAGACACTACACTACCCAGAATCCCCAGCTATCGTTTGGACTACACCATGTGCTCTGTTTGACAAACCCCGTGATAGTCCTCAAGCTCTGTGATTGGAGAGCGTGCTCCGAGGGTTAAGCCGATTCTCGAACAGCACTTGAAATGGGATGGAACCACGGCAGACTGTCCAAGACTGGATTTGAACGTGTCCACCGCGTCCCCCCTCCCCCACCCCATCCCCAGAACTACACATGCTCGCTATTCTGTTTCGCAACATGTTCTCTATGGCACGTCTCTACTGGGAGTTGTAGTTTTAAAAGACGTTTTCGTATTTCCCATAATAAGAAGTTGCCAGTATTAAACTGTGTACATCCCTGGAGGTTTAGGGGACAGGAAACACTCACATTTAAAACATATAATTAATAAATGGGTGAAAATTGCTTGTGCCCATTATGGGCAGTATTAATATATATATACCCACATGCCAGCTAAGGTCAGGAGGCACATTTTGCAAATATGGCAGTAGCCATCGATCAGCTTAAGATAAGATATACTTTATTGATCCCAAGTTGGAACATTTGCGTTACATCAGCATGTGTAACAGTTAAATATGCAGTTGTGTTTATTTGAAAATCATTTAGTATAATCACACAAATTCTGTGTTTTATATTCAACAATTCTGTGTTCTTTATTTATTGATTGTTCAATACCTGACAAGGCCGGAGATGAAATATCTACATACATCTTATAAGAGTATAATACATTATGTATAATATCAGTTAAAATAAGTGCTTCAACATAGTTAACATTGCTGGAGGTATGCACACATATTGATAGATGTCTTGTAATGCACTATTGAGGAACCTGCAACCCAAGTTTTTCATTCAGTGCAGAACTACACCACAGTTGTGTAGGCCTATATGATCTGTCAATAAACCTTAGAAAATCTTGAAATCTTGAAAGGGATGTGCAAAATAGTCATTATATACAGTCTTTAATTAACTATTAGTAGAGAATAACGAGTAATGAATATACTTTATAGGGATCGTATTAATATCTAATAATAAAAATAATTAAATTCAATAACATGCTTTAACCACCAGGTGTCCCTTTATATCAGCTGTGCACCTTTATGGTGTAAATACAGCCTATCTACCAATTGGATCAAATATAAAAGTCAGCCAAATTAGTGTTGATACTGCAAGGAGACGTATTGTGTGAAAAGAAATGTAAGATGTTGTTTAATGGCTGATATATTTATGATCCACGTCACGTTTTCAGTTCCTCATGTTTGTCTAGAGGTCTTCTCATCAGGGCTCTATAAATACAGAACTACGGCAGATATGTAATATTTAATGCAGCCGAACCGTGTATTACAATGCCGTTATGTGATGACTTTCAAAGAGAAAAGCAAGCACACTCGGAATAAAGTATTATTATTATTTTTTTTTTTAAATGTTTTCGGTCTGTTTCCGGTATTTGTTAATGACGATGTGCTGTGAGATGTGAGACTGGAATTGCAGGGGAAAATAACGTAGGCTATCTTTCGATGCGGATTTTGTTAAACTAATATGTTTGCGCTGTGGACCAACACTATACATTGACGGGGAAGGGGGTAGCAATAAAGATAACACCATTAAACAGTTACACAACATAACAGAAATAATATCGATAGCAGCGTCCCTAGCAACCACCTTGGTAACAATGAAAACGTCGCGATTTCCTGAAGTAATCTTCATAATAACTAGCAAACTAAAGATCATGTACATCCACTGCACACATAATCTGAAATAACAACTCATATTTCTCGCATCAAATGACATCAAAACGCATTTTAATGGCCAAACTAACTTTAAAATAGGCATTTTACACCGAGAATAAAACGAGGTTCGGCCATGTTTTCTTTTTCTGCAGGGAGAAATTTGAAGATCACGTGACATAGACGCCAGCCATCGGAATGAATGGTGAAAAAAACGGGGTTTGTCAAACAGAGCACATGGTGTAGTCCAAACGATAGCTGGGGATTCTGGGTAGTGTAGTGTCTTCTGCCATCCTTTACTCAGAAAAAATATTTGCTTCTCTGAATCGAAGGGGAAAAATACAAAAGCATTGCACACAATTTAAACCAATCAATGTTGTGTAATTAACAAGGATAATCTGGTGTTTTTTAGTCGATGAGTAGTGCAGATATCACTGTAAAATCAATCGACAGTAAGAGGAATACTTACTTCCGGGTGTACAATTCTCCGTTATCCAATGGGAATGGACGCTCACATTGCCTTTAAGGGCAGCCGACATAATAACGAATGCCGTGCTTCCATGAGCGTCAAATCCCGACGCAGATGGGAATACATTGCAATCAGTTGAAAGCTATTTGCGTCCCTTTAGGACGCTGAAGGAGCCTAGGAGCGTCACAATTGGACGCCACGGACACTGACCAAACGTCGCTATTGGACGCTTAGGGAGTGAGAGTGTGTTGGCCAGAGGACAGCAAGGCAGGGAGCACAGCCAGGCAGAAGGGGGGAGGGGTCGTCACAATGTACACACACACAGTGGATATTTAAAATATCAGTCTGTTACTGTTTCATATTTAATAGTTTAACAAGCTTGATTCACAGCACATAAATTAAACTTTAATGGTATCGATTAACTGCTATGTTTTCACTTTGACATTTAAGCGGATTTCTCTAATGATCAGTTGCAGAACAAATAATTAATCCACTGAGACTGAAACTTGTATAACAAGAAAAAGTGAGATGGATGAAGACAGACACGTGTGGAAAAATAAAATGTTAATTAAATGATTTTTCTTATAATCTTGTATCGTGTAAAACCAGTTTAGTTGTGGGCCCCTCCAATTACCAGCAACTTCCATCTTTTATTACAAGCACTTATGTCCCTACAATGCATTATTCAATGTCTTTGTTGTAAGTTTGAAATACCATGAGGTAGGTTTACTAACATTTTGCGTATGTCGCAATGTGTCTATATCCGCTCCTAAAATACAGTCTATGCCAATATCAAACTTACAGAAATATCAAACAAATCTTCTCAGCACAGTACAGATGAACATGCCCAAAATGTGCCACCAAAAAGCCCAGACCCCACCATGTTCACCCCCTCTGCCAGTTGCTGTGCTGGTCCAACTAGACAGGTGAGGCAGACCTCTCCCAAAAAAATCCTGCCAAGATAATATTCAAATACACACATTTGCATGGCAAGACACATTTGTAATTCAATCACAAATGTTCCCGCAAGCTTTCTGTGCCCTGAGGAGTCTGGACAGATTCCTGCACAGCACAGAGCGTGGTCTGCTACGTGCTACGTGCTACGTGCTACGTGGTCAGCTACTGTCTGTTTGACATTGATAAGACTATCTGAGGTGATATTTCTCAGCA
The DNA here is from genome assembly GCF_902827115.2 of Pseudochaenichthys georgianus. Taxonomy (NCBI): domain Eukaryota; kingdom Metazoa; phylum Chordata; class Actinopteri; order Perciformes; family Channichthyidae; genus Pseudochaenichthys; species Pseudochaenichthys georgianus. The sequence continues at coordinate 16,322,594 of NC_047521.1, read as the reverse complement.
GTGAGATAAAACGGCCTCTCTGGTTGTCAAGGTAGAGGCTTGGATCTGAGCCGTTGCCAACTGATCCCTCCTCTGAGATCCCTCACATCCTGATTCCAGTCATATATTCTGTCTTTCAGTACCAGAGAACTGTTACACACCCAAAAACATTACCTCCTGACCCCTAACCAAGCTCTCTGTCTCCCACACATCCTCTGCTCGTTGTGATGTGGATGCTGAGGCGAGGTTGGAGGATATCAAATCTGGCACCCCATTTAAATCAGTGATCAGTATCAAAATATTAGAATCAGGAATGAGCATTAGAGCTGCAATGATTCTACTAATCTATTTGTTGATCAACAGGACAAGGATCAATTGATTAATCATAGAAAAAGCCTCTTAAATGTAGAGATTTATAGCTTTTATATCATATTAAACTGCATTTCCTTAGGTCACAATCACCTTGGACTGAGAAACTGGAATGGTACGTTTCACTGTTTCTAAGTATTTTATTACCAAATAATTAATCAAGTAAACGGTCAAAGGATGAAAACCATTAAACAAAAATGTTAGTTGCAACCGTTTAACACAATACATAAGCGTGCCCTGATTATTTAAACAATGACTAGATAAACACTGGGATATGGAACGTGAGATGAAAATGTATTCAAGAATCACAGATGCACCAATCCATAAAATGCATCAGAATCGATACTGACCCTGATAAATGTATAACTTTAAATGCATCTCAATTATCATATAAAATTCAGTTTTTTTATGTCATTCCTTGGTTTAATGAGTTGCACGCACTGAGGTTTACAGACAAATTTGGCGGAAAAAGAGCGCACTTGAATCAGATCTCTGTGCATTTGTCTTGCAGTTGAAACACATACCCAATGTAAAGCATATGGTTAAACGCTTCACATCACATATGCTCACATGAAACAACATACATTAGAGACAGCATGACATAACACCTGGCGCACATCCCGGCATTATCATCCTCAATCTTCAGTTAAAACAACGAGATCCCCATCATAAACCCCCCCCCCCCCCCCAACATTTAATGGAAGACTGCACAGTAGATCATCACTCCTCAGTTAACCGTTTGATGGCTCACCTCACACTGAGGGAAGGTTTCCTGTAATATCTCCATGCAAATGTACCCCTGAACAGGTATTTAAATTAATGGATAAACCAAAAACAAATATCTGGTTATTTATCAGGTGCCTTTTAATTTGGTCAAACTGTACTTATGTCATTGGTAAAAAAATTGTAATTTGAAAGTTAATTCACCGTTTATCTCTGGTGGATAGCCATGGCTGAACATCATTATCAAAGCTGTCTCTTTACAGCCAAGAACAAACAGATCCAGGGGAGATTAAAACATGTTTGTTCCTTTGTATTTGTGACAATTGATGTCTTACTGTGTGCCTTAAAAGCTCCTCAGTATCGACCAACATTGTATGTGCAATAATATGGCAGATCAAAAAGGTATTGATCAATGACTACAAACACTGTTCTATATCACCCAGAAGGAGCTTGGAAACGCTTGGAACGTGACAGATTTTCCTTTCGGTTTGTATTTCAATCACTCTAACATGATAAGTTCCAATTCATAAAAACAACAAATCAATTCAACCATAAAAAAATACATTGTAGAACGTAGGAAAGAGAACAATGCACCTTGCCAAACGTTCAATATTTGAACGCACCTTCCTGAGTGGTATTTTAATCCTTTAGTTTAGGGTATTTGTGCACCTCTAATTGCTAATATCGCGTGTGTGTGCACTTCAGGGTTACTGTCAACCGTGCGCAAAATCACCTGAGAAAAAACAACCCGCGTTACCTCCACACACAGCATCTCATGCACCATTTACGACAAAAACACCCCTGTATCATGACCGTAAACACACCACTCACGTCTCTGAAGCGGTTCCAGTGTTTGATCTTTCGCCCGTACTGGGAGATGGTTGACAGCCATTGCTCATCTTCCATGAAATTCCCGGCTTTTCCTGCTTCTTTCCCACTTTTCTCGTCCACCTGGACCGAGAAGCCCACCAGCAGACACAGGCAAGGGACGATTCTTAAAACCACCATGTTGTTCAGGCAGTTTGCTATGGGATGTATCTCCTGCTTTCTGCTGCTGTCCTCCTGCCAAGGATCCACATATAACACTGCCGCTGCTTCAACACACTGAATGTAAATGAGAGAGGAGGGAGAGAGGAGAGAGAGGGGAGGGAGGGAGAAAGAGAGTAAGAGAGTAAAGGAGAGATTAGATCCTGCACTAATCATTTATTTCTGATTACTTGCTTTCATTACTTCACCGTCTTTTTTTGTTTGTCTGTACGCAGCCCACACACTTATGAATAGTCACGCTGCAAATCAATCGCACAAGTGGAACAGACGTTTATTGTTGAACTGATCATCAATTACAATTTTTGTTGTGTGTTATAATGTTTTTGGGGAAATGTGCCGATAAGTCTCACTGATATGCGCTATATGACTCAATTAAACAATAAAGTTGGAAGAAATGTTGGAAATCGCTGCAGTTGAGTTTATACCATACAGGCA